>NW_008707001.1:1084790-1214253 GCF_000327385.1 Lottia gigantea | reverse complement strand
ATCTCTGTCAATTCTATTTGAGATGGTACTATGATCGTATTTGGTGCTCTTTTTGGTCTGTAAAGCCGTGCCCAGAAGAACCCTTTGAAATCAAACGATATCAATTATGTCGAATTATGTATAGACACCTGTTAACATACCGGTCCATCAGTAAACCTATATTTGCTGTGTTGAAAATGTGTTGAAAATGTGTGCAATGAAGGGGATTTTTTTAAGCACAGCGGCAATACCCTACCCTCGTTCTCTATTTTCAACTATCAAGAGATCTGTATCGTAAGGAGAGTATTTGTAAAGCATGTGAACTCGATATACTTGAATAGTTTTATTATGAATAACAATGCGAATTTTTAAAATTTTGACTGACATACTCTAGTAAATAGTGTCTAGTTGACGAGTTGAGATATTTTATTTCATACTTGCCCTGTGTTAAATATGACTGTCACGTAAATATGATATAATAATAATTACCATAATATTTATCAGGTAACAAAAATTACCCAAAATCTTGGAAAAAGAAGAAGTTATAATAGCTTACAATGATCGTTTTTTGTATGCAGTTTTATCAGAAGGACTAGCCAGAAAAAAATACCCATATTTTGTACGGATACAAATTTAGGTTCAAGGGCCCTGTCTACAAGCTGATCCTTAGTCTAACATCTTGGTAATGAGAAGGTTCTCGCGGAACCCCCTTTCCAGCTGTCTTTTCGCGAAACTCATTGGTAATGATTTTTCAAAGATAACAACTTAGATTCCAAGGATACTTTCTACAGCTGGCCACGAATTCTCGAAACAATCTTAGCGCTAGGATGTCCTAGAATCAATGTTAGAAGATAAGAACTTAGGACATCCTAGCGCTAAGATCGTTTTAAGAATACGTGGCCTGGTTCTTGACTAAACCCCTCCATATTCTATTGTTGTAAAATATCGATCACATGTTTGTTTGCCACCACCCCATGTTACAAGCCCTTGGCCATGTCGATATGATGTGAATGTATTTTCGATACGGTATTAAAATCTCAATTTGTTAAATTATGTCATTATCCTGTGATATTTTACAACTACAGAGATCTGACGATAGATCTATATGATATAACTGGTCACTATACAGATAGGAATCACATCACAGGCGATCGTCATTATCATCATCTTGCTAATCTGAAAATCTTCACAGTATGAATGAGCTTGTTCATCATATGACTGTTCAGCGTCATCGACAAGTGTGCCAACCAAATCATTGCATTTACAAGCTTTCGGGATTCCAGAAAAGTGCCTAATGATGTCAAGGTATTGGATAGAGTTTGTGAAAGCATGACATTGAGAAGATGGTTAGCGTGGTCTAATGTTGAACTATTTTTGCTTACAGCAATTCTGTATGTACCAGACGGTGTTTGCATTCCATCATTTCCAGAGCATATCGGCAAGACCTAGAACTATATATTAACTATGGCCTAACTGCAAACATCCTCTGGTGCTGTAAAAAAATCCTAAAAAATACTACCAGAAAACATAATTTCAATCGCTTTTAAATTCAATTTTTCTTTCATTTATTACATAATACACTTTATTCAATTGGAACTCAAAAACAGCATGCCAACCATGAAGAGATGTTCTCGTCTAAAATGTAACTGTTAATGCTTACTTCTTACTTAAAATAATACCCGAAGACATTCTTTAATTCGCTTTTAAGTTCAATTTGTCAGTTATTTCTGATGTATAAAGAATTATGCGAATGATGGTCATTATAACCAATCGGTTTATAGATCTGATAAAGTGTTAGTGAAACAATGTATTATCATTTAGTAAACATTTTAGACAAGATCAACCCCCAGGCGGCTTATAAAATATATTATATTATCTGTATTGGTATTCGATAGGTCAAACATAATATTATTTATTGGTGATGGGGTCCAATTCAAATCAAAAACATAAACAGTTCACCTTCTTTTAACGTTCAATTTTGTGATAAAATAAAGAATACACCAGTTTCAATACTGGATAAAATAAACCATTTGCTTTGAGCTTCATGTATGAAACTATACATAATTCAACCATTTTACATGTGCTTTTAAACCTCCATACTAAAAACGTAGCAATTGAATATTCACAGATGTCTTAGTGATTATGTGTTATTCTGTATGGGTAACCTGTCTGAATTCAGAAGATCACGCAATGCACCTTACAACCTGGTCCATCAGTAAGCGGTCAATTCTAAAGCATTCACATTTCATATCTATATCTATCTGGGTCACTCTGTCTGAAATAGGACTACCAGATAGCCTTAAATTATCACCGTACAGCCTGTCCATTTAGTAAGCAACCACATTGGAGCATTCCCCTGACCGCATGCCTAATACAAGTTTGAATGAACTAACCATTACTACTACGATATCTACTAGTAGTGCTACATGTATTTGTAATATTCAAAGGTTGTCTATGTTATATATATATGGTAATAGAGCGAGATTAGCATATTTTCTTCATTATATTTTCAATAGAGTCATTTAAACTAATCCTCTGAAAGCAGTTTGAGGTTTGACCCCCGACGAACAACACAAACTAAACACCTCAATGACTTCTTTGTGGAGTCTTTCTATGAATGGTTAAGTAACTTAAAATGTGCACTGCGGTGGAACAAATGAAATGACTACTACCGAACCCAGAAAGAGTTATTGTATTTGTAAAGAAGTTATTTTTTTTTTGAAAAAAAAGAGTCCCTGATTCTCAACTTGGGTGTGGGACCTAGGTATAGAACGGGGGTGTCATGGGGCGTGTGGTCATCTGGAATAGGGTAAGACAAAGAGAAAACCTCACGTCTTCAAGTGCTGCAAACATGGATGATACAGAGTGATTGCCTCTCCTTGCCCCACTGTAACTTCGGGCCTGATGTACTTCCATGGCTTTAGAGTCATTGTGAGATTATTCTAGCTATCACTTATGTCTTCAAAGCTAGTTTATGATCTTTTTGAATTAACACTGTGACTCTCAGCATAATATCGGTACCGGTTAAAATGGCTGCTATAAAACACGGTTTTAGAACTCGTTAGCAGAACTTTCATGGTGGACTGTTTGCTGAATGTGCAGGTTTTTTACACTAGGATACTTTGATGTTCAAGTCTATAAGCCTGTAGTAAATTCAGGACTAATCTGTTTTCGACCTAATATTCCTCAGGTATGTCTAGTATCATGTTTCGTGTATAGAATCTGTTATAGTTGATATTCAGGGTATGAAAGGAGACCTGCAGGTAACTATTGTAGTCAAACAGTATAGTACATGGACGTGTATGTAGGTTTATGTTTTCTTTGTAACAAAGTAAAGATTAGTATATATTGGCAAGTATTTTCCCCGCATAACTGTGGTCAAGACAAAAAAAGTAGGACGTAAAACTCCATCTCATTTCACGACCCACATTTCGCCAGTATAGGCCCAGATCAAACATTTTTATAAACTAATATGAAACCTCCTTGTTGAATATATGTTTTATTGGAATTTCTACAGTTGAGGCGATTTCTCTGGGTGTATAATAACAGGTAACACTGTGTTGTATTGTATAATAACAGTTAACACTGTGTTGTATTGTATGATAAAGGAAAAGGAACTAGTCAGTTGGTACCAGCACACCTGCTGTCTTCGGTTTCCAATAACCAATCGATCTGTGTTGTGCTCAATCTTCCCACAGTAGCACACGAGACCTCGAAGTTTCGTCGCATCTCAACGTTTATATAATACGTATTCCAAACTACCCCTGACCTGCATAATGACAAATTTTAATACAATCTAAACGAGTATTAAAACGTGTAATATATGTTAATAGGACACCCTGCTATCATTTTAAACTGGTTGTAAAAATTGTCACAATAGTTAAAGATGGTTTCAATAACACGTATCTCGAGAGACAAGGGGCATGCTCATCTTACTGAACACCTACTGTCACCCAAGAACTTTGTTTATTCAAATTAAAACTTAAGTCCTGTGCCTGTGATTTCGTAACAATCTTTACTCCCAAGAACTGGGTTTTCAAAGCTTGTATTATATTTGAAGGGAGAAGATTTATAATTAAACTTTCATAACACGTTATATAAATAAAATTCTCATGAACTGTGAAATAAAAGAGATCAGAAATTATACTTTATCACTTTATGGTTGATTTCTATCCCATAATATTATATAAATCATGTGAATTAAACAGACATAGACTGGGAGGTGTCGCCCTTTTACTAAATTAAAGTGTCAAGGCCATCTTGGGTCTTCGTTCTTAAGAATATTCTGTTTTCGTTACTATACTTTTTCCTGATTTGTACACCGCAGTATGTTAAGCCTACCTCTCTACTGAATAATGGTACAGTGTGAGACATAGGGACATTGTAGAATATCTAGTAATGTCTTGGTGAACTCATCAATGGTTCAGTTTTTTATAGATACCAACAGTTATGCGAAGTTTGGCTTTTGTCTTGGTGAAAATGATCAAAACTAGCGATTCCAAATAGATCAAGATACTACCATACAAAGTGACATTTTCTGGCCCTGAACCTGTATACTATCGGTGTATTTATACAGGTAGGACCAGATTTGTTGCGCTAATCAGTGATCAGAAAACCGTTATAAAACATTGATTTTTTTACGACCACAACCCTAACGGTGACCCTGAAATCATAATCCGGAAAGAAAACAAAGTTCTTGTTGTGATTATGTTTATGGGTGGGAGAGTTTTAGAGTCCCGTACTTGACATTCTGGACAATGGTTTACCGCTACTTTAATTGGCACATGAAACCGTCACGGTGGCTAGTCACGTGGTATGCTAAGTCTATTGTGATTGGTTAATAACCGATTTTAGAAGATTTGAATTTTAATGACAAATCAAATCGGGATGAAAATTTAATGTCTTAAGTCATGTGCATGATCCTTTTGACGGAAAAATGTCGTTCTAAATTTCTATAGAAATATTTGAGGATCGTTCAGGGAACGCTAGCTACACACCAAAAATAAAAAAAGCCCTTTTTTATCGCTACAAGCAACCCCTAAACCACAAATCATAATTTTGTGTCATAATTCTTATATAATCTGTTTTTCTCACCTGTGGTTTTGTGATCAGAAACCGTCGTGTCCATACGTTATCAGATCTTTTCATCATTCGCACCTGTTACGTCTGCCTTCAATTTTGGATTTTTTTGAAAAATGGATAGTATCTGGGGGTGTGGGACTAGAGTGTCAGGGTGTGGCCAATTGGTGTATAGGAGAAGAATTTATTTAAAATTGTGAGAGAACCTCACATCATCCCATGCTGGAAATGTAGATGAAACAAAATTTTTAGGTCAGTTGATTGCCCCAGGGGTCCGAAGTTTGGGAGCCACGGACCTATCATTTAGTTATATTCTTGGCAATGTGTCCAACTGGCTATCAGATGCATTGGCACAGTCTTGTTAAGCAAAAAGACAATCCTGCCATCTGAAAAGAAAGAAACAACAACGTTTTTCACAAGCATAACAGTTTTGGTTTACGGGAATCCTCTCTGTCTGCCGACATTGACCAAAGGAACTCTCATGGATTATCCGTTCCCAATTTCAGGAGACCGAAAACTCCAGTCTGACAGAAAAGTCAAGGTGTCCTGTAAACTGTAACCCAAGAAAAATTTAATATCCCTGTATTCAATATGGACCAATACAACTATGAAATGATTACAATGAAAATAGATGTATATAACGAATTCTATTTACTCTTCGTGACACCTGAATACCATCCATCAGTTATTAAACCCCTGGTTTTTACCCGACCCATGGTAAAACTTGTTTAAAGGGAGATTTTTGAGAAAGTGGGACAACAAAATTTACTAAGGAATTCACTAATCTAAAGGCCTTTAGATATTGTTAGCAGTTAGCGGATAGTGGAGACATAACGCTTAGTTTTAGTGGAATTGCAAGAACCACGGATGTCTGATTGAAAATTGGAATGGTGCAAATTGATGCTAACGGTGTTGCTGATATACATACAAAGTTTACAAAACCTCTTTACAGTCCAGTCTATGCAGGGAAAAACGTTGAGGATCTATTGTTTGTACTGCTACGAATATTGAATATGTGATGCACATCCTGCCAAGGACAGAGACTAGATAAAGACGTTGAAAAGATATTGAATATAGAAGTAAAAGGTCTCGGGTCTCGCCCTAGTATCAATATTACATGAAATACGTTTTATTTTACAGTAATTATTGAGTATTGTGGTGAAATGTGTTTGATGATAATATTACAACAAACCCTGTTTACTCTTAGTTTTAATGATATCATTACAAAACTTCCTTTAGTAATATCCCATACACAGAAAGAAAATAATAGATGTCGTTTGGAAAGAGCCATAAATAACGCCCAAAACACTCCCTGTTTGCATATTTTGTACAATAGATTAATGTCGTATATACATATCTGGTTAAACATCCTTCTTTATACAAATACAGGAAGACGCTATACCTAGCCCGAAAAATACTGACTATCCTCACAGATGTCGGTTAGCTAGAGTCACAGGCCTACATAAAACACCCTGCCTTCTCCCCGTTTCAATGGTTTTTGTTTTCAGACAATTCGGTTTGATAGAGCTGGTTACGGGCACTGTAAAGTTATTAATCAGTTCAAAGTATCTTGTTTAGTTATACCCCAATCCAACACAAGTCTCGAAAGCAGGTTCATTAGATCGTTATTTTTGAGGTTTGAAGGATGAGACTAGTATAATATATGACCACAATCTTGTAACAATAAACGTTTACATTAAAACTGTATAGTAATAATTATGTAAAAGTGTCGAAACGTTGTGTAGTTGTTGTTTTGTATAGATAAGGGCGTACAAGGTAAACTCCCTTTCGGACTATAGACTTTTTACCACAAATTCTTTCAGTATTTTTTTATGAAATTTTTCAGCAATATAATTAGTTCAGATTAAATAAACAAGAATTTCATTTTCAAATCGTGCCGAATATAATCGACTATTCTGTCAATATTTGCACTCCGATTTTCATATCTTTTTAAAAGAATAGTTTATATGAACCCGGTAGCAAATGAAAATTTATTTAACTTTCTGGAACTGAATTCAGTAGTTTGATTGGTGATAATAGTAACCTTTCTTAAGGACTATTAAGATTCAATTATATTGAATATTTAAGCACTGGGGTGTGGTCATGTCGGTATTTTAACGTAGAGAAGAGGTCGTCGAGATGTATACGAAACTATGAACTATGAAATATGGCTGTGAACTATGAACTATGAACTATGAACTATGAAATATGAACTATGAACTATGAAATATGAACTATGAACTATGAAATATGAACTATGAAATATGAACTATGAAATATGAAATATGAACTATGAAATATGAACTATGAACTATGAACTATGAACTATGAACTATGAACTATGAAATATGGCTGTGAACTATGAAATATGGCTGTGAACTATGAAATATGGCTGTGAACTATGAAATATGGCTGTGAACTATGAAATATGGCTGTGAACTATGTTAGCCTTTGTTATTTCCATTTAAGAGCCATACCAAACTTTATGTTTTTGCACTTTTCACAAGTTGAATCCATAAGCCTTGAATAGATACCCTAAAAACCAAATGAAAAGTAATATGAACAACCGGAAGCCAGTCTAGTATAAAGATCAACTGACAAGCTAATTTGATCGAGGTATTGAGGAGAAATTCTGCCACACGATGCCTCAAATATAAAACGATCTTTATTTTTTCGGAAAAGGACAACGTCATTTAGTGTGCACAAAGAAATTGTAGGCAAAACAGAGGTAGAAATTGTCTGATTTCCAATTATCAAGAAACTTGTATCTTGCACGACTAGCAGCACATCGCCCTGCATCAGATTGTATCGAACAATAGAATCTAATGTAAAATAATCAGTGAATATCGCTAGTGTATGTTTATCAATAACTATCAATTGATTATATCCAATATACAAACTAACTATATTTGTAATGTATGTAAATATTCTATAATGATTCTCTAGGCTAATGACAATAAATTGTTTTCACTAAAAAGTTGAATAGAAGTGAAATAGATTTTGTATGAGCTGACATCAAACAATAAAAATGTTTCAACAATAAATAGTCCTGGTTAACGAAGATTTAATGCTCAGGATGATACAATTTATTGAGACGAACAAACAGATCTTCCAGAATATGAGACTTACTTTCATTTTAAGTTGAGTTTTCTTTGGTTATCAGTGGTGTATTTAAGTGGTTATTTCTTGGGTTATATTTTGAAATTTAAAGAAAAAGCTCGACCTTTTAAGTCGAGGTAGAGATTCAAAATGGTTGTGAACTACGTTTGTGTGTGTGTTATTTCCATGTAAAAACCATACGTAGTTTCGTTTGTATAACGACCATCTCTCTACGTCAAGATACCCACCTGACCACGCCCTTAATTTATGATGTAATGGATGTACAGTTATACTAATGATTTTGATTTTTATTGTGCTGATGTAAACAACCCTGTTCTGTTTTTAAGTTGATATTCGACTACTGTGTTTGTCTTGATGCTTCATTTCACCTATTGAATAAGATTTAGAAATGACGTATTGGTTTCATATCAGTAATCACATCGTTACTTTCTCTTCAAGGGCGTAACACTGACAACTAAGTGTCTCTGTAACATGTGTGGGTGGGAGGTGAGAATCGAAGCAAGGTCGACTCGTCTAGCACCAGCCGACAACTTTCAAAATAGTTATCAGAGGCTGGTATAGAGGCAGATGTTTCGGTCTTGTCGATCCACAAAATGTGGAATCTAAGATTTATTTTTCATTTGGCCAATCTGAATAAAATACAGATCCATAATCCATAATCTGACGAAATTATTACGCAACACGTGTTCTAGGTTGTGAAATATTCAGCCAATCAAATGCCAAGTAAAGACTACACGTCAGGAGTTCCTAGATTTTCATTGTAAAACATTGGCCATTTCCCATTCATTATCTGTTGAAATTTTTATGCAACACGTGTTCTAGGTCATTAGAATATTCAACCAATGAAATAGTCTGTTCAGAACATCATTCATGAGGAAATCTTGTATATATGCGTTGTAAAGCATTGAGCTGCATTGTCAGGCTAAGTAAACGTTGTTTTAATCCGTAAAGAAAGATTATTGCTTTTGGGTCATCATTTGCTTGAACATGTTTTAAAGAAAACTTTCGCAAGATTATGGGAAGGGAAAGAAGTGATCCTTAAGAGAAAACACGAAATAAATCATATCAACATGCCTTTTCATCATATTGAGATAAGAGCCATGTTGTTTTTGTTGTTGTTCAAGATGTAGGACATGTAAGTTATGACGGATGATTAGTTCTTGATGGTTGATTTGATATCACGATTAAAATTTGGTGTTATATATTTATTTTCATCTTCCCATCTATTTATTGATAAGGGTTCAGGGTTGAAGTGACGATAATCTATTTTACACCAATAAAATAAAAATTATAATGTAATATATGATATAGTCTGTCTGTATCAGAACTAAAGTGACTCAGTAATTGAAAGAAGTTAAAAAGGGACATTTCAATCAATCTTAGCTCTCTGACTCTCTGACTCTCTGACTCTCTGACTCTCTTTTCAGAATGGAAACCCGGGTTCATGTCTCATGTCCATACCACTTTATTAGAACAATAAGGTGCGTTGAAATTGATCGTAAATATCAAAATTAACATCTATAAATTCATATTGTGGACAAAACAAGAGCCTGTGTTTGAAACTTTGTGTTTGTGGGTATCATAGCATGGACTAGAGTGAGGTTTACGAGCAAGCAACCTCTCCCCAGAGATAGAAAGGATTTTAAGCACAGTTCTGTGTTTTATTATCATATCTTTGTACTTAACATGTTATAAACCAGATTGAACCTACATGTCAATTTGAGTCTGAGTGAAGAAGACTACAAGGTGTGACTAGACCTATTATTATCAAGCAGTATATAAAACAATTTTCTATATTTATCAATCAGTTTTAATATATTCTATGAACGGTTAATATCAACTTATAATTGCATATTAAACAGACCATAGCTTTAACATAGTGCATAGGAGGTTGTATATACATCTATCAACCACCAAGGGATGATCTGAAGGTGCCCTCACATCAGTTGCGTATGATTGCGAAAAAGAAAAGAATTCGAACGCAACTCACTTGCAACTGAGTTGTGAGTTCCGAACGCACGTCATGGTCATTTTTATCATTCGCAACCATAAGCAACTGGTAATCTCTATGGTGTGAGGGCACATAAATATAGAATGGAAAACCTAAGTACCAACAAAGTCCAAAACAACAGTTTGTCAATACTTTGGTAGTATATAAGCCATACATTATAGCATAGAATGTTGTGCTATAACAACCGCCAAAGCTGTATCAATCAGTGTGGAAAACATATACGTACATAAAATAAATATCAAACATTAGCTGTCCGAGGGTTGTAATATTCTAAACCACACCCCTCAGGATTTTCACAGTGACGAGGTTTTATGGGGAAGTGTTTTAACGTAGTTATATACCTATTTTAAAACTTAAATGTATCCCCAAACCAAATACAACCGTCGATCAGTAATATTAATAAAGGTGAATCGTCGGCATGCAAGACAAATACGCTGCTATAATCAACATTGATAAGGGTGAAATGTCGTCATTCGAGAAAACCATCAAATATATTAGAAATTGTATTCATGGAATATAGGGTCAATGAATATTTGTTTTACCAGCAGAAAGATCAGCTACCCCTTTCAGGATTATTGCCCAATATGACCCAATCAATTCTTACATTGGTAGCAGCTAATGGCCTTTTCACATGAGGAAGTATATCAATTATAAGTGAGGAAGTATTTCATAATGAAAAGTGGAATTAGGTGTCAAATCACAGACTGTAAACAATATCTCCCTCTCCCCCTATTGTTCTCACTATCAGCTATATTATAACTATAAGATATTTTTTCTGTATTTTTCAGGGTCAAGTGTCTCTAGTCTGTCCACCAGGTAAATATTGAATAGTGTCTTTCATCTTATATCCCTATTGTTATATTTCTCCCCCACCAGTCCCCTCTTTTCTATTTCACCCCATGTGCTGTGTGTCGTCAACTTATCGTGTTTGGGACCACAATTTTTATCGGCTAGTATCTCGGATAGCAGAGATAATGTTACTCCGTCCGTATGTTTAAGAACAGAGAGGGGGTTTGCCCAATTTTCAGAGACCTGTTTTGCAAAAGATGACATTGAAGATAAGAATCTTTGAGATATGTGTCTTTGGAACGTTGATAAATGAACCAGCATGACTATCAACCGAGAAGCTGCAATGTTTGATGTATAAGGACCAGACAGCGTATATTCCTGAAACGATCTTAAGACTTAGATATCCCAGGGGCTTAACTTCTAACAGTGTTTCTAAGAGATCCTAGAGTCTTAACTTCTAACACTGTTTCTAAGAGATCCTAGAGTCTTAACTTCTAACAGTTTTTCTAGGATATCCTAGGTTCTTATCTTCTAACAGTGTTTCTAAGAGATCCTAGAGTCTTAACTTCTAACAGTGTTTCTAAGAGATCCTAGAGTCTTAACTTCTAACACTGTTTCTAGGATATCCTAGGTTCTTATCTTCTAACAGTGTTTCTAAGAGATCCTCGAGTCTTAACTTCTAACAGTGTTTCTAAGAGATCCTAGAGTCTTAACTTCTAACAGTGTTTCTAAGAGATCCTAGAGTCTTAACTTCTAACACTGTTTCTAAGAGATCCTCGAGTCTTAACTTCTAACAGTGTTTCTAAGAGATCCTAGAGTCTTAACTTCTAACAGTGTTTCTAGGAGATCCTAGAGTCTTAACTTCTAACACTGTTTCTAAGAGATCCTAGAGTCTTAACTTCTAACAGTGTTTCTAAGAGATCCTAGAGTCTTAACTTCTAACACTGTTTCTAGGAGATCCTAGAGTCTTAACTTCTAACAGTGTTTCTAGGAGATCCTAGAGTCTTAACTTCTAACACTGTTTCTAAGAGATCCCAGAGTCTTAACTTCTAACACTGTTTCTAAGAGATCCTAGAGTCTTAACTTCTAACAGTGTTTCTAAGAGATCCTAGCGCTTCATGTACCCATTACTTGAATATCATAGTAAATAACTACATGTGTCCACGTTTATTATTCTGATAATGTACAATATATTGAGATATTTTTCTTCAATTCTATTATAGGTTGGACATTATCCGATATTAAATGTATTAAACCCAGTCCCCCTTCAGTTCAACTTTCGTGGAATGCAGCTTTAAAAGTCTGTCAACAGTAAGTTATCTTATATCCCGACATCGTTTATTTAAATTTGAATTTTTAACTATATTACGACTCGGACCTGGGAGTAAGCACTTAGCTAGCTGAGCCACGGATACTTCCGGAAACCAAGAAGATACATGGTAACAATGACAATCCTACTTGCTTTATTGATAAAGTAAAGAGTAAGCGAGTGCCATAAAACATGAATGTTGACCTACATTTATCTTTGACGGGTGCCAGTCAAGGTTTTTGCATAAGCCGATATAGAGTGTTAAGAACGGACCTAAAATGGCCATTCGTTGTTATTGAGCCAGTTGTGTACTGAGAGTTATTGGTGTCAAACAATGTACTATATCATGTATGTATATATTTGAATTTTAGAGATGGAGCACATCTTGCAGAAATAAGAGATTATAAATCCAATGTGGAGTTGGGAAATTTCGCCAATAGTCAGTCGTTTTCACACTTCTGGATAGGTAAGATTTTATAATGTAGAGACTTAAAACATATCTATTGCAAATAAACCAAAGTCTCCACACTGTGTTATTTTGTAGTTTCCCCTTCGTTTCAGTTTCTTCTACGAAATGATACAACGTTTACTCTCGATTTTGCCATGTTTTGGACGAGATTTTGATTAACGGAATTGTCAAGCATGTACATATTTTTATAGTTATGGTCAGTAAGAAAGATTATCATTAGAAAAATCTATAAAAGCGACACAATGCCATGAGCCCTTGTGATTCATGTATACTCAGAAAGAAGGATTTAATTTTTTGTTTTGACTTTAGGTTTGAATGCACCTCATACTAATAACTCAGTAGAATGGAGTGACGGATCACCTACCAGTATAAACGAGGGTTTCTGGTCTGACCAACAACCAGATTTAACCAAAGGTCGGTGTGTGTCTTACAACACTGTCAGTAACGAGAACCGATGGAGTTTTAAAAACTGTGAAACGAAACAACCATTTGTTTGTCAATTACCGGCTTGTCCATCAGGTAAATTATTATTTAATTCTGATCAAGATAGATTTAAAAAAGAAAAAGAAAATCCAAGCTATTCATATGATTTTCGAATTTTAGTTTCCAGTTAGGCAGGGAAACATACTTCTATCTATTTTCTACATATGAGGTAATTTCTGAACCTAAGTTTGAATGTTTTTAGGCATATGTCATTTTTCGAAGATGCACCGATGCATCGCTATATAGTACACTAGCTTTAGTAACAATAGTGTATGATTTTATGAAGTGGCGGCGCCAGCCTTTCAAGTCTGGTAGTACAAATAGGGGGGGCAAATGGAAGGACAACTGCTGAGGCTGAATTCAAATTTTGGCTACTCTGTGGTGGTGTCATAGTCGCAAGCCTCTCATAGAGCGTCATAGAGAGTTCTCTCAAGAAAATTTTACAAAAAATGAAATGATTTTGTGCATTCTGACACATATTTTGGAAAAAAAGGTAGCAATTTTGAAATTTGTTGAAAATAAAGTATTGGTACAATTGGGGGTGCAAACTACTTTTCTATGTGGTTTGTTGGTAGATGACGTCCACTTTCAGCCAACTGAAAGACTTTTTGAATGAATAATTTCATGAAACAAGGGAGAAAACACGAGTATATGTAAAATTGACTTTCTTATTATAGGAAGCTACCATTGTAGTAATGGTAAATGTATAAATAATAAATGGACTTGTGATGGACAGAACGATTGTGGTGACATGTCTGATGAGTTAGACTGCAAAGATAGTAAGTATTCCTTCAATAAATAAACGACTGTATGACGTAAATACTCATTAATGTATCTCTAAATGGACTCCACTAGGACTTTGAACTCTTTTTCAGTTCCATGTTCTATGAACAGTTAGAAGACTTGTTCAGTCACAGGCTGATATCATTCACTGTTTAACCTGAGATTAAGAATGTGTCGAATGATTTACAAGGACAAGCCTTTTCATTGGTTGCAATGACCAACATCAACGTATTTGGCAAATTTATTACGCATTTAGATGAACAGATAGGCTTAAGGATTGGTTTCATTGCTTCCAGAAAAAAATAAAAAACCTCACCACTGTCATAATCGTCACTGTTATGTTAATGTTGCTCTTTGTTTTAGAATCGATCTGTTCTGAATATCAAACCGGAACAAGTGGTCAGATTAGCTCCCCTGGTTACCCCACCGGAAGTTATCCTAACAGCGCCACCTGTCTATGGACCATCGAATCACCTATTGGTACCAATGTTAGATTACAAGTAAGTTTAAACTGCAAATAGTGGTGAACTGGTGATACCCCGGGGTGCCAGGAGGGGTCAAGAACAGCCCTCCAACCGAAGCTGAAAGACTTTGACCACCTGTGCCCTGATGACAATCTCAACTTAGCATACATCAGTCACTTCCTCTTGTCCAACATAGAAAAAGAAATAAAATTTGTACAAGCAAGACAATTCCTTTCATCAAAATCTCGTCCAAAGAATGACAATGCGGGTGACCATATACGTTGTTTGTCGTTTCAGATCACTGCGTTTGAAACAGAGATTGATAAAGACGAGGTGACTATCTATGGCGGAGGTAAAACTCTCACCAAATCACAGATTATAAACAGACTCTCAGGAATCTTTGTCAATGTTCCTAAAATATTCATCAGTCCAAACAACTATTTAAAAGTCCATTTTAACTCTGATAACACCGGGGTAAAAAGAGGTTTTCAGGCCAGCTGGACTGTTGGTGAGTACAGACATCCTCGTCAATCTTAACAAGAAAATTAGGATTATTGAACTTGCTATAGCGCTCATTACTGCTTTAATGTGAGCATTCAATGGCGCTTTACAAACACAGATATATCTACATTAGTCAATATCTAAATACACACACACGCAGTTGTTTTGGTAAAGAATCTTTCATAGGAACTGAAAAGAGTAAACAGATTACAGATTTACTGCCTAGTTTCATGAATAATGCATTGTCCTCGGATTTGACCGAAAATTGGAATATCAGCATCAAATAGTACTATTATTATTTAAATGTCTTTACGTTTATAAAAATATAAATATGTCATAACTTTCAGTCCATATTCAGGACATTGTCAATTAATCTATACATTTGCTTGATCAAGGAAATTCCATGACGTTTTTTTTTATCTATTTCAGTTAAACAAGATGACGAATCGTTAATAGCAACTCAAATAACTCAAAATCTAGCGCCATCATCGTCTCCACAGTCATACCTGGGTAATCAAGAATCAACATGGCTGATTCAGTCTCAATTATCCAGAGATGTTGTCACATTAGAGGTATGTGGAACTCTTAATTAATATATATTCTGTGTATCTTTCACGGATTATCTGTATCCCTTTACAACTGGAATGATGAAGAAAGAAGACTATTACATGCCGACCGAGATCAAAACCCACGATCACCTACCATGTGTTCGATCTGGCCACAATATCCAACTCTCTGACGAACTGTGCTACATAACCTTGTCTATATTCAGATCGCCACAGTGCATTAAGGTTATTTTGACTGAAAATTACATTGGTAATTTTTACTGGTTGTTCATTAAGGGTCATGCTGAGTTTGATTGTATTTCCGTGCTAGTCAGGGGTCCCAGGGGAGAGTCAAATTTTTTTTTAAGGGGGCCTCAACTTTGGCGACTGAACAAGTCTTTCAAGTCATCTTAATTTTTCAGGTGGGGCAAGGGTCAATTTCTGAGGGCTCCCCTCTACCTACGAGCCTGCCGTGGTGAATATTGTTGTATTCATCTGTTTATTATTTTTGTAGAAAATGTCACTGGACCTAGGTGAAGGTGACGTGGTAGAAGTGAGAGATGGTCGAACGGTAGATGATGTTTTATTAGCAACCTTTACCCACGCTGGTGGTCCACGATATGTTACTTCTACTGGTAACTGGTTGATGGTCACCTTTAAAACTGGTTTAACGGTCAATAATCAACACACTGGTTTCCAGTTCCAATACAAACAAGGTAGGACACGAGGAGAAGTCGTTGGCGTTTTTATGGGGTGAGAGGGTGTTTAGAAGGTATGTCCCCTCCCCTCACCTCACTTCCAAATTTCTTAGCATTATACATAAAGAACACGTGGCTGGTATATGGGGTGGCGGTGTAGGTTGCCCCTCCCAGAAAAGAAGCTGGCCCGGTTTTGCACCCCTCGCCCCCCTCAAATTTGATCATTAGCCATGTGGAAAGAACTACCTGGTGCCCCCAACCCCTTGACAATCAGTGGCCCTACCCCTTACCGAATTGGATATCAGCTGATCACTTCACAATAGAGAAACACCGTCTAGAACACTTGTGGTATTTGCTGGAACCATCTGGTGGTATATGTACCACCATGGGAACCAGGCCACGTATTCTCGAAACCATCTAACATTGATTCTAAGACATTCTAGCTCGAAGATCGTTTCGAGGTTCCAGAATAGTAACATACCATCAATCCTCATCTAAACTGATAGTAAAGAAACACATCTTCTACACAAACACAGGGAGAACCTTTTGAATTTTTACGAAATTTCCAGACTTATTCAGCATGAATAACAAAAGTCAAATTATCTTAAGCCGATTGATACACAGTTTAAAGTTGAAATTCAATTTGCAGACTAATTGGCACTCACAGGCCTACCGAAATCTCGATGAATGAACATCACTGGGAGTAAAATACCCAGGTTATCTCTCTTTGTTTATAATCAACATGTTCTTTATTCTACAGGTTGTGACTATGAGTATCGAGAATCTGTAGGAGAACTGGGCTGGCCTGGACACGGTATCGTCAACTATCCCAACTATCAAACTTGTACTTGGACAATCAAGACTTCAGAACCATCTTTACATCTTGTATTTGATAGTGATTTCAACCTGGATAACAGTGACTATCTCGAGGTAACTACATATTATTCTTTATAGACTCAAACTCGGAAACTACCATCTGTATAGCTGATTTTGTTTCTTCATTTGAGTTGTAACTTCAATAATTCTATAAGGGTGTAATTTTGATAAAAATCCGTACAAACAAGACAATACTGTCATTCAAAAGACTCGTACAAAGAAAAGCAAAACGGAGAGTAAAAGTTGTATTGTAGTGAACTTCTTCAAAGAGAAAAACCACCAGGTGTTTCAAAAAGAGGGATCATCCGCCAATACTATATAGGTCAATATCATGAGGTCATTTCTTTGGCTAACTGAAAATAGCCTTTACCAATATCAAGTTGGCAATGACAAGATCTATCATGAAATCAATGATATTAAAATTAAAATCTGAAGGGACAACAGACGTTTGATTGAAAATTGTTTTTGTGTTCTTCTTATCATTAATGTTGTTGAAGAGTGGAATCAACATGAAGTTACTAAAAGAGTCAATTTCTAAAATTATTATTAATTTTGATTCAAGGTGTATGGATTTCAAGATGACAGTGGTATTGCGCTTCACAGTGGTGCAGGATACACAGGAACCACCACACCACCTCGCATAGTCACCACCAACGGTGCTTTCTTTCTGAGGCTGAAGTCGAACGCGATAAAGAGTCAGAAGGGCTTTAAAGCTAAATATTCCACAGGTAAGCTGAACTCATTCTTTTCAATATTCAGACAAGTTTACAACCCCGGTGTATATATCTTGAGGTACTTCCCAGCACCCCAGGGTTCCTAATATGAACTTAGGACGTATGTGTACTGCACACCATTCTAGACTTGTCTACTAAGATTAGGTTCAGGATATTGGATTCGGAGGCTGCCTTTTGTATCATTTATTTTGCCAGCTGCATCTAACCGTTATTTTTGATTACTGGTACATGGAATGGTATGTCTAAAAGTTAAACTTTCAATTTTCAGATTGTCCAACATCAGAGTTTTTAAATTTCCAACAAGCACCTGCCCCTGGTGATACGGGGTTTGGGGTGAGGACAGTTATATCGTGTAAGCCGGGGTTTAGGTTTAATACCCAGGAGCTAGCCGGTCAGTCTGAATTCACCTTGGAGTGTCTGTACAGTGGTAACTGGAATGTCCGGACTATACCCAAATGTGAAGGTACGTAACATATAGTGATTTAGTTCGGTCTCTTCACAATGTCAAGCTATTACGAACATCGTCTTATACCTTGACTGGAATACCCAAATTTCTTTTATCACTGAACACTGTAAAACAAGCGATTTGATTGGCTTGTATACTAGCGAATACTACCAATCAAGTTTTTCTGTCGAGGGTTCTGATTGGCTATATTCGCCAGCATACAAGTCAATCAACTCTCTGCATTCTGTGATACAAGAAAGGTAGCTATTGTAGTCAAGGTATAAGACGATGTTCGGTATAACTGGACATTGTGGAGATCTGATTATAAGAGCAGTATCATACATACCAAACAAACCTTTGAAAAATAACGCACGTACTGCATTTGAGCACATTAAGGGGAATGTTACCAAAAGATTTACCCAAGAAAGACTATTGAGATCTGATTCTGGACATTGTTGTTCAATTGCTTTTGACAGTCCCTCGCACTTGTCGGTGAAAATTTGATCGACGACCAGAAAATTTTTAAAATTTTATATTTCTTTAACTCCCATTTGCAGCGAATTATTGTGGATTTCCACCCACCGTAGACCACGGTAAAGTTATATCTGGTACAGGTATAGGGTTTGGCAGTACGGTTGTTTACCAGTGTACCGACGGTTTCCTGCCTGCAACCCCTACTACAGCTACATGTAATATCAACGGACAGTGGCAGAATGTACCCACTTGTCGAGGTAGGTGGAGACTTTTAATGCCCAGAATTTACTGACAGTCTGATAACTGTATTGACGATAAGACCCTGAGAGGGAGAAGGAGGGCATTATTCGTACTACTGTAGAAAGACCTTGCAACATTCTTCTTTCAGCTCGCAGCTCATGTGTGGTGAAACTGGGGAGGGGGTAAGAAAATTGCCAATTTACCGATAACTTGTTTGTGAACTGGATGGTTTGTTTAAAAGAATATTGAAGTTTGGCACTGAAAAAGTAGAAAAAAAACTCAGCTCTACATTTCAACACTTCAAACAATTGTCATCAGAAGAACTAAAATTCACAGAATTATTATTTTCAGAGCAAACCTGCCCCGCTCCAACTGGAAATAATGGTCTCCTTCGTCAAGTGAAAACAGAGAATGGAGATGGTACGACATTCGGATCTATAGTACAGTATGACTGTCTAGCTGGTTATAAAATAGTCGGTGTACCTATATCAATGTGTTATAATGGAACCTATACCGCTACAACACCAACTTGTGAAGGTAAGGTATACCATATCAGGGATGACATTTTAGGCTCTCAAGGATCCTGTTTTCCTGTCAAACAGCTTGTCCTAGTCCAAACCCAAACCTCATGACAATAATTTCACAGGAACTTAGGTTCTTGAGGTTTATGTCTACAAGCTTGTCCTTGACCAAACTTCTTGGCAATGAATCCCTTTGCGTTATATGTGGTCTCCGCTTCTTTTGCAGCTTTAAACTGTCCACTACCACGAGTAGCCAATGCTGATGTTAGACTACAGGGTGGTAAACCAGTAGCTGTGCGGGGAGACATATTAACCATGACTTGTAAACCAGGCTTCACCCTGTCCAGCACAACTCAGATGATATGTGGAACGGACCAACAGTTCACCAATCTCGCTTCTTGTTTAGGTAAGACACACAGTGCCCCAACTACCAAGTGAACAAAGTCCACGGGTCCCAACATCTAAAAGGGTCCCAGCCCCAGAACAAACTGTAGGAGAGCATTATGTCTTAAGTCTACGAGCTTCCACTCAACTATAGCCACTAAAGACACAGTCAACCTTGTACTAATGGCCACTTGTATTCAGCACCACCCTTCACTGACCACACACCAAGAATCCCCCCAAAATCTAAACCGAAGTGTCCTCTATTCAACACCACCCTCTTGACACGGACAGCAGTCACCATATTCTTCACCGTACACATTGAGCATTGCCCGGACTGCTTGTTTAATACACGTTAAACTGTACAATGAATTTTAGCTCAATTACTGTTCCTGGAAACATTCTCCAATCTTCATCCCATTAGAACTAAGCTATTCAATCGAAAATAGTTACTCTTAGAGAATCACCATAGCTAGATTATAATGTTTTGGGGATTTTTACCACTAGATATCCATTTTAGAGAGCCTACTAAGCTACTTTTGCTCCAGGGTATTTAAATCTGTCAACTTTGTACTACTTTTCAAGAGAGTTCAGATATTATATTATGGTGTTATTTTCGGCATCTCTTTGCGGCATTTCATTAGCTAAAAATGTTATCCTTATGAAATCCTTATTTCAGATATAAACGAATGTAACAACGGATCACCTTGTGGTCAACAACAGTGTGTTAATACCCACGGTTCATACCACTGTCGCTGTTTAGATGGTTTTACATCTACCCCGACCGGGGGATGCCAAGGTATGCCCCAGCTTTATACGGTCTATTCGGAAAGTTACGCTTCCTAAAAATTAAGCTTTACGGAAACTGCCGAGAATAGCCAATTGATCTGCCTCGTTTCTTTACAGAATTATGATATGGCGAACTATGATTTTCAGACACATATTTCAACAAGTAATTGTTTCTGCATTTTAGTATTTTATGAACAAAACTCAACAGCTAGAACTCAAGTTCTTCAGAATAAGACGTTGTCATACTGTTTGTGTACAATTCTAAGCAGTAGGTTCTAGTGGAACTCGGCCCTCCCCTAAGGCTCATATTTTGAATTGAAAATTATGTCTTGTAAATGTTCAAAATGCATCTCAGTCCATCAGAAATCTCCAATCCCTCCGACCTAAAAGGGCTTTGGCTTTTTGGG
Source organism: Lottia gigantea (assembly GCF_000327385.1). NCBI lineage: Eukaryota > Metazoa > Mollusca > Gastropoda > Lottiidae > Lottia > Lottia gigantea. The sequence continues at coordinate 1,193,156 of NW_008707001.1, read as the reverse complement.
TGTCGCTTCGGAGACACATATCATTTTTAGTCTTCCTTCCCATCAAATCACCCCCCCCCCCCCCTTTCAGAAATTTTCTAGATACGCTCCTGATTTCTATTAAGCGTGAAGAATAGTAAAATGAAAGATTGTGGTGAATTTGAGATTTTTCTATTTTCTAGATATCAGAGAATGTCAATCGAGTAATAAAGGGGGCTGTAGTCACACTTGTAACGAACTAGAGGGCGGTTACCAGTGCTCCTGTCCCCTGGGGTATTTCCTCATCACCCGAGACGCCGAGCAGGGGTACTATCTGCCTCAGGGTGAAACTGGAATGAATTATGGTGATACCTATTATTTCAATCATACTTGCCTACGTAAGTTTTTGATCATTTTTCTTTGCCATTCTGCCTTCGACTGTGATAGTCAACCCGGTCCATCTTTCGGTTTACCAAATATTGTTAATTTGATATTTTAACATCACTCAAGGTCGTGGACTATGTCTGTTAATTTTAAACTCTTGAGTCATCTGGAAAGAAATTGCTTTATTACCTTCGATCCCATAACGGCCATCTATCTTTTCGCCCCCAAAAAACAGTTGCAGGTTTCCTTAAATAGAGGAAGCTTATAGCACTACCAGTGGCTCAACTTGGCCACTTATCACAACAATTATTATAAAAATCAATTGTCTTTATGTATATTCAGGTCAACTTTGTCAAAACGTACAGATACCAAATGGTTATGTTAGTCCGAAGAGATCGCGCTATCTGTATGAAGATGTCTTGACTGTATGATGCGAACCAGGCTACCTGCTACAAGGTCAAATTTCAATCAGATGTCTGAGCAGTGGACAATGGGACAATATTCCATCATGTGTTGGTATGTATGATAATAAAGTCTTGAGATGCCAATAGGCAAGGCTTGTATTCGGTATCGGGATGTACGGTATCCTGGTGTACCGTGTAGGATTATCGGTACAGTGAAGAAAATGCGATATTCGGAATAAAGAAATTTCGAGCAATATCTGATAATTATGGGGTCGAATGGCATAGTCAATAATCTCTTCCGGTGCTATCTACAATATTTGAAGTCCTACATCTTTGTCATATGGTGAAATCTTTAAAGCCGAACCTGTCTTTTTCAGCCGGACAATGTGCTTTCACTTCCTCTAATGGGGCCAATGTAACAACACCGTCCCCAGTTAAGGGTAATGACGCAGTACAGATAAACTGCCCAGCCTCCCCGGGGGTGCCGGCCTATATTAAAACTATACCATGTGTATATGATGTCAGCACCAACAGTTTTAAACTCACCACCCAAGATTTCAGCTGTAAAGGTAAGGGGCTTTTTTATCATCCTGGAAATTATGATTTCAGATTGTTCACGTACCATTCTAGAACTCATTTTTTTGGTATTAACTCCCTAGAAGGTGTGGGGCTCGTGGACTTGATTCAACCAATCCCTGTGGTAGTTGAGCTACTGATTAACATAATTCAATTATCTTTCAGCTGTAAGCTGTGGAATGCCAGAACTGGTTCCAGGCCACGTTTCTCCTCTTTTAATCTCCAGCACCAAGGCAGGAGTAGGATCTTTTCAGTTTCAGTGTTTACAATTTTATCAGTTAGATGGTCTGTCTGATCAAGGCGATACCACTGTTAGATGTTTATCAAGTGGATATTGGGATTTCGGACGACTAAGATGTTTACGTGAGTATTTGCTAATTTTACAAACATCCGGAATGGAAATTCACTTTTCAATCGAAATAGCAAGATTGAATTTGTCTTCAGCCTTGTGCCAGATTGCAAATTAAATGTAATAAGTAAGTTGTTCTTTGTGCCATATTGATCTCAATAATTTTATAATTGGCATGACATTTTTACGTTCAATAATTTTTTTTTCAAATTCTGACCCGATACTAAAAATAATATCGCCATCAGAGCATTTTAAAAAAAGTTATTGAATGGAAAAATTTTCGTGCAACATAAAATATATATCAATGATCTTATGCAATATGGAATTTATGAAATGAGTTGCCAGATTTAATATTACTCAAGCCTTGGCGAGTTTTGACAGAATGGTACCTTCATGTGAGTAAACAATACCATCTTCATTTCACTGAAATGTTGCGTATTTTATTTGCAGCTCAAAGATGTTCAGATCCTGGTACACCATTAGGCGGTCAGAGAATTTCTGTATCGTATATGTTTAATGATAGAGCCACATTCAGCTGTCCTAGATCTGGTTACCAGTTGACCAACTCACAACCTTTAGAATGTCAACAGAATGGAGCCACATTAAACTGGAGTGCTGCTTTACCACAATGTAGAGGTAAGAATATTTTCTATCTGATCGTCGTGTCAAGGGGTCAAGGTGAAAAACTTGGGAGAATTTGAGCTACTCTAGAATTAGTAATGTGATTAGTGTCGCTAGAGCGGAAGGGCATGTTAAATCTTTCAGAGTATAATGTGTAATCAATAACATCCGTTTTCTCATAATTATCTCCATTTTTAATAAGGTGCTGAAGGATTACTCATAAAATTTCATTTCTTTGGCTTTTTATTCTACAAAAAATAGACTGTAAAACTTCATTTCATTAGGCAAGTAAGATGCAGAATGATCAGATATAAATCTCTATTCTATTTCATTTCAGATGTAGAGAAGCCGGTATTTGTGAACTGTACGACTCAGCCGATACGATTAAAACAATATGAAAAGATATCGTACACAATACCAACAGCCACTGATAATAATAATATACTTCTGAGTTTAACAGTAGATAAACCATGGTTCCGACCTGGAATACCTGTAGCAGAGTCTACTGTAGTCAGTTATACAGCTACTGATCATGCTGGCAATCAGGCTACCTGCAACATTACTGTCATTGTACAAGGTACGGCTTAAAAAGAAATCTTACTGGCCATTGACAAATATGTTATGGCTGTTAAACATCAACAACGACAATAGTCAAATGAGAACCAATGCTGGGTTTGATAATCATAGCAAAAAATATCTACCGACGTAGAATAATGAAACCTTGACTGTCATCAATTCATATGTCCCTTACATTTGCAGCCAAGCTGGGTATAAATCAATTTTTCAGTTCATGGTCTGTTATTTCAGATGAGTTATCACCAACTATAAGATGTCCGGAGTCTCGTCGGGTACAGATAGAACGTTCCAGTGATGTGGTCGATCTAAGCTGGGGTATGAACGATATGGTGAAACTATCAGACAATGTAGCCGTAGAGACCCTGGTATTCACTCCCTCTAGTATCAGGTTGACCCAATCTGATGTCGGCACTGTCCAAACAGTAACAGCTCAAGCATCAGATGCTGCTGGAAACATGGCTTCCTGTCAATTCCAGATATCAATTGGTAAGGTTTAGTATCTACTGCACTATACCGAAACATCTACATTTGTAGACAGAAACAGAGACAGAAAACTAGGCCCTGTTTCATTGGGATTTTCCACACCTTTGAAGTTCCGTCAGAGGCAATAACCTCACAGAATGACAATAATGGCCAATTAGAGTACATATTTATCAGTCTTAAATAGCTAGAAACAGTTATTCAGGTATTAATAGTTGAAAGCAGGATAGTATGGTACTCATTTGTGTCTTAAATATGCACTTAAGAACTAATACCAGGATATAATACTAATAACGATTGTAATTAGACCATGACAACGAAGAACTGTCTTTATAAACCCAGTATTCTGCTGAAAATCAGAACGAAAATCCCTATTCCATTTGTTTTTTTTGGTATTTCAGAAGGATTATGTAGCCCCAACTCGCTATCTAACCCTATCAATGGTAATAAACAGTGTACAGAACGGGCTGATGGTACCGGGTATGATTGTACCATCTCCTGTAAAGCAGGGTTCTTCTTCCAGACCAGCTACCCCTCGGAACTTTTCACCACTTCTTGTAATTTTGGAGGTGCTTGGACAGTACCTGATATTCCACACTGTACTGGTATGTTTAATATTCTGTTGAAACAGTTCATCTACATAGTACTTCATTTACAAGTCGTGTGGGCACATGTTAAAACTGTGTATCACGAGCTCTTTTAAGGGATTGTAAAGAGGTTTTTCTAAACTTTTTATGTGTATCAGAGACACTGATAGCATCAATTTACACCATTCCAATTTTCATTCCGACGTCTTGCAATTCCACTAAAACTAACGCGTTTTATGACGTCACTAGAGGGGAACTGCATAGATATTAATAGTAGCTTCCGGTAGCTCCTCTGACGCCATAGAACGCGTTAGTTTTAGTGGAATTGCAAGACGTCAGAATGAAAATTGGAATGGTGGAAATTGATGCTATCAGTGTTCTCGATACACAAAAAGTTTAAAAACCCCTTTAATGGTGTATTTTGTCATCACCAGGTTACCAAAATAGTCAATGTTTTTTTTTGACTCTCAATTGCATCTTAAAGATCCCCGTGCATCTGGATTTTTTTTCTTTAAACCTATACATACTTTTTAGTAACTTGAATAATGAAACGGTTTCCAGTTTTTAACATTTCCCCTATCTCCTCCTTTCAGAGCCCCAGCATGTGAGTTTTGATCTGGACACTGAAATGTTTTATAATACCTCGGATGCCAGTGTCCTCTCATCCTCCTGTATCAACCAATATAATAACGAGATTAGGACCAGGTTGTTTGATGCTCGCTCTCACTTCAATACAGAATGTGGTATCACGGATGTATCAATCACTGTCAACAATAATATAACCATCAACTACGATCGTCAGGTAGGTCTTGTTTTTAGTATGCTTGTTGTTGGGATGGATGGTGAGTAAGGTTATGATCAAAACGTAGCCGACCGGTCGACCCAGCTGTAGATAGGCGACGATAATCAAGGAAAGGTCGATGCCATGAGGTTTGACCAAGGACCAGATGGTAGAAAGGATCCTTTGTGAACCTAAGTTGACATTTAGTAAACGATATTTATGTTCTTTTTGTTTATTTTCATCAAAACAGACTACTCTGGTCAAAAGTTGGGTCCGCCATAATACTATTATTTGAGATGTAGTGTTACTTTTTAAAGATACGCTTGGTCGTGACTCAAGTAATTTAAACGTCTAATGTAGTTATGTTAATATTATTTTGTATCTCCTCTTTCAGTTTAAAGTTTTTTTCCGAGTGATGTTTCGATCAACGAAGCATATACCTTCAGTATTCACCAACTGTGTACAACAAGTTACTACTGCTATTAAACTTATCAGAAACGACCCTGATGCATCACTCCTGTCCAACCTACACACAATCGACTTAGTCGGCTGCTCGAATATTGTATTAAATACCCGGAACTCCCGAGCCAAAGATTTCTGTTCCCAGCCGTCTGAAGTCGCACGAAGAGTTGATAATATATATGCCTGTGGTAAGTAAATCTGAAATATTGGTGAAATATTTACATTGTTACACTTTGTCGTACTTAGTTGCTTTTTAAAAATTTGCTCAAAGTGATAATTTGTAAGACTTTTGTTGATTTCAACCCGTATATCTTTAGAATCAATTTCCTTTCATCACAAAGAATCAGCCTGTCATATTTCACAGACTCTCTGCAAAAGAGATGCCTATTTCTTGCTAACGATAACAAGACTTGTCCACAGCGTAGATTATGATTATCAACCGTTGTCGAAGGTGTAGCGCTCGTCCTGTTTCTATAGATTCATATGTTGCAGTAGCAACCTGAGTTTGTAGTACAAGTATTATTTTGTATTAATTTGACCTGATGTATTTATCTGACATTTTCTTGTACGATATATCTGAAGGAAAATTAACTACAATTTTATTTAGATCTTCCTTGGTTCACGATGTGTCTGTATTTCAGTCTCGTGTCTACCTGATACGTGGTAGGTATAGGTAGTTTGACTTGATCTGTCTATATTTCAGTGCCGTGTCCACCTGGTACGATAGCTGAGGTGTCTATTTGCCGAAAGTGTCCGGTCAATACATATCGTGGTGGTGATCTTCAGTCAGCTTGTACACCATGTCCGACAGAGAGTGCCACATATGGTGACGGCAAGACCAGCATTCTGGACTGTAAACGTAAGACTATAATATATACTTCCTCATGTGAAATTTTCTACCCACATATTGCTAATATCATGACAATATGTTATTTGGATTTCGGGATTACTCTTGCAGTTCGGGTCTTTATAACTGGGGTTTTATCTTCAGAATTTGATAGTAATATCTAATATTAATTCGATATCAAATATCAAATATCAATATACAATATCACACCTCCCAACTTCTGTTCCTAAACGGCCCTTGGCAAACCTAAACATCGTGAATTAACTACCATTGTGATGAAAACACCTGTATATGTATGTATTTAATTATAGCGGTGTGTAGTGGTAATCTGATGTCCACCAATGGTCTCCCACCCTGTATGGAATGTACTGGGGAAACCTACCGTGTCAACAGCACCTATTGTCAACTTTGTCCGGCTAATACGAAATTTGTACCCACCCCTCTTTATCCTGAATGTACAAGTAAGTAGAACTCTTCTTTCTTCATAGGATACCTTATTATTCTCTGTTCTATATCGATATTTGACAACAACGACTGGTTTCGTTTAAATTGGTATGCTTCAGTTTGTCTTCGGTTTCCGGCCCCAGTACAGTGGTCCGTACAAGCAAAACAATTCCATTAACTGAAATCCCCTCCAAAGGGAAGTACGATCAGGTGTTTAGAAAAAAATAAGCATTTTCTGTTTTCCACATTATTCTTCTCGTAGATGGTTACGGATCGTTCGAAAAAGATCAATGCCAGGAGGCGTTCTTATTGTTTTGATTCTATTGTAGATCCTAGTTGTACCTACATCAAGACGGATAACCAAGTAATGAGCGGTCCTCCAGTCAACAACATCAGTCCTACTGACGGTAACATGCAGGAGTGTGAGGCCTCCTGTGATTCATATCGTGTATTTGGTGGTGAAGAATGTATTGGGTTCAGCTATAACAAGGTGACCAAGTTCTGTCTCCTCCTGACACTGGAAGGAACCCTGTCACCTAACTCCACCTATGATTTCTACAGACGATCATGTAATTACCGCACAGATAAAGGTACCGTGACCTTTTTTCTTATCTATGACTGCAATTCTTTCCCCTGTGTAAAAAAACATGAAATTTGGAAGTGGGGGTGAGGCGGCCTCAGTTCTGACATTGACAACCACCCACCCCATTCCAACGTTCTCTCCTTTATCAATGTTTCCGAACTTGATGTTCACCACAAAAAAGTCAACGCTGTTCTAAAAGTGAAGTGAAATCACTTCAAGGTTCAAAATTCATATTGAACTGATTGTTTTCTAATTTTGTATTTTTTAGAATGTTACTGTGGAGATGCTTGTCCTATTGGATCCTACTCATTCACTGGTAATCAACCAGACTGTCGACTGTGTCCCCAGGGTTATTACACCAATACCCCGGGGTCCAACCAGTGTCTGGAATGCCCTCTGAATCAAACCACAACAGCTGAAGGTGCTACGTCTTGTGTAGATGGTGGTAAGTATGCAAAAAAAAAAACAAGAAAAAATCTAATTTACCTAAATAAACTGCTGTTTATTTGTCACAAACCTCAAGTCTATAAAAAGGACAGCCCCCCCCCCCCCTCCCTGACCCTCTGCCCGACTATTACACTCTAAATTCCGAAATTGGAACCGATGTGCCTGGATGGCCCCCGTCAATGAGAAATCCTGGCTACGCCACTATCTTGGATCATTCAAGATAGCAATAAAGACGAATTAATTGATGATTTCTAAAGTTTATAAAGCTAATGTACTTAGCTGTCTGGATGTCCTCGAAAAGCGACAACACAGTCAAATATTTAAACAGTAACGACCTAAAATCTTATTTTCTCACCGTTGCTGCTTTTGTTTTAATTTCAGTTCCCTTGCTATGCGGACAGTGTAGTAGTAGTAATACAGAATCATGTACCGTTCAGAAACATCTAGCATACTGTCAGTGTAGACCAGGTTATACCGGATTGTATTGTGAAACATTAATCAACAACTGTCTGTCTCAACCGTGTTATTACAATACTCAGTGTACTAATTTCCCTGGACGGTTTGATTGTGCCTGTCCTACAGGTTGGTCATTCTTTAACTTCTTCATAATAATAGGCACATGGCATGCAGATGGATGGGTCTGTGGCACTGCTTTAACGAACAGATGTTTTTCACCCAGTCCCCACCTATCTCTGGTGGTTTTAATTTTTTCGTGTTCAATGAGTTATCTGCTATGTTTGTAATTTCATCAAAGACGAATGTGGTGCAACAAGCAAGGCGTGAAAGATTTAAAGGTGTTGCAAATGAAACCCAAAAATGCCAATGTATAGCTACAGACATATCGTATCACTGCGAATCCCAAACCAATCCCTACATACTGTTACATCTTTAACCGTGTATCTGTATATCTGTAGGTTTGAGTGGTGATCGTTGTGAATTCAACATCAATGATTGTGGGCCGACCACCTGTCAAAATGGCGGGGTCTGTGAGGATGGAATCAACGATTATATTTGTCATTGTCTTCAAGGTTACAGCGGCAAAAAGTAAGAACTTTCATTAATATCAGTCATGTGATCTCCCATACATGTTGGTAATTCCGTTGATTAATTGGTTTTCTGGAATATTTTGGAAAGGCTAAAGTAAAGCTCAAATAACATTATTAAATATATGAATTCTCTGAAAAGGGATTCCGAGTTGATAACTTCAAACACCACATAAACGTAATGCGGCAATGAGAGACTATGACGTATCCCCGCCCCCGTTGGATCAGTCAGCTCCCTATATGTACCCCAAGTCTCGGGAGGCTCACGCCGACACTGCATACATTTTTATTTTCATTGTGTAATTCTTGAACACAAATGAGAGAATTTTTCCTTCTGTTTCCAGCTGTCAGATACAAGATCCGGTTTGCACTACCAGACCTCAATGTATAAACGGCGGAAACTGCATTCCGGTTAATAACGTCTTAAGAAGATGTGATTGTCCAGTTGGCTATACTGGACCCACGTGTGCTATTAATAGTGGTAGGTACAGTCAATAGAATAGGTCGTTTGTGTTTATGTTTTAATTCTGACCAAGGCGGAGCAAAGTAGATATATCTTGCTCAACCATACAGTCATACTTAAACACCATACCATTGGAATTTCAAATGCGGCTTGTACAGTTGCGCTTTCTCCGGCTTTCAAACTTTTTGAAATAATATCTTGTTCATTTCCTTTAATGCTGTAAGGCCGAAAATTACCCAGTCTTCTCCAACTAATTTTGTGCAATGTAATTTCCAGATTCAGGGGACCTGCATGACTCTACTACCCATTCTAAATTGAATTGATTTATTGTCTAAGATCTGTTACAATGTTAGGAAGGCTCAAACTATTTAACCACGTTGTCTCCTTTAAAACGATTGATTGTGTTGGCTTGTCAAGACACGATTTGTATATAATATTCATATATTTGTTTAATATCATCGTGGATGCCTCCTTTCAGATGAATGTGCATCTTCGCCGTGTCAGAACGGAGCACAATGTACCAACAGACCAGGAGGGTATACCTGTTCACCCTGCCCAGAAGGTTATTCAGGACAGATGTGTAACATACCAGAGAGTCAGTGTCGAAACACAGATTGTGGTGGTGGAGCTGAGAGCTGCATGGATGATGTAACTACAGGATTACCTCGATGTATATGCCAGGCTGGTTTTAGTTACGGTAGGTTGATATGTATCTTTGCAAAGTCACTTGGTTTGATCTTGATAGGATCATCTAGAATCTAAGCAGTTATGCAGTCGTCACTGCCACACAAGTCGTCATCTCATCAATGTTATTTCAACGCCGAGATATTTATTCATAGAATCAGCTGGTAGACAGGATTATTGGGAACCTACATTGTTATAGGAACCAAAAGGTAAACCAGATTCACAACTCGACATCATTGATTTGTTGAATTGTCCAGCTAGTTATACATGTCGATACCCTTGGGTGGTATTTGTTTCATCAAGTTCTCCGAGAATCTATGTTGTTATCTTTGTAAAAAAACAGCTGGTAGACAGGACCAAGAACTTGAAACCTTGATCAATGTGGTGTATTATCTTCAGTGTGTTAATAAAAACAATGAGTAGATACGGGTATTCTTTTTATCTTCAGGTCGCTACTGTCAATACGAACTGTCTACCGAAACAGCATCAACCAGTGGGAACTTGGGACAACCTTTCACCAACGTTGGACCTAGTACCTGTATGGCTGCTTGTGAATCTACCACCAACCGTGTTAATTGTGTAGGATTCAGCTATAACCGTAACAGCAGATCCTGTCAACTGTTAACTCAATCCTACACTACTTCGACAGTCACCAACAATCAGCTGTACATCAAGGCGTGTTCTCATCCTGCAGGTTCGTTAGCACCTTGTACACAATATTCACACAAAAAATCATTTGCACAAATGGAATCTGAACTTACAAACCTATGCGCAGAGTGGCATCAGGTATTCCAGAAGTGTTAGCATGCCTTGCTAGCGACACCCGTCGCAGTACTTATCATTCTGTCGCTGAAATTCATGAAAGTCTTAGGAATTTGACTTGTCTTACGACACTCAAGAGCTTATGGCTAGGTTGTGGAATGACTTTAAAGATCTTGGTTGATCATGTCTACTTGATGGATATGATAAGATTTTGAATTGCACGCCAAGCAGCTCATACTTACTGTTTTCGAATCACCTGATGGTGTTTCTCTTTGGAGGAGTCCACTACTATACAAGTATTACTCGAATTTGCCATATTTTGGAGAAGATTTTGATAAAAGGAATTGTCTGAAAGACGTTTGAAAGATGTTTGATAACTATTTTGTTTTTGTAGATGATTTCTGGACACCGTGGTTCAATGTAGACAAAACTTCCAGTGGTACTGAAACAGAGACGCGTGTTGGCCTGCAGACGGTAAGTCTAGGGGTTGTTTGGACCTTGAACTGGGGGTGCAGATAAGGGACAGGCCGACTTCATGGGGAGTAGTCCGAAACATCTTTCTCTATTCCAGCTCTTGATAGATATTTGTACATTTATAGCTAGCCGATTACTTTCATAATAGCTATCAGAGGATGGATTAGAAGTAGATGTTTCGGTCTAATGGGGGTGGGGGTAGCTTCAGCATCTCCGGGAGGGACTCAGGGGATTCTCCACATATTATCAGTTGTGTGTCGTAATGATTATTTCCCTTTTACTGTTATCTGTGGTATATTCCAGTATGATATCAACATCTGTAGTTCCACCACACCCGTTGCTGTAGAATGTCGAAACGTTAATGGTGGTAGTATAACAGGAAGTCAGTGTAGCGTCAATGGGTTTCAATGTTCCACTGGCAACTGTCCTAACGTGGAAGTCAGATATAGATGTAGTCTCAGCAGAGGTAAAGTCATGCCACTTTTCATTATGAAATACTTCCTCTTTTATAATTGATATACTTCCTCGTGTACAAAGTTCATTAGCTGCTATCAATGTATTGCCAAGATGTTGTTTTGGATTTTGGGTTTAGTCCTGAGGTTCGGATCGTTAGTACTTGGGTTTTCATTCATCCTCACTAACGAGGGATGCTTCAAAATCTAAATTGTCTAGACAGAGTTGCTAGTACTTATCATGTCTACGTGTCTATACAGCAGTAAGTCAGAGGTTTAGAAAGCTAACTGAATGTTAACTTGTCATCTACCTAGCTACCCGTCTATATGCCTTCTTTACTTACAAATAAAATAACTTTGCTTTGATTGACAGTAAACTTGTTAGATTTCAATGGAGACGACAATAGGAACCAATTTAAGCTTTATTCCATTTAATCTTTCTTATTTCAGTGTTTAAAGACACCCAATGTAAGAGACAAGACTTGTGCTCAGAATCCTGCGATTCCAACCATGTATGTCATGTTGATCGAGATGTAGTGACATGTAAATGTAAGACTGGTTACAAGGGACTACAGTGTAGCGAGGATATTAATGAATGTACAGATCTCAGTATTGACTGTAATACTGGACAATGTATAAATACACCGGGATCTTTCAGCTGTCAGTGTCAGAACGACTTCACAGGTGGGTTTCTGGACAAATACCTTACAGTGGCGTTTTTATCAATCATTAAGCGAGGGATCGCTGAAATCAGCTGGTAAAGCAAATTTTTAGACGATTACAGATAGCTTAAATTGAGCTCTATCAGTTGGTAAAGTAAATATTTAGATGAATATACAGATAGCTTAAATTGGGTTCTATCAGCTGGTAAAGTAAATATTTAGAAGACTATACAGATAGCTTAAATTGAGCTCTATCAGCTGGTAAAGTAAATATTTAGATAACTATACAGATAGCTGAAATTGAGTTCTATAAGCTGGTATAGTAAATATTTAGATGACTTTACAGATAGCTGAAATTGAGCTCTATAAGCTGGTATAGTAAATATTTAGATAACTATACAGATAGCTGAAATTGAGCTCTATAAGCTGGTATAGTAAATATTTAGATGAATATACAGATAGCTGAAATTGAGTTCTATAAGCTGGTATAGTAAATATTTAGATAACTATACAGATAGCTGAAATTGAGCTCTATAAGCTGGTATAGTAAATATTTAGATGACTATACAGATAGCTGAAATTGAGCTCTATCATCTGGTAAAGTAAATATTTAGATGACTATACAGATAGCTGAAATTGAGCTCTATCATCTGGTAAAGTAAATATTTAGATGACTATACAGATAGCTGAAATTGGGCTCTATCATCTGGTAAAGTAAATATTTAGATGACTATACAGATAGCTGAAATTGAGCTCTATCATCTGGTAAAGTAAATATTTAGATGACTATACAGATAGCTGAAATTGTGCTCTATCAGCTGGTAAAGTAAATTCTTCAACGACTAAAACTCTTTCTGATATAATAAATGAGAAGATTCTGTTATAGGTTCGAGATGCCAGAATGGTCCAGTACCTTGTGATAAGAACAACTGTAATCCTCTGAATACCGCCAACTGTATTAATACTGGAACAACTACCTCCAGATGTGAATGTAAACCTGGTTTTAAAGGAGCTACATGTGGTGTAAGTTAATGATAATAATAATGATGTTTTTATTACCAAGGGGTAAAAAATGAGGCCATACAATACCGATCAACTTCAAAACCAGATCATGAGATACTATCATGTACTTACTGATAGGTCCTTCACAGATCCTTAGATCTCACAAAATGACTTTTTGTGACATTCTTAGTTTTGTTTTTCGCATAGATTAAGGCGTCGATACCATTTGATTTACATTTTACACAATCCAATGTACACGTTTGTCTTTCTTTATTTTCAGTTATATTTCACTAGATTCTATACCGTCTGAGATAGAAACGTGAAACATGCAACTCCATTTCAGATTATCAATCGTAAGCGTTCAGAATGGTCATGGACGTAAAACTCCACTGAATATCATTTCTGTTTCAGGAGAGTATCGACAGCTGTGACAGTAATCCCTGTATCCACAGTCAGCGCTGTGACAATCTGGTCAATGATTACACATGTATCTGTGAAGCAGGCTGGACTGGGCGGAGATGTGAAACCTTGATTGACACCTGTAGCTCAACTTCTCAGTCATGTAGTGATCGAGGAACGTGTTTCAGTCTCTTTAATGATTATTACTGCAAGTAAGTAAGATTGGTGTCAGTTCAAGATAAACTTGCATTTGTATGATGTCTTCTTTACTTTCTATAATAATAATAATAATAATAAACTCTTTATTTTACATGGGTCAGAATTAAGTCTAATACACAAGGACATGATCCTGTCTAACATTCAGTCCATGAGGACAAACATAGACTCTTTATTTTATATAGGTCAGAATTAGGTCTATTACACCAAACTAACATGGTCATGTCTAACATTCAGTCCATGAGGACAAACATAGGCTCTTTATTTTAGATGGGTCAGAATTAGGTCCAATACACAAGGACATGATCCTGTCTAACATTCAGTCCATGAGGACAAACATAGACTCTTTATTTTATATAGGTCAGAATTAGGTCTATTACACCAAACTAACATGGTCATGTCTAACATTCAGTCCATGAGGACAAACATAGACTCTTTATTTTAGATGGGTCAGAATTAGGTCCAATACACAAGGACATGATCCTGTCTAACATTCAGTCCATGGGGAAAATATAATGAAAACCCCGGGATTGGCAGTGATAGACATGTTGCAATATGAGAAAAAAAGAAATAAATCTAATTTAATAGAGGAGCACAATGATATAATATATATTCTCAGTTTGATCTGGACAATATTCTTGCTATAGTTTATAGCGTTTATTTTTAATACAATGTTTTTTTGTATTTACAACAGATGTAACAATTCAACAAATTATGGTAAAACCTGTGAACTAACAGAAAATATCTGTTCTGTAATAGATCTGTGTTATAATTCAGCAGCGTGTAGCAGTGGTAACGGAGAAACCAAGTGTAATTGCGCTCCAGGTAAGACAACACTTCGGTTTGATGCATCTTTCAAACAACGTTAGATCATTCTGGGAACAGAAAACTAAATTGTTGTCCATCATCATAGAAAACTGCCAGCGCACCAAACCATTGTATTTGTAAAGCACCATTGAATGCTCACGTTAGAGCAGTAATGATCGTTATACGGAGTTCATTACTCTTAATCTTAATCTTAATCCTAATCGTATTGTTTTTAGGACTCATCTTCTGAGCAGCTTGGATAACTTTCTTTTGTGCGGATTTTGATCCAGTTTAACACAATTCACCAGTAGATGAGTGTCTTGGATTACAACCATTGTAATAATTTGAGAGATACGTCATTGTGTCTTTTGGAAATGTGTTTGTCCGTTAAGAGCTTGTTCACCTACCTTGAGGTTCAGCTTCTCACATCGATAATACCCTCACGTTTATTTGTGTTTTTATATCTTAGGTTATATGGGTATGAGTTGTCAAATTAAAGAAGATTTTAACTGTGAGACTTCCTCGCCTTGTGTCAATGGAGGAACGTGTTCGTCTCAAGTCACTGGTTTTAAATGTAGTTGTCCTCCAGGTAGGTAACCATTGCATGTTTTAGTTGGGAGGGGAGGGGAAACTAAACAATTTCTAATTCATTGGATCAAGAGCCGAACAATCGTATGCTACTATAAACCCATATATAACAGTTTCAACATAGAAAACCGTCATTGTGCTTAACAATTAATTGAATCCTAAAACAGACAAAAATCAGCCGTTCTTGAACATGTAGTCGGTTTGTTATAAGCCCTAAAATGTCCAGGAATCTGTGCTTGATATCTCTTTACTTATTGGAGTCATCGTATCACGAATACGGGTTTTGACATGAGAAAGTATGACGTATGGGGGATGTGTTTTGGACACGATGTACTGGAGTGTACTTAGAAGATATTATTTATTTAATATTTTCATGGATATTTCTATTTGTTTATCATCAGGATACGGAGGAGATAAATGTGAAGTAGATGTAAATGACTGTTCATCCAACCCCTGTTCTAATGCAGCTCAGTGTGTTGATTTGATTGACAGCTACTACTGCCAATGTTCCAATGGAAGAGCATCTCCTGATTGTCAACAGAGTAGGGATTCAATTTATATTTTTCGGTTTATGTTGCGTACAGAAACTATTTTTGAGTATAATGTAATATAATATTTGCCACCCAGGTGCGGATTTTCTTCATTTAGATGCTAAAATGCCTTTGGAATATATAGTCCACGTGACAAACGGATGTGGTAATGGTCATTTAAAGAAATATGCCGAATATAAAATGCATTTGGTGGGGGAAGTTCCTGATTTATGATTTATACACTTCCTCATATGCATAATTAATTAGCCGTTACCAATGTTTCCACCTTTGCCACCCTGAAGCTACGGGCCTGATACAAAGTTTTAAGTTCTTATGTCAATTTATGATCTTTTTCAGACGCAGATTTAAACTATGACGTCTGCGTTGGTAACTCCATTAATGGTGGAGCCGCCATGTTGTCATTCCCGCTTTCTCTAGACGCGTCGTCTGGTTTGACTATTGCATTCTGGGTAAAATACGATATGATCGGAGGATCGGGAACATTCTTATCTTTATCACAAACTTTGTAAGTAAAATTTTCCGTATTTTCAAAACTGTTGACACGGTGGACACCCAGCAAATTGACAAACCTGATCACACTGTGACATCACGTGTATTGAGAATGTAGGAGCCTACACTGGTATCCTGACTCTTCTTTAGAATCTCCAATTGTGAACAAAAAGATAAAAATGAACTTGCGGCTAAGACCACCTGTTGACTTTAACAGTGGTTCTATCTGAAAGTATCATCATCATCATCATCATCTTACTTTTGACTTAAGATAGTGGGTATCAATCTATACGCCTCGGGGTCGATCCCTTTTCTGAAAACGGAGTCATCAATATCATCATAATTCACCATTCATCATCATCACTATCATTATCAAAATCATCATCACCATCATCATCATCATCATCTATCAAACTTCATCATCATCATCAGCTATCAAACTTCATCATCATCATTAGCTATCAGCCACCATTAAAGAAATCTAATATTTAAGGAATGGAGATATGAACAGTATGCGAGCAACTGAATTTTTCAACATGGACGAAAAGAACCTGCACGTTAGCTTACCAGGTCAAGATGCCGAGTTTTCCTACAATAATATGAAACCTAATAGTGGTCGCTGGCATGCTGTAGTGTTAACTTGGAGGGGAGATAACACTATACAAGTTTATATTGATAGTCTACAGCAGTTGTCCAGTTCTTACACTCCGCAGATCCAGGCTACCTCCAGGTAAAAATTTAGTTTGTTTGTTTGAGGGTATCGACAACTATCGTGTCAAACTAACTAGCTAACAGAATGCAAATGTTATTACGTCGAACAGTCCTTGGTTCTAATCTCGGTCGACTTGTAAAAGTCTGGTGACTTTGTTTATTTCCCAACTGTAAATGGGTACGTATAATCAATGCCAAGAAGTTTTGGGCATGTACCAACTCAAACTCGTTAACCCTCTTACCCTCTTAAAGTGACACCGTTTCTCTTTTTGTTTATGAAGTTTGAACATGCATTATATTATTCAGAGTTTGGGTCACTGTTGGATCGATGATGAAGACGACCTCCATGTTTAAAGGTTGCGTGTCACAACTGAACATTTACGATAGAGTGTTAGACTTTAGCACTGAGATGACCCAACTGTTCGACACACCCAACTTTAACTATCCGACTGGTGTTCTCCAAGGCTGGAAGGACTATAAAACAACCGGAGATGGTGTAATGGTGCGACCGTCTCGTATCAACAAACAAGCCTGCCCTGAGAACTACTCAGGTTTCCCGTCCTGTACTACTCAAATAGTTGGTAAGAATTTTATGATCTCGTGAAAGAATAGAGAAATGTATTGATAGATGTTAAAAGTCGACAGCGAACTGACTTTTGGGAGCACTGGTCGTGGCATCATAATTTACTCACCTTGGGGAGGATTCCAACCAACGGCACCAACTTGCTATCCACTTAGCCTGTAAATGAATGAAATAGTACATTTATATCCTGTGGACATCAATTGCGACATTCGAATAGTCTTTTGAGTAAGAAGTGTTTTTAGAATGGAGTTTTACGTCCTACTTTGTCTGCATTTCAGATAAAAAGAGTCCTGAGATATCTGGTTGTCCTAGTAACGTCTATACAACTAGTATCAATGGCGCAGGTCAGCCATCGTGGACAGAACCAACTTACACAGGGGTGTCGTCTGTCATCTTTACACAGAGATCTGGTAAGTTACTCTGGTGACTACTTCAGAAGCAATTTGTGATTTGAAGAAGTGAATTTTTCTTTTCAAATTAGCAAGTATGAGTTACCTTGACATAGATGTGAAAATAGATGGGCTCAAATACAAAAAAACAGAATTATTAAGGCGGGGGCGGGAAGCGGGAGGGAGGGTACTCATTGATAAGACATTTGAAGGCAGGGGAGAATGGAGATGGAAAGCCGAGCATATTTCAGTACTGCCCCCAAAACGCCCTGTTTGATCTCAATTACCGGTTTAAACAATAACGCTTATACTTGTTATTGTGCTGTATGGTTTACTAGGGAATTATAAGAGTTCTGTTTGTATTTTCCAGGATCTTTGTTATCTAAAGGTCGACATACAGTACTCTACGAGGCCAGTAGTAGTAATAACAACAAGGCCCTGTGTGCTTTTACTCTTTATATTAATGGTATGTTTACTTTCAATTTAACTGAAAATTAATATTCCTGATACATACACGTATATATATTCTGCTATAGATATTCTGGTATATATGGTCTGTTTCTCGCAATACTTTATTTGAAATGTAAAAGGGCCAACAAAACTAAGAATTGTTTTGTCCAGCACACTTGAGTCTGAAGAGCTTGGCTATTTATATTTTGTTTAAACTCGGGTTCAGGTCTTATATCTTTAGGCAATGGTATTAATTAAATTATTAGCGGCATTTTGCGATAGAGATATTATAGTTTTAGACTCACAGATGTCCGACTGTAAATTGGAATTGTCCACAGGTTATCCCCTTTGTTTATTTCAAATTGGTCTTATTTCAATATCAACGAATCATTATTCAGATGAGTTCTGTCCGGCTTTACCGAAACCAAAAGAGAACGGAGGAGAGACGTGTAGCGATGTCGGTGGTAACTGGAAGTTCAAGGCTTGTAAGATTGATTGTCAAGACGTAAATACCACCAATAATAAAATAGGACCCAATATTTATACCTGTAGCCCTGAGGGAGACTGGGTGTGGCCTCCGTCTGAGACCAGCTATCCCCCTTGTGGACGTAAGTTTTATTTAAACCTTCAATTTAGTTTATTGCTTAGTAGATTCAATGATGCAAATAGAAGCCACAAAATGGCCTTGACACTCATAAACAATGCCCGAAAGACCTTAAACTGACGTTATAGCTATCCACACCAAGGTTATTGTTTCGGCGCCCCCTTTAAAAAGTTTTTTAATGGATTATGATTGGCTGGTATAATTATTCTATATCGTATGGTCCATCTTGAATATTTTAGGTATAGTAGCAGAAGCTAACCAAGATATCACTGTAGAAGTCCAGTACCCCATTAATCCAACTGACTGTTCATCTGTCCAGTCCAGTCTGAAAACTAGATTGATGGAGGGTGTGAACGCTCTGAATACAGAGTGGCAGAATGGATTGTGTCAACAAAATAGTTGTACGGACGTCATCATGAACATCATCTGTAACCCAGGACAACCGACTACTGTTAATTTTGTCTTGAAAGATGTCAAGTAAGTATAAGATTTATAACTCTCTGACTTAAGTTTACCTGGCTTTAAATGGGAACGGATAATCCAGGAAAGATCAATGCAAAGATGTTTGGATGAGGACCAGCTGGTAGAATGGATCCTCGTGAAATGGTTGCACCTTTGTTATCTTAGCCTTGAAAGTTTATCATTATGGGTTTGAGTTTTGTTAGCCAGACCTAGACTAGAAATTGGATTTGCATTTGGGAAAGTATTGACGATTGCTTTTCGGCTCATCATAAAAAAATTTTGATGTAGTGTTGAAGAATATTTTAATCGCTGAACGGAGTTGAAGATGGATATTTTTCAATAAAAGCTTAAGTCTCTTAGCTCTTGTTCTGGGTTTCGTATATCAATTTCTCTTAACTTTTCAGACCAGAATTAAAGAGCGCCTCGGAAACTTTGAAAGCTGAAGAAGTTTTGGCTAAGGCAGTTTTAGATCAGAAGGTTTTGAATTTTGATGTAAGATTATTACCATTATATTTTTTTAACCACCTAATTAGGAATGTGTCTTTTCGAGTTTCTGTTGAAATTTTGCTAATTCTCTTTTTAGATTTTTGGCACAACCACCTTCATCGGGACCAAAAACTCTTTTTTTCTCCAGCAACGTCGACATTCTATTAATAGAATACTTTGCAGGGAAATCAAATTAGCAAACCTTGACACAATCTAAGAATAACTTCTAGATGAAAACGAGAAAAATGGAGGCGAGTCAAGCTCTCTAGCTGAAAAGGGTGCTGTGTTTCAGGGTTTATCTCTTCCCATTTGTTAAAATTTATCCATAAGTTGCAACGCTGAATTTTCATTATTATATATTCTACTTCTAGAATATTGTAAATGCCAATGTGGATCCCCATTCTCTACTGATTAACGCCAGAAGAGTATGCCCAGCTGGTCAAACAGTTATAGATGAACTTTGTGGTAAGTTGCTTCATCTATATTCAATTGACAAGAGCGATCCATGTGAGCTTGACCTGTGTTTTGGATATGAAATAACTCCTTATTAGAGCTAGTATGTAAATGTTAGGAGCCATGCTTCACCTGTTAAGGGTTTGAAGGCTCACACTTTACTATAAAGATTGATAATAGGAGTAGTTTGAAAAACCACAATAAATACAGGGGACAATTAAGCTTCTCTGTTGACCATGAGATCGAATTAAGGAGATACACCAGTAGAAAATTCTCAAATACGAACTCCTCCCCCTACATCTAGACTAGTGGGGTAATCCATTGTGTTCTGACTTCAACACACCTTTGTGTCCATTTCAGTGACCTGTACACGAGGAACGTACTACGACGCTGCCAGTATGACCTGTATGGACTGTCCTAAAGGCCAGTATCAGGACGAGTTCGGCCAGTCGGTCTGTAAACAATGTCCTAGTGGAGATACAACTAAAGATACAGGCTCTATAGCTGTATCACAGTGTTATGGTAAGGAATCAATTTTGAATGCTACCTCTTATGACGTGGATGGCATAGCTTGGATATAAAAACCGTTACAAAAGGAACAACCCAAGTTCTAAGGATTTATTTATCAGTTTGCCCTTGGCCTAACATCTTGACGTTGGTCTTTCCCAGATTATCTTTACCCACTTACAGCTGTCGATTAAATTTCGGGTATTTATCATTCCAGATTCGTGCCCTATAGGCCAGTATTACAGTATACCCAATGGTGTTTGTACAGAATGTACCAAGGGACAATATCAAAATACAACAGGACAGTTTGAATGTGAACCGTGTCCAGTTGGTACACTTACTCTTAATACTGGTTCCACCTCCTCTTCAGACTGTATGGGTATGTCAAGTATTCTTGGTGTCATTTATCGAAACGTTGTTCATAAAAAGACTTAGTTTTTCTATTTATTTTCTACTGTAATGATAATCCAGAACCGGAAACTACACAGGACGTTGTTTTCGAAAATTGATGGATTATATTCATGATGGGAACATGCCAAATTTAAATTGCTTAAAGGTTACAATAAACAGTGGCTCAACTACCATAGGGATTGGTTGAACCAAGTCCATCGGCCCCATAAGGGGGCCCCCACCTTAGAAAAAATTCAGGAGAGCATAATATGTTTAAAAAAGTTCCCGAGTTGGGGCTCTAGTTCACAGATTACACACATCTAGTTGAGCACTAACATAAGATATTTTAACCCGCGATGTGTTTCAGTGGGCTGTGAAGCGGGATCTCGACTATTACCAGACCAGACCTGTGAGAAATGTCCTATTGGTACCTATAGCCAGGAACAAGTATGTAAATCGTGCCGTGATGGGTTTATTACACCTGATATAGGGGCGGTATCGGAGGATAACTGTACTGTAGGTAGGTACACTTTTTTTTATAGAGCTGAGTCAGGAACGACCGACCGCACTTCTGGAATATTCTAGTTGTCGACTTATGGCACTGTTTAGTGACTTCCCATTAATACGTAGTCGTAGTGTAGGTAGATAGACCAATACTTTAATTTTGTTGGGTTTTGAAGGCCCAAATGCCCTAATATAGTGCTTGTTAAGTGAATTCCGTTCCGTAGAGTCGCACTGTAAGTAGACTGTTATTTCTTCTATTGAGTCAGAACAGTCAAGCGACCTACTTAGTATATTCTCCTGCTCTCTTGTGTCCAGTGAGTTTGCTTTCTTTGTCCGAACCTGGCTGATTTTAAACCAGCTGTGCCGATCAGGCTTGTGTATCAGCGGCATGTGATGGACTATAGAACTTGTAGATGCCTGCGCTTAGTAACACTTAATGTTTTGTTCTACAAAGAGCACCGAACAACTTTACACATATGACCTCGATTTAAGCAATGGCATTCCTCTTTGAGTTTTGATTAATGGATAGGACTTGTATATTAATTTAATTTGAAATTCATTCTAGTCGCCTGTCCAGTCGGCCAGTACAATGACAACAATGTGTGTAAAGAATGTCCACTCAATCAGTATAACGATATCAAATGGCAGACTTCCTGTAAAGATTGTGGAGCACGATTCCGAACAGACCAGGTGGGATCTACCAGTCCGACACAATGTATATGTAAGTAATCCGACGTCAAGTGGCTTACTAGTATACTCTATACTCTATACTAGTTCAGGCCTTACACTCCATGCCGTAGCAATAAGCATTGTAAATGTTACAAGGATAAAAAATTACCCCTACTTATCAGCTGATCCTTGGTCAAACCTCTTGGCATTGATTTTACAAGGAACTCTGTCTACTAGCTGGTCCTTGGTCAAACCTCTTGGCATTGATTTTACAAGGAACCCTGTCTACCAGCTGATCCGTGGCGAAACCTCTTGGCATTGATTTTATAAGGAACCCTGTCTACCAGCTGATCCTTGGCCAAACCTCTTGACAAAGATTTTACAAGGAACCCTGTCTACTAGCTGGACCTTGATCAAACCTCTTTGCAATAATTATACAAGGATTACAACTAAGGTTCTGAAAGAACAGCTGGTCCTGGGCAAACACTCTTGGCAGTAGTTACACACAGAACAACCCTATTTTACAAGTATCGCAGTTTATCGAGGTATTGATGAACTGTTCATCAGCAGGTCTTCATGAAAGTTTGTAAATGCAGTGATTTGCACCTAAGTTGATGAAGGTGATCTTCGGACAGTCTTCAGTCTAGTTTTTAATAATGTGTTTTGCTTAGTATTTGAAGCGCGTTTTTTTTTTTTTAGTTTTCTGTGAATCTGGATATGCAGCCGGGCCTGGAAATACAAAGTGTGTTATTTGTCCAGTGGGGACCTACAAAGACAACAATGTCAGTCCATATGGGGCGTGTCAGCAATGTCCTAATAGTCGTACAACACCCAATAATGGCACCACTACTGAAGCCGGTTGTTCCATTTGTAAGTATATATACAACAGTTTTCCATGGGACAAATTCCTTTTTCAAACTGCGATTCAGAAATTACTTCTACCTTCTAAAACTATCCGAAAATAGCTAATCACCAATTGAATTGCTAATCAAATGAAACCAGAGTGGCAGAAATGGGCATTTTATAAATTCTTGTGCTCGGCACCAAATATCTGTGTTAGGTGGAAGTGGTTGTAAAAATTACGAAAGCACATGCCGAGGTGTTAGGAGATGAGAGTCGACACCGGGGCGACTCTGGAAAGCACTATGGCTTATCAGACGACAACCCAACTCGCTACTGACTTATCTATTCCATTGTCTCTGTGTTAGGGTAGGGGCAGTGTCATATGTGGAATAAACAGAACAACAGAATATAGAAGAATTGAATGCTAATTTGGTTCCTCAACCTCAATACCCCTTTCAGAAAGTTCATATAACTAATAACGTTTATTTGGTATTTGGGTTCTAAGTGTCAACATAGCTTATAAAGTCTGTGTGAAATTTGTGTTTCAGTACAATGTAATGCCGGTTATAGAGCTGATTCTACCAATACTAACTGTGTTATCTGCGACTACGGTCAGTATCAACCTAACATCAACCAGTTGACATGTTTCAACTGTACCAGCACCCAGGGGACGAGACGACAGGGAGCCGTACAGCAATCGGAATGTGAAGGTGGGAAAGGTTTACTATTTCTATACACTCAAAGATGAACCCCTTTAAAAATCAAAAAAAAATTTTAAAAAGATTTGATATGTGGTAATGATCTCGTTTCGGTTGTTGATTATTTCTTGTTTGTTCTGTCATATTTTTTAATTCAAACTATACTGGCGGTGGGCGAATGTGACCATATTTTGTAAGCTATATTAGGGGTTAATCAAAGTAGGACTATTGAACAAATCACTTTTTGTAACGGTGAAAAAACAGTGGGTGTGGGAGTTTAAAGCAGTCTATGAGAGAATTCTGTGTATGAATTTGTATGTGTCTGTGACAAATAATATCAATATCTGATTATAGAACTTTGTGAAGACGGTACAGAAAGGGTTAAACCAGGCGATAGCTGTGCACCCTGTCCAGTGGGTGAATATAGGGTTAAATCAGATGTACCATCTAATATCTGTTTACGATGCCCTGAGGGATATGTTACTCCTGGAACTAGTTCAACCTTACAGTCACAGTGTACTATCAGTAAGTAGCATTTTCATGCATGTTATGGCTAGTTTTATAAAACATAATATTTTGCGAATTGTGAAAGCCCAATTTTTGTTCAATCAAACTGTAAAAGGCCTTGGGGGATTTTGGCTCAAAGATCTGCTTGCAGACGTTTCTCGTATGAAATATAGGCCAATGCTGTCGCGGTGTTCATGAAATAAAATATGCCCCCTTTCTATTCAGGAAACTGTACAGAAGGATATAAAATAGAGAATAATAACTGTGTCGAATGTCCTCTAAATACCTTCCAACCTCTGCCATACCAGACAACGTGTCAACTCTGTCCTACTGGTAAAACCACCATATCTACTGCTTCCAGAAACAGCTCGGAGTGTCTTCGTAAGTATATTCAGTCAATCACAATCTTTCTTGGATGTTTACCATATTAAGTTTTTATTGGTGGTGGACGATACAAAACAATATATTTAGAATAACTTCACCACAAATAGTTTTATTTAATCCAGTCCTTGTTGGTGTTTCTGAATAAAAACAACAAGGATATTATCAGACCAGTTCTCTGGATGGAGTGGGGTACAATAGAATAGAATTACGAACAATGTAATACAGACCAATTGATGATGTAGTATATATCCGGAACAGGTTTCGAGAGAATAAAATTTTGTTTGATAAATTTAACCATAACACAAGAATAAAAGGGTCAAACATTAGCACTAGTCTGTTAACCACGATCTGCACAATCTTTGTACGTTTAGCTTTGGCCAAGCTTTGGTCTCTTGAAGAATCAACACGTTCAAAGCTTTTCCAATGTTCGGACTATATTACTCTTTTGTCAATGTTTTAAGAAAGCCATTAGTACACCAGCCTGGGGTCTTTAACTGTTTTTATCACGTAACCATCTTGTTTCTACAAACATGTCTTTCCATTTCAGCATTCTGTGTCGATGGTCAAGAACTATTGTCAGGCACCTGTACGCCATGTAGTCAGGGCTATTACAAAGATAATGCTGAAGATAAAATAGGAATGTGTATGTTATGCCCTCAAAATAAAACCACACCAACTACTGGAGCTAGAACACAGACGGAGTGTTCCTTACGTGAGTGTCAATTGTTAACTTCCCTTGCTGGTCTCAATTTTGACTGAACACTAAGAGATCGAGATGCTCAGCCAACTGCCATATAAATCATTGAATTTATTCTATTTCGTCACCTAAAATTTAAGGCTCAATACTAACTGTTATGTTACCATATTCAAGGACAAAAATACCTCAAACTAGTAATTTCACTTTCTACTTCTATCATTATATATTATCATTCGTACGCTTCCAGCCACTGGCAAATTAAGTATATCTGTATGTAAGTATGTAATATGAAATTTATACCAATATTGTTATTCTGTGCCTTTTCCAGCCAACTGTACCATTGGGTATTACATTGATGTCCCTAATGGTAAATGTGTGGCCTGTCCAAAAGGAGAATACCAGGATGAGAAATGGAAGTTTACCTGTAAGAGATGCCCGAATCAGAGTGTAACCGATGCCGAGGGATCTACCAGCATCAATCAATGTATCTGTAAGTTACTAATCTAATATTGGTCACAAGTCACAAAGGAAATATAGACTAGTTATGGTATGAAATTTCACGGGTCGTCAAGAATATTGTCATAGTCCAATGAAGGCAGAATTTTGGGTTGAGGGCATGGTTTCATGGCTCGGTACAGGAACACCCCCCCCCCCCCTCCTCTTGACAATTCTGTAGCCCTTGTCGATCCTCCACCTAAAGATTCATAGAAACGCCAATGCCCATATATTAAGTATTTTAATACGTGTTTTTCAGATTCCTGTTTTAAGGGTTATGAAGGCAGTGGTACTTCCGGCTGTAAGAAATGTGGTATTGGATCCTACAAACCGGAAGCAGGAACCTCGCTATGTACAGCATGTAATAACGGTTTTATCACCAAAGACGAGGGATCTGAAACTCTTGATCAGTGTAATATCGGTAAGTACAGCAAATACTAAAGTGGTGACATATGTCGCTCACCACATCGTGGATGTCCGCACTGTGGGTCAAATCTGGTCCAAAAATGAAAACAAAAATTTAAAAGCCAAAACATGCAAAGCTGACAAGTTTTCTGAATGCTAAGAAATAACCGTTTCATATTCAAATCAGAATGCATCATTTCAAGGTCAATTTTTCACAATTTCCTTTGTTCCAGTGTTCGTTATCAATTTTTATCCCCCCCCCCCCCCACCCCCCATGCCGAAATACCTGCTGACGTCCTTGCATCACATTAAAGTAGTACAAGCAGTTTCAAGTCGGTACCTCCAGATTATAATCACTCTTTATTTCTATATTTTAAATAAACTGGACTATATAGAATATATATAATGTAGTTCTAAATTCGAAATCCAGGCTCATGCTTTTTATGTGAAAACTCCATTTTGATTCTCCATTTCTACCTTTCAGCTGCCTGTAACCCAGGAACCTATCTAGATGAAGTGAACAATGTTTGTAAACAATGTGATTATGGGACTTATCAACCAGAAAGATGGCAGAAGATTTGTACCTCGTGTTCTGCAGGAACTGTAACTCTTCAGATGGCAGCACAAACAGCAGCTGACTGTGTCAGTAAGTAAACGGAGTTCTTTAAAACGGAACCACTTTGAGTTGATCCACAGATTAACAGTACAGCTCTTAGTTCGCTCTGTCAGTTATTAACAAAGGTAAAGAAAGCATGGATACCTCGTAGCATTCCAGAATTTTCTATACTCATTTACACTTGGATCGACTGAAATAATGAGGAAAGATTCTACAGATCCCCTCAATTCTATTTTTATATCTGACCCTGCTGACTCCATTCTGTTTCTATTCCAGCTGACTGTCCTAAGGGTAGCCAGTATAATGTAGAAACTAGGGTATGTGACCCCTGTCCTATAGGCTATTACAGAGATAAGGTTTCTGTCTCCCAGACGGCCTGCCAGATCTGCCCCGCGGTAAATGTCACTGCCGGGACTGGAGCTGAGAGCATCACTGATTGTAATGTTGGTAAGTTGTTTTCCGGGATTTTTTCTGAGATTTGTTAATACTTATTTGGAGGTTTATCTTTCTGGACATTCAGAAAATGTCTGAGCTTCTCACTTCTCACATACATTTTGTTCATGGGGCTAGGAACGCTTAGAATATCTGCCGAATAGAACACCGTCTTTTATGTTATTGTACAAAGTCGACCGTCAAAATCGAAAGAGGGCCTCGACAATGATTTCGAAAAAATGAAAAATTCGTTAAATGCGCCTTTATATTTCCAGTTAACTGCTCTATAGCCGGTTTCTATAGAAACGGAGATAAATGTGACGTCTGCCCCAGGGGACAGTACCAGGATGAGAAATACCAGACGTCATGTAAAAATTGTGCTTTTGGTTTTACAACTAAACTGATCGGAGCTCCATCATCTCAATTCTGCTACAGTAAGTTGGACTACATTTACCATTGCTTGCCATGTTAGAAGTTTGGGTTCAAACATGGGAAAGTTTAACCGTCGCTCTAACGATGTACTTACCCGAATGCAAGTTTTTCGGGCATGACTTGCATAACTAGGTTAGAAATTCGGGAAACCTTAGATATTTCCCTCGGACGTCAACCTGGCTCCACCACTGGTTTGTCTGGAGACTAGTCTCAGAGACTAGTATGACTTGTTACTTTTAAAGAGGGTATTTATGAATTGCAGACAAACCTGGTGTTATATTTACAGTTTTAAAACTTTAATCATATTTTTGAGGATCTGTAATTAATTAAGAAAATAATTTCTTGTGTAATTAGTGTTCGCGTTGGAGAACAAATCCTTGCAATATGTTCTCAGTTTGGATCCAGTTATCGGGTTTTAAGGTGCCATGGGTTCGAATCCCTTTCATGTATATTACAATGCAATTACAGGAGATTGTCCCTCGGGAGAAGCGGTGAATGAAGCGACCAATATTTGTGAGCCATGCGAGATGGGTCGGTATAGGAACAGCTCCGTTCTGGATCAGTGGACCTGTCAACTCTGCCCTGCTAATGTTACAACTTCTGGACTCAAGGCTAAATCGAAATCTGAATGCACTGTTCGTAAGTATTTAGAATGTTTTTACATACAGTCCTGCAAGAAGCAAGGGATTGAGTTTTTTTTTTACCTGGTACGTCACCATTCTTCATACTATGCTGAGAGTTAGAAATTTCTCGTGTGATATTTGGTTGTTATTTGCCATTTTCAGAGAAATTTTTCTTTTTCTTTTTTAATCCCGGGGGTTACCTATAAACACATTTCTGACTACCGATCTTCGAATGTTCAATATATGCATGTATTATTTCACTACTTGTCCTCAAACAGTTTGTGGCAGGTAAGAGGTGCTGACATTGAAAAAGCGTCTAATCGTTCGGATGGGACAATAAAAAGAGGCTGTGCACGTTAAAGATACATCGACAGTTGAAAATCGAAAAAGAGCAGGCTAATGCCACTGTCCTGACAAATTGCACATTGCACCCTGCATGGCGTTGGCCGTCTTCATTAGCCCACATGGTGCAGAAAAGTTCCATTCATTTCATTTCATTTCAAACACTTTGGGTAATTTGTATCCAATGGTATGTATTTCCAGCTCGCTGTGATCCTGGAACGTTTGTATCCGGTACAGAATGTAAACCATGTCCAGCTGGTACCTACCAATCGCTGTCTGTACAGTCTAGATGTATTCCTTGTCCAGATAATAAAATTACCCTGCTCGATGGACAAACCTCGGATGCCAATTGTATTTGTAAGTATGAATTGTCTATAAAGTATTATATGAAAATGCTCGCATTATGATCTGTTTAATCATTTATGTCCCTTCTGAAAGCATTTCATTTTTTCCGTCCATCATCTGGTTAAACCCCTCACGCATTGGTCCAGGGCATTTGACTAAAGGTTAAATTCGCTGTCTTCATAAGCACTATCAAAGATGCTGAAAAGTACATCTTTCAATTTTATTAGACAATACCCCTTCTCCTCTTCTTGAGTTTTGTCCATCGTCATTAACCATTATTAAATCAAATGCAGTAAAACTCTATTTTAATCCCATTTGATTCTCTGTTTACAGCACTATGTGAAACAGGTCGAAATAACTGTACTCAACCAACAACCTGTACTGATGTTCCTGGTGGATTTGAATGTCAATGTCGTCTGCCTAATTTCGGTACCGCTAAAAACTGTTCACGTATGTATACAAAGATTTCTGTTTTGTTTCCAAGATAATATTTGTCCTGTTTTCTTTCTTTGCTGATTTAATGTAACCTTCCAAAAACCACTAAAGATAAATGGGACTGGACAATCAACAACCTGAATAGTGCTTTCATACTTTCACAGTCGCCGTAGAAACAGCTCCTATGACAATGTGTTGGCATCAATTGCTGAAATGCAAAAATACAGTTTTGTCGGGTTTCACAACCTAAACATATAGCTTTTAGGGTGAAATTATTCCATCCACTGCAAAGATCTTTATCTCTTTCGAATGTTCACAGAGCATGGGGTTTCCGGATTATCGGAAGCCGGTTAAACGGGAGTCCACTGTATAAAACTAGGACGTAAAACTCCAGTCCAATATATCACCCGATATTATATTACAGATGCATGTGATATGGGGTATTGTGAGAATGGCGCCACCTGTCGAAGAGATTCCAGTATTCTCTGTTTCTGTGCTGAGAATTATAGAGGTGAACGGTGCCGAGAGAGAGTCGGTAAGTAGCATACAAAAAAATTCCCTTGTGCTGCTAGCAAAGACCTGCATGCACTAGGGTCAATCTTTAATTGATTCATCCAAATCCAAATTTTTTTGAAAAGTAGGCCAATTTCTAACTGCATTCTACGCCTGGGTTAATATCACTGCATGCCTTTTCAGGTTCCACATTCTGAGTACTATAATTAATTATTATTTTGCAAATTTGTCTGACTTGAGGTGTGAATAGACGATGTACGGTGCCAGTGCGGTGTACTGTGCGAGATTATTGATACAGTAGAAAATAGAAGAAACGAATCGTATCCACACCGTGTCCGGACCTGTACCTCGTGTATTCATTTCTTCTATTTTCGTTTGTACCGATTATTTCGCATCACACACCACACCGGACACCGTTCTTCGTCTATTCGCGGCTTTATACCACGACTTACTAAAAATTAGTTTAGAAATTCAGAAAGGAAAGCCTCAATCTACTCTTCAACAAGGAGTTTCCATCCCTTTCTCAAAATTGACATTATCATGACAAAATCATAAAGGCTAAAAAGATGGGTCAAATCCGAAACGTTGTTACCAATTCTTTTAATCAATGAATGAAACCATAATGATTTCAAATGTTCTATTTTTAGCACCATCGACGGCGAGCAGTATGACAGATATTATAATAGGAGTTGTAGTCGGTGTTACAGCGTTTTTATTGTTAATTATAGCCTGTATCATCTGTGCTATCACCAGGTAAGTTTTGATTTAGTACCATTGTTTAATTCGACGCTCCTTACAATAATAGAGATGGTATCAGCTTTTTAGAAAAAATGGTGCCTTTCCAAGCTCTGCACCAAATGAAGATGGTGTTCCCATCTGTGAGGCAAAGGGTAGCCAGCGTCTGGTTTCATAAAGAATATGAATAAATTTTGTATGCGTATTGTATTACAATATGACATATAAATTACAGGAGGAACCGGAAGATGAGAAAACCAATATATGAGAGTTATCCCGCTTCCACAGCGCCACCTTCGCTGTATAATGGTTCTATTTCCGGTACGAATGGTAAAGCCTTCATGCCTCAACAGGACCTTTTGACCTATGACCCGTCATTTTACAGCACGGGCAACAAATAGACACTTTCATTAAAACCAGGGGGTAGGGTAAAGAATAAGGGGAACCTGCTACACGAAACAAAATAGATCATTGTTTATTGCCCGGATATTTCCAAACATAAACAAGACCAGTCTATTTTGATTCGGGGTAAAATAAATGACCATTGAACCTTCATAAGCCAGAGTTATATTATGTACATTACTACTTGAACTACCTCAATATATAGTGGATTGTTCTGTTTATGTTTGGAATTGACCCGGATGTTTATAGAACGTCATGTTGCCACATCAGCTATTGTCTTGTCTTTATTGTTCCTTGTTATCAATATATGGAATATCTATCGCAGGTAACAATTCCGTTGCTACCACCACCCCCTACGTCCATGACGCGCCCCACCCCCATCGCCTCCCATTGATCAAAATACTTACAAGTGCAATTTTATCAAATGTTATATGTGTGTATTGTTACTGTTGTTAGTTGTTTAAAATATATTCCATCGCGTCTATTGACTTTATCGTTACCATCTTGTAAAGTGTATTCCAGTTATCCAGTAAAATAATGTCAAAACAGTTTTTTCAAGTATTTGTGAGTGTATCAGAGACACTTATAACTTTTTTTTACACCATTCTGATGTTCTCGCCTGTATATGTGTATCAGGTACACTTACCATTTGACTCTGTATCAGGTACACTTACCATTTGACTCTGTATCAGGTACACTTACCATTTGACTCTGTATCAGGTACACTTACCATTTGACTCTGTATCAGGTACACTTACCATTTGACTCTGTATCAGGTTCACTTACCATTTGACTCTGTATCAGGTACACTTACCATTTGACTCTGTATCAGGTACACTTACCATTTGACTCTGTATCAGGTACACTTACCATTTGACTCTGTATCAGGTACACTTACCATTTGACCCTGTATCAGGTACACTTACCATTTGACTCTGTATCAGGTACACTTACCATTTGACTCTGTATCAGGTACACTTACAATTTGACTCCGCTATAAGTGTCTCCGATAGTCAAACTAGGGCCATGATATGAACTTTCCACCTTGAGCTTTTGAGTGAAACTCGATATAATATATATATATTATATTTCTCGTTTAGAATATTGTCTATTTTAAAGGCACTGAATTTTAATTAATATAATGGACCAAATCTCATTACTATTTCCCACTAGCTAAAAAACAAGACTGAAAAGACTCCAAAACCCTTGATTAGCTACAAAGGATGTTTTCAATGTGCTCAAATCTAAACTTTTTTCTATGGTAGATTTTTTATCACTGTTATTTATAAAGGATATATTTTATACTATTTTAATTTTAATTCATATTTTATATTTTATGTAATTTGTAAATATCTAGAAATATTTTTATTGTACAAATCTTATATACTTTCTTTATTTTATAATAAAATGTTCACATCAATATCTTGTGGTATATAGACAATATCATCCCAATCTGAACGAATGTAGGACAAAAGTATTTATGCACGTGCATGAATGATTCCAAACATCAACTGCATGGAGAAAATTATAAAAACCTTTCGTGGAACTATCTGAAAACAAAGGCTAGTCTGAAAGCGAAATGTATTTTCTGAGAAAGTCTGATGAATTAGTTGTGGTCGTAGTCTAGTATGTACATCAGTTGAATTGCAACATGGATTATTTCCCTTCGATCAATGAACTTTCATACTTGTATAATATATAGTCAAGCAAATTTATGTCTGATATTTTTAGGTAAAGAATGAATAGTTTGATAAGACTATAAAGATTAAACTTGAAGTTGCTTGTAAACATCCAATAGTGACAACCTGAGACTATCTAGAAAATGTCTGATGGGAAGGCCAAAAATAAGAAGTGCCTCTCCGAGGTGTGGCCCAAAATGCCGAAACCCTTTAGTTCAGGGGACTAGGGACTTTCAGAAATAGCTTGAGATAAATTCTGAGCATTTAGAGGGCTTAATTTTCACTTCAAAATAAGACCTTTCAGGCCAGAAGGATAGCCATATACCTATGGCCGTCTCACTAAATACACCCTTGGCGACAACCAGGCTTTATATTGAGTTGATTTCTACTTAAACCTACCTAAAGTGGGCCGTTCTCGTTTGTATTTTGAATCGAACTCTATGAGCGGAAATAACTTTGTTCGAAACTACAAATACAGAAGTTATTGATTTTGGTAATGGCGCTTTTCTATACACGTCTTGAATGTAAAGATTTGTAGAAGTATTAATGTACTCTATACCCTTTGTTTCAATTCATCTTAATATTCGGAGAAGCGAACTCAAAAGTGAACAAAGTAAGATATCCATCAAAAAAATCTAAAGAAGACTAACCATGGGGTGTAAACTAAAAGATGAATTCAAAAGTAATTAACGGATTAGCGTTCTACGTCATTAAAACTGAAGATAAAACGCATGCAAAATAGTTTCGTTTCTTCTTACTCTTTTCAATCTCGTAAAAACAATTACACTTTTATTTTTGTATTTTATTGCTCGTAGATCTGTCAGCCTCTACCGTGTTTTAAATATCTCTCCTCTTATTTATGGATTCTTTTAATCGTTTAAAATGCCACTTTTTAAGCTTCCGTAACTATTTTATGGCCGAGCTTGTTTGAAGTCAAACGTTTATGGCCGGGCTAAAAGAGAAGTTGTAACGCGAAGTGTTCATAAATAACTGTCGAGAGATCCGGCAGACGGGGAAATTATCGCCCTTGAAAAGTGGAAGCTTTTTCTATAAATTTAAATTGTCTTCTTTTTGTGTTAGAGGTTCATAAAACAGTCATTTATTTGATAGCCTATATACAAGCGTGTCATTTCGTGTCGGAACATATTAAATATCACAATTTAATTGTGGTCGTAGTCACTAATGTTCTGTTATGAAAGAAGGGTATGAGTTATGTCCCTTCGACCATTAAAAAACCTACAAACATTGTGATAAACGGAGATTTAAAGTAATGAAATTGAACTGGCCGTTAAAAAATAGTCGCGCACGAACTCTAGTGAAGAATCTAAGGCCTCCTTGATTTTTTCTTAACTTTATTATATGTAGATCTCAATTGACAGTTTCAGCTTCCATATTTTCTGTGTCGCATTTTCAACAGAACGGAATTTTCTAACTTGGACGAAAACGAAATTGTCTTAAAGTAAATTATACCTTTACCTGTCCTTCGTGTATCGAATGGGTCTTCGTACCTTAACCACTGTCTTGCCTCCCTTCTTGAAGTACACCAGGCGTCAAAATAACCGCGTCCTCATTTCAAACACACAACGTGGTGTTAATTATACATTCAGAACTACTTCCAACTATACAAATAACTGAAGCGAACGAAAATTTCATTAATTTGTAAAATTTCCTCTAGAATGATTCTCACCTGCTAGTTGTTGGCGGTAAATCAACACGTGATCTAAGTTGTTATGACAGCCATGTTATGACATCATCAATCAAAATGGCGGGATATCTGCCATCTTGTGATGTGTTTTAGCGGGTAGAAATAATATATTGTAGCGAAGGTTAATGAATTCTTGACGAAGTTGTTTGAAATATGTTAATAGAATTAGCGGAATACTAGTTTCAAGTTTCCTTCTACACAAAATACTTTTAGCAATTCTTCGTGAATGATTTTGCCGAAGAAAATTTTTTCGCCATCTTCTGAGAGCTTGGATGTCCTTTTGTTAGGCAAACCAACATTGTTTTTAAATATTGTTGAAACTCTACATAGATCTTGAGATTGAAATGTGGTCAAGAAAAAAAAGGATGCACATTGCGTTGCCTGAAGGTGGGTTTGTTTGTTTTTTTTTAACGGCGAATGCGAAATTCAGACGCTTACAAACTTTGTTGTTTGTCTTACAAATAGGCTACCCTATGAAGGATTTCATACGCAGGCCACAACCCGAATCACCATGAAATTAAACCATATTTAAAGATATTTAAAGATTATGTAAGAGTTAGACATCTTTGTGTAAACTCAATCTTTAATATTGCTGATTGAATTAAAGTTAATATTAAAAAGTTGAAATTGGTAAGGAGGTGATATTATAAAATATAAATATACGTATCAGCATTAGTAATGGAATCTATCAGTGAATAAAAAGATAAATTCTGATAGTTTTATGGACAGAATTGACAAGAGGTCGACAGAAGACATGAACTGAACATCATAAACGTGAAATAAATACAGTCATGGCGCCATTTTAATATACAGACTTATTGATCGCGGCTATAACTCATATTGCGAGACATATTGATCACGTCTATTTACTTTATCTCTCAGGTTCCATAGGATCTAATCAGGGAGCTCTCCTGACCCCTATATACCAAGTTTTAAATGACATTAAGCAATTGTGAGTACGATATAAAGACACAGCTTTATGGAACAACAATCACTGGTTAAAGTTTTATCCAACGTTTCGACGTGTTCCCCTTGTCGTCCTCAGGCAAGAGCCGATGTGTTTTCATGGGTGTACGGAATTGTAAATCATGAATACGGTGCCAGTTCAATTCGAGATCAGTGCCTCGGATCCCACTTGTTTGAAACTGTCCATGCAATGTTTTGTACAGGTTGTACTTAAGTTTTTTTTTAATTCAGTAAAAAGGCTGAGCATGTCCTGCTGGGAACAAAACAGTCTGCAGTATTCCAAGAAACTTATGCAAGATATATTGTTAAAATCCTTTTTCCTAAATATCAAGACGACGTGTTAATACACAATGTAATAAGATTGTATAAAAAACAATGAATTATTGAGCATTATGAAGTTAGCTGATATTTCACCGAAACCGTGTAATATCTCATTCATAATACCAATAATTAGACCCAAATCAGACAACCATATCTCTCTCGTGATGAACGTGCAATATCTATTTGTCAACCATCAACTACTGTATTGTTATTTGACGTTCTGTATCATTCACGCACGTGCACACACGTGCCACCCGACTATAAAGTGTAAACGAAGCTATTTATATTCTGAAAATTGAGAATTTGGAATGGATTTTTGTCATCATTCCATTATTCTTGTCACGTGATCTTTGACCTACATTTGATTATGGACGTGTATTTATTGAAATAAAGAATAATAGCTTTTCTAAACTTGACGCCCCGACTTTGTAATTTGAAACGTTATCGCAAATTATGGTTACTTTTGCTTGTAAAGTGGGTCGATTATCAAGATACATTTGTGAAATTTGACTAATGCATAATAATATCATTACGTTTTTATTCATCTTCACAATGTCAAGCTATTGGTCCTTATACCTTGAATGCAATAGCCACCTTTTTTGTATTATGGAAGTTTATAAACGCAGCGATTTGATTTGATTTTACGTTGGAAAATACAGCCAATCAGAGGGTGAGGAAAAGATAAGAAGCATGAGAACATTGAGCAATACATACACTGGGCAGGGAGCGCTTACTCTTTCGAGCCTTGTCATTTTAGTCTGGACTGACTTATTGACTTTGTCTGTCTGCTTTTTTTTTTATCTCTATGGATTCTGAATTCTGGATTTTTAAATATTATGTGCTTATTCAAAATTCACAAAACCTCTAATTTGTCAGTTGTATTCCATAAATAGAAAAAAACACCAAAAGATCATTCTCTGTAACGTGACAGTCAGAAAAAAATGGAAACCGGAAGTAAAAGAAAAGTAGCGGAAATGACAACAATCAAAAAATGGAGCGTGATTGACAGACCGAAACTAAATTCCTGACAAACATTAAAATGGTATCAGACTCGAGTGACACTGGTTCGTGTGGGGTTAGAAAAACTACTTCCGGTAAAACTCCAGTCAGGTTTTTCCAGTGTCTAAAGTGAAAAAGAGAGTTTTACGCCCTTCATGTCTGCTTGTCTACAAACGCTTTGAAACTCGGTTTAGACGAATTTCGGACATGTACACCGTACTTTAGGTCCGATTCGACCAGGGGTTAGGCCTGTTTTGATCGCAAATGTTCGGTCCATTTCGGCCAAAAATGTTAGGTGTCTTTTTCTATGAGTTTGTGGTGAAGACCAGGCTGAAAGTTGCAAAGTAGACAATATGTATGAAAAAATGAATTAATAAATTTATTTATTGTAAAACAAATGGTAACAGATTTAATATTCTTCTCCCTCTCCTTCTTCTCCTTCACCTTCAACAGAATCAACTCCAACTTCTTCATAATCTTTCTCTAGAGCAGCTAAATCTTCTCTAGCTTCAGAGAATTCACCTTCTTCCATACCTTCACCGACATACCAGTGAACGAAAGCTCTCTTGGCGTACATCAGATCAAATTTATGATCAAGACGAGCCCAGGCTTCAGCAATAGCAGTCGTGTTGCTCAACATACAAACAGCTCTCTGGACCTTGGCTAAATCACCTCCTGGTACAACAGTTGGTGGTTGGTAGTTAATACCCACCTTGAAACCAGTTGGACACCAGTCGACGAATTGGATGGTTCTCTTGGTCTTGATGGTGGCAATAGCAGCATTAACATCCTTGGGAACAACATCACCTCGGTACAACATACAGCAAGCCATGTATTTACCATGGCGAGGATCACATTTGACCATCTGGTTGGCTGGTTCAAAACAAGCGTTGGTGATTTCAGCTACAGAAAGTTGTTCATGGTAAGCCTTTTCAGCCGAGATGACTGGAGCATAGGTAGCCAGTGGGAAATGGATACGTGGGTAAGGAACCAAGTTGGTCTGGAATTCAGTAAGATCAACGTTTAGAGCACCATCAAATCGAAGCGAAGCAGTGATGGAGCTGACAATTTGACCAATCAATCGATTTAAGTTGGTGTAGGTTGGTCTTTCAATATCGAGGTTTCGTCTGCAGATATCATAAATAGCCTCGTTATCCACCACGAAGGCACAATCGGAATGTTCCAATGTTGTATGGGTTGTAAGGATAGAGTTGTAAGGTTCTACCACAGCAGTTGATATTTGTGGAGCAGGATAAACAGCAAACTCCAACTTGGATTTCTTGCCATAGTCCACACTCAATCTTTCCATCAACAAGGAAGAGAAACCAGATCCGGTTCCTCCACCAAAACTGTGGAAGATGAGGAATCCTTGAAGACCAGTACATTGATCAGCCAGCTTCCTGGTTCTGTCTAGAACCAGATCAATGAGTTCTTTACCTACAGTGTAGTGACCTCGGGCATAGTTATTAGCGGCATCTTCTTTGCCAGTGATGAGTTGTTCAGGATGGAATAGTTGACGGTAAGTACCAGTTCGGACTTCATCTACAACTGTTGGTTCCAGATCAACAAATACAGCTCTTGGCACATGTTTACCAGCTCCTGTCTCACTGAAGAAAGTGTTGAAGGAATCATCTCCACCTCCAATAGTTTTATCAGAAGGCATCTGACCATCAGGTTGGATACCATGTTCTAAACAGTACAACTCCCAACAGGCATTGCCCATCTGGACACCAGCTTGACCAACATGGATAGAGATACACTCACGCTGAAAGGAAAAACAAAGTAGAGTTAGAATACCTAATTGAATATGAACAGGCATAATGAAACATTAAGATTGTAAGAACATTAAAGGGTGTCTCAAAATTAATAAGTGATCAAGTGATAAACAAGAAAGTCTCTGGAATCTCCCAATGTCCCAACCAAACAGTTATATCTACAAATAACTTCTTTTCGTCTGGAAGTTAATGGAGAGTCTCGTAAGTGTCAGCTAAGCCTAACTGCCTCGTTTTCCCTGGAAAGTTTTGAAATCATTATACAAAGTGTAATATTAAATAATGTCATTTACTTACCATTTTTAATAATTGTTTATCAAAAGGTTAAAAACCAAAATTTGCTGAAGCTGTTATGGTAAGCTGAAGAGCAAACTGAAATGTGATACTGGTCTTCTGTAGGGTCTGGTCTTTTATACCATGTTACTGTAATTTCGCTTCTGTTTCTTAGAAACAGATTGTTAGATAATACGAATTAAAAATATTAGTTGAATTGGTTTGAAAGAGTCACTCTCGGTTAAAGCTAATTTCTGGCATTCATTATAGATTATTGTGGCGTGAAAACAATAGGATTACGATTTTCTTAAAGTAATCATTTCTGATACAATCATGAATAGTAAGCTAACGTGGATAATAATAACGGATTACCGGATTAATAGATTATCACAATGATCCAATTATGTATACATGTTTAACGGTATTATGCCAATCTGTTACAAAGTGTAACAAACCTAGTAACGTACACAATGTTTCTAAGGGTGATATTGAAATATAGCGTATAAAAGGCACCTGTATTGCTCTGGGCAGTACCTCAGTATCTCTCGTGAAAGCTTCCCTACAGCTTCAACAAGTTGACAGTTTTCTTTTCCTTCGATTAATAAC
Organism: Lottia gigantea; assembly: GCF_000327385.1. NCBI lineage: Eukaryota > Metazoa > Mollusca > Gastropoda > Lottiidae > Lottia > Lottia gigantea. Next base: position 1,153,632 of record NW_008707001.1, on the reverse strand, counting down.
TCAAATTAAAATTTAAAATGGTAAGTAAATTCAGTCAATATTTAGAATAGTCTTTACAATGTGGCATGTGAAACATTTGATTTCTTGGTTAAATGCAAGTCGACAACATTAGAGATTGTGTTTCAAAAACATATTTGGATTTATAAGATGATTTGACTGAAATCTGTATGTGATATCTGCATACTCTACGCAAAACGATGTGTTTTTTTTAGAAATTACAACAAATTGGTGGAATAAACTCACTAGGCATTTTAATTTATACTTCTTTTATTCAATTTCAGTTTGTCTTGATATCGGTATTGAGCTTATACTTTTATTTATCTTTTTTTTTCAGCGCGAGTGTATCTCTATCCATGTTGGTCAAGCTGGTGTCCAGATGGGCAATGCTTGTTGGGAGTTGTACTGTTTAGAACATGGTATCCAGCCTGATGGTCAGATGCCTTCTGATAAAACTATTGGAGGTGGCGATGATTCCTTCAACACTTTCTTCAGTGAGACAGGAGCTGGTAAACATGTGCCAAGAGCTGTATTTGTTGATTTGGAACCAACAGTTGTAGATGAAGTCCGAACTGGTACTTACCGCCAACTCTTCCATCCTGAACAACTCATCACTGGTAAAGAAGATGCTGCTAATAACTATGCCCGAGGTCACTACACTGTGGGTAAAGAACTCATTGATCTGGTTCTCGACAGAACCAGGAAACTGGCTGATCAATGTACTGGTCTTCAAGGATTCCTCATCTTCCACAGTTTTGGTGGAGGAACCGGATCTGGTTTCTCTTCCTTGTTGATGGAAAGATTGAGTGTGGACTATGGCAAGAAATCCAAGTTGGAGTTTGCTGTTTATCCTGCTCCACAAATATCAACTGCTGTGGTAGAGCCTTACAACTCTATCCTTACAACCCATACAACATTGGAACATTCCGATTGTGCCTTCATGGTGGATAACGAGGCTATTTATGATATCTGCAGACGAAACCTCGATATTGAAAGACCAACCTACACCAACTTAAATCGATTGATTGGTCAAATTGTCAGCTCCATCACTGCTTCGCTTCGATTTGATGGTGCTCTAAACGTCGATCTTACTGAATTCCAGACTAACTTGGTTCCTTACCCACGTATCCATTTCCCACTGGCTACCTATGCTCCAGTCATCTCGGCTGAAAAAGCTTACCATGAACAACTTTCTGTAGCTGAAATCACCAACGCTTGTTTTGAACCAGCCAACCAGATGGTCAAATGTGATCCTCGTCATGGTAAATACATGGCTTGCTGTATGTTGTACCGAGGTGATGTTGTTCCCAAGGATGTTAATGCTGCTATTGCCACTATAAAGACCAAGAGAACCATCCAATTCGTCGACTGGTGTCCAACTGGTTTCAAAGTGGGTATCAACTACCAACCACCAACTGTTGTACCAGGGGGTGATTTAGCGAAGGTCCAGAGAGCTGTTTGTATGTTGAGTAACACGACTGCTATTGCTGAAGCCTGGGCTCGTCTTGATCATAAATTTGATCTGATGTACGCCAAGAGAGCTTTCGTTCACTGGTATGTCGGTGAAGGTATGGAAGAAGGTGAATTCTCTGAAGCTAGAGAAGATTTAGCTGCTCTGGAGAAAGATTATGAAGAAGTTGGAGTTGATTCTGTTGAAGGTGAAGGAGAAGAAGGAGAGGGAGAAGAATATTAAGTTATTCATCGAATCAGTTTTTATGTATTTATTTGAGTGTTATTAAAGCATTATTTTTAGAAACAATGTTTTATTGTCAGCTAATTATCCAACCCAGTCTGAGTGATTTCAGATGCTATAATGACAGAAAGGGCTTACTCTTGGATACAGGTCGTTTCATTCGGTAACATCTTGACGACACACAGTATATTTACATGTACTTCATTCGGAACACTGGCTGGGACTCTTTGGACATACGAAAACTGTTGTTAGCTAGTCATACACATATTAGCCAGGTATACAGCCATACCTGTGTAATATTTCAGGTGGTTATATCATATAGTATTAACTCCATGAAACACTTTATCTTATATGCCTGATTTAAACCCAAAGATACACGATACTACCAGCACGAATAGAGTACACCAATGAATCTGAACCCTAAGACAGATCTATATTATGTTTGTCGAGGATTTAGATTCGGTCTGTCAACTTACTTGTTTTTTGATTGTCTTAATCTCCGGTATTTTCCGTACATTTCCGGATTCTATTTTTTCTTGGCTGCCACGGAAACATTGACTGATTAGCTCCAATAAAAATATTCTAGAAATGGTTTCGTGCTTCGAGTCTGAAATGTCTTTTTGGCATCACGCCATTTTTCAACGTCCACGCCACCAACGCCGTCATCATTCTCCACTTTGTGAACGTTGAACCTATCGTGGAAGTACTTAGTTGACAAGCTCATTTTCAAAATTGGCATCAGGTGTTCTTTAAAGTGAACATAGCCTACTTCGCAGGTGCAGAGCAATTGTATTTTAACATATAGGTTCAATCGATTCATATTGGCACGAAAATTGAATCACGTTCGGCCATGTTGTATATATATATGTATGCAAATTTCAATATCGCCATTTGTTCAAGGTCTGGTTCGCACTCTGACCTCACGCCATATTCTTTTCCCATTTAGCTAGCCCTGGGGCAAAGACAAATATTTTGTGGCTCAGACACTCACTGAAGACTAAAACTAAAAGTACGAATAACAAACGTCAGTAGAAATTACAAGCTAGACATTTATAACGCGAATTTAAAAAGCCGTGCCAATTAACGTCAAGCTTAATGAATGTCCTATTGACCTAGACTTTTATCAAAGTAGTCGCGATCAATAAGACTCGGAATGAGTATATCAACGTACATGTATGTCTGGTAATGCGAGACTAACTTCAAGACGAAATAAAGGAGAGTGGTAATAAAGGGCGATAACTGTAATATGTTATGACAGCCTGTCGATGCGCGTGATTGATAATGTCAGATTTTCTAACAACCAGACTCGATTCTGACTTCTGCTTTCAGATTATATTAGCCTCCAGTATTAGTTTGATTTAAAGACACATTCGCAGTCTACAGTAATAGGCTGTGCACTTTAAAGATACTTCGTCAGTTGGAAATCGTGAAAGAGCTCAAAGCTCAAAGCTTTAGACTAGTGTTGGAAATGGGCAATCTGATTAAAATTATATTACAATTTCGTTTCCTGTTTGTTTTCTGATAATTCTTTGGTAAAGCATGTAAAATTTTCCACCGTTTCTGACGTTAGTATTAACCAATCAAAGTTTGTCGTTTAGGACACGTTTCCATAAAGAATTAAGTGATAGTTAAAACCAGACTGTCGTCTCTACTTTGGGTTTCGCTATCCCATAAGTGGTTATGTTATCAAGTGGGATAGCGAAACTCAGAGAGGCTATCAAATTGCTCTACTTTGGGTTTCGCTTTTCCATAAATGGATATACTATCAACACGCTTTGATTGTGAAGAAACAATTCGGTCCTATCTAGAATCAGTGATTTGAGAGAAACAAGTGACAAATTGAATGGTGCTGTTAAACAGTATCATTGATTCTAGGCCTTTGATGTCCTCAGAACTGTGTGATGAAATCGGCAATTCAATTTAATGTTATGAGTTTACTTCAAACATTCCCAAACACTCGCCACCTTATTGAAAACAGTTGCATTTCCACTTAGAATTAAAACTTCACACTGTAAGATTTTTCAGTGAAATTGTGCGGTATGATTAAGGCAGCTATATTGCCAGAAAATTTTTTGTTACATCAGCTATTATTGACAAATTTGAAATGTTAGAGAAATCGAGAGATGACTAAGTCTATTGCGAGTTGAGCTGGTATAAGACATGCAAACTTTCCACAGCCAGTTATTTCGGTAATGAACGTGGTAGCGGTTTCCTTCCTAACCAATGTAAGTCTATTCCGAGGTAAATTCCACTGACAGGTTGGTTTGATAAAGCAATGCCTTTTTTCTTGGTTTGCTGATAATCCATTGATTTTGGCAATTGATCGGTTACATATTGGAACTACAATTCAGTATCTATTTTTGTTTCTGATACTTTTCGTCTACATTGGAGAATGTTATATATTGCCAACATGCAACATGTATATTTTACATACAAGATCTTACAGTGTCATCCTAATAAACAAAATACTTACAACTGTTTGAAAATGTAATTACTGAAATAAGTGCCCTCAAGGTATGTTGGTGAAAATTACATTAACAATTCACTGTAAAATACTCCAGAGAATTCAGTGGAGATTTATGTTTGTCTTGTGTCTGAAAATGTTCAAAGAATATGTTAGTGCAAACAAACTTGAAAGGAAGTTTGAAAAGTCTGGTGATTGAGACTTTGGCTAATTTCGAACTGTTTTATCACGCAGCTTTGTGCATGGAGGAAATCATGCTAGAAAACCTTCCATTTATAGGACCTGATACTTATGGGATGGTTTAAGATCTTTGAGTGGGGGCTGTGCGCCTATATTTTTTGGTATAATTTGAAATAATGGTACCATGGTGTACATAAAGAGGGTCGGTGCAGGGGAAGATACAGGTTTGTACCCCAAATTGTTCCCCTACTCCATTACTAACAAATTTAGAAATGTGATTTTTATACGTTTTTTCTTGGTGTGAACCCTTATAGATGCTCAGTTGGTTGCTCTTGCCTATAGGCTCCCACAGAGCTGCGGCATTTTAAATTTTATCCTCGGCGGTTGTCCACACCCTCCCCCTCAGTCAGTCTGTCCCCTATTTGTCTCACCACTGTCGGAGTGTCTGTCTCACTTCACTTCAACTCACTGCCTCCAAAAGACTAAATAATAGCCACTTCAGTTCGCCATGTTCTTAAATATTGCAAAAGCGAGCCATGAACTCCAAATATTAAACATATTCAGTTCAACTGACTGCCTCGTGGCCATCTGAAGGCGAAAGTTAAAGATCAAAGCAGGTGGTGGAATGTAAACACAAATAAAAGAAATTCTCCCCACAAATAAACCATTTCTGCTACAAATACTCCAATCTTAATGATCGCTCCCTCTTTCAATAACATACCGTTTCCGTTCTTTTAGCCTGAAGAGTTCTTTCACCAATAGCCAATCAAGATCGTTATTAACATTTAGCCCGCACACAGAAGAACATACAGCTCCCTCTGGCGGTAAATATTTACATCAAGTGGCTTTTAATTGTCGGATCTTAAGAAAGTATGAAACTGTATAAACACAGACTTCTATTTGGTCTTCATGGCTCCAGGCCATGGACAACTTGGAACGAAAATGACCCCAAACATCAAAAAGAGAGTTATGCCCCTTTATTAGTTTATTCAATGAGACTATTGAAGTGATTATCAGACTGTTGGCTGGAGGCGAAATGTCAATCAAAATAAACTATTCTGATTGGCTCTTTCTCTACTTTCGTTTTCTATATTCAGCTTTATTGAGCGAGATTCAGTTCTAGTAGGTTCAAGTAGATTCTTTCGGCTTTTCTGAAATCTTCAAAGCAGAACATGGAATTGGAAATCGCAATGGATACATCCTCCAACTGCGTGATCCAAGTGCAGTGTCATATTTTCGGGATTCTTTTTATCTGCTCAATTTCTTTACTTTTGATTTTCTCTCTTTTAAGGCAGTGGAAAGGATGTTGAAATAGTAATTTCGTGCTGCTATAGTCTAAAATCCTCAAACTCAATCGCATCATGCCTTCCTGGGTGTCCATATTAATATTTATGTATTAATAGCAAACTAGTGGCGCTTAAAGATATTAGTAATATAATGAACAATTTGTTATTCTGTCAATTTGTCAAAATACATTATGATATAGACGTGATCAATATGTCTCACAATATGAGTTATAGCCGCGATCAATAAGTCTGTATATTAAAATGGCGCCATGACTGTATTTATTTCACGTTTATGATGTTCAGTTCATGTCTTCTGTCGACCTCTTGTCAATTCTGTCCATAAAACTATCAGAATTTATCTTTTTATTCACTGATAGATTCCATTAGATAACACATTTCTTTTAATTTACCAATATTGAAAGATAACCTTTATTTTTTATTCATTTGAATTTTCCCGCCATAAGATTATCGCAAGTCGCCGATGTGCAGAACTCAATATTATAGGCCTACTAACAAAATTGACTTTCCAAATAAAAACGAAACATTTGATTACCTCTATTATATTTTATATTTAAAGACACTCAGATTTTGTAAACTTTGAGACTAGGGTCACTTTTTTGAGACTTTTGAGAATTGTTGTAGGGGTCATATACGCCTGACTCATCTGAGACATCGGACCACATCCAGTGGTACGACCCCTCAGTTCGTCTCTGCAAATAGTCCCCCTATAAATGATCAAGATAGTATGGAAGATGAAAGTACACGACATTTATTGGTGTATATGCCAATCATAGCACGTGGTGTTTAGAAGCCATTAGAACACGTCAATAACAGTAGATACAATTTGATATAAACGTCGGCATAAAACAAAAGATGAAAGAGACGCCGACAATAAAAACTTGTGTTTGTAGTCGAGATAATATCTGGTGAAAACAGCCGATAAACCAGTAGTTACAATCGTATTGATATGATCACTGATAGATTCCGTGTCGATACATGTCGCTTGGTCTTCGCAATATATCATTACAGCCTAAGATATAGGGGAGGGAAGAATTCTTATACTGATCCGACTAACAAAGACTGTACCATGTAAAAATGTTCTTTGCCGTTAAGGGAACTCGTAATTATGGTACCTAAGTAACAGACTGGCTTATGGAATGGTTATTTTCTACTCTACATTAAGATAAAGCCGCGAATAGACGAGGTACGGTGTCCGATGTGGTGTACGACGCGAATAGACGAGGTACGGTGTCCGGTTTGGTGTACGACGCGAATAGACGAGGTACGGTGTCCGGTGTGGTATACGGCGCGAATAGACGAGGTATGGTGTCCGGTGCGGTATACGGCGTGAATAGACGAGGTACGGTGTCCGGTGCGGTGTACGACGCGAATAGACGAGGTACGGTGTCCGGTGTGGTATACGGCGCGAATAGACGAGTTACGGTGTCCGGTGCGGTATACGACGCGAATAGACGAGGTACGGTGTCCGGTGCGGTATACGGCGAGAATAGACGAGGTACGGTGTCCGGTGCGCTATACGATGCGGCAAAAGAAGAAGTGAACACACACACGGTGCAGACACGAATCGTTTTTTATATTTTCTACTGTATCGATAATCCCGCACCATATACTGCACCAGACGCCGTACATCGTCTATTCGCGCCTTTACACTTATTGGATTGATAAAAACGTACGACTTTTTTAAGGTGACCAGTTGACATGACAAAGAATACTTTCAGTTTGCTTCATATGCTTCACTTGACTTTAGGATATCTACGGCCCAAAACAAAGTTTGAGTCTGTAAAAATAATTCGTTGTGTTTTGGTTTGCGACTCACAAGAAGAAGCTGGCCTAGCCTATCGTCTCAGTAGCCGTAACATCGCAACGATATTCTCGGATCGACGGAGGCGGATTCAAATATGGAATAAAACATTCATTACGTTGTAGGGTAAAATATTCCCAAAAGATGCGAAGCTTGTATAGAGACTAACGCTTCGAGTGCAACACAAACCCTTGCGAAGATGGTGATGATTTGTATCGACAATGTGGATGAGTTTCAGACAGATGCTGAAAGAACCGAGTGGGGTACGATACTGTAGTAATTATTAAAGTCAAAGGGAGATAATCTACAAAGGGAGATAACCAGAGATAAATGAGATGATTAGAGTAATCGGTGCTATAAATAGACCAATATTAAAAGCAGTAATAAGTGTTTCTCTTTAATAAATATTTTATCTAGAAACGATCCGATATCAGTAAGTGTATTGAATATTATAGATATGTGATATAAAATCAGGTTTTTTTTTTATGTATGAAAGATGTAAACAGATAGGTTTAAAAGGTTTCTATCAGGTCTTGATATAGTAACAAAGTGAGTGAAACACCCTACCACAGTCTAGGTGATGATACCCCGAACTAAGGGATACCAACTTCCTGATAGTCAAATTATACACTTCGGAACAGAAATAATCACACATTTGAGTTCAAGGTATATTTGAAGGAATTGTGCGATTTTCGTACTTCTAAAGACTATTTACATATACATGTATCCAAGACTCAAATCAACTCCTGAAAATTGCCTTTAAACCACGATTCACTTGGAATTTTTGATTCTTTTATTACAGTATATTATTAGATGGTTACATCCCTTAAAGCACGTATTTTAAGACAAGAATAAAATATGATCATAAAAATAACATGGTTGCTGGACAACGGAATATTAAATCATAATCAATCAAGTTTCTCTGATCTGAACATTGAAATATGACAGAAGAGAAAGCGACCCCACCCTTCAATAACTTGTCTGACTCGAGTGTCAGTGAAGTATTTAATCATAAAGTACTTTTTGACTGACATGACAGAAAAATTCTACCTTACACAGTGGTGGGGGTTCCTATACTGAAAACACAACATTGCAGTCACTTGTTATAGTTCTATGCAACGTTTCGATATAATTCCTAGCATATTAAATAAAGCATGTCAACATTGGGTGCTTCAGTTACGCAAAGTTTCTTTTTCAAAACTTATATAAAATTTGCAATAACATTTTTGAAGAGCGACCACGTAGCTAATAGTTATTTATATGTTTCATTAACAGATAAACAAGAGTCCTTTATTCTTTGATATATTTATGACTTAATATCACAACTCGAGATTTGTTGAAGACATAAAAGACGATATGAGAGAATAAAGAGGGGTATATATTGATATGAAGTGCCCGACTGACATCCTCTACATATAAATCAATATATTTTTAATTTCAATCTCCAGTCAAACATATCTACATTCCTTCACGAAGAGTATCTCCCTTTCGCGAAATCAACTAGGGTTGTACGTCGTACTTTCTGCTGGGTTTGGAGATGACAAGTTAATTTAATGTACTAGACGGAATGTATAGTTGTAAAATATCACTATACATGCATCGCCATTAGCTATGTGGTCTCTCTGCTGCTAAGAAATTTCACTTTCTTTTCGAGAGTTACAAATGTGTCATAATTTGCGACTGGACGAGATGTCTAATAAGTTATTTATGAGGTTGTAATCGGCCTTATGTTCAGTTATATATCTTTCGTGTCATACGGTCCTTTAATGTCATTCAGAATTATTTACGACAATCATCTTACGGTCGAAAGTGTTGATAGGTCGTTATCATAACTATTTACGACATCTTTTACTTTAAGGTCCTACTTTGGATTATATTTGTAGACATACTAGTCAAATGACTTTTTCCTTTGCTTTTTTTCTTGGTTCACCTTGGCAAAGCACATAAGTAGCTTGATCGAGTGTGGTCCGTAGCCAGAATTGTAGGGCAAGTAATATATCCGGAGGGGCGTGTGGTGTTTAGTTGCACTATTTGAATTGGTCGGCAATCCAATGCCCCCCCCCCCCCCCCCTCCTTGTCCCCTATAGCCTTGGACCTGACCCATACTCACATCGGTTGTTAGAAACGAAATTTACAAAATATATGGTTGCATCAGGCCGTAAAGTTGTTTTTCTCACCAGTCGATTGGTTCGTCAATATTTTAAGATAGATTACGGATTATTGGTCGATATGTCAACACATTAATAAATAGTGTCCAATTTCAATTCTTCACATTTCATAATGAGTTCCTAATCCAGCAGCCAATCCGTCATAAAGTTATTAATAATGCCTAGAGTCTATTCAGTCTACTGCTCGACAACATGCAATGTGGTTGTTAACTTCTACAGTTCTAAACCCATACACGAGAACATGTCGTTATTCATCTTAATTCAGTCTTAAAGTCTGCCAATTCCTGTAGAGATGATGTTGGATTACTGGGAATGTCAACACCGAGATAGCACCGAGACCAGGTGCACCCCACTGAGGTTAGTATCGCAAGAACAATATTGCGATTTTTTCGGGGCTTATTTTATAACCTCTTCACTGTATCAGATCTTCTTACACATTTTCTAGCTTTAATATGAGTATTTCGGGATCTTTCAGATCGATTTGCAATTTCCAATTGGACTACTGGTTGCTGGACTACTATGTAAATGCGTTGGTATCATTTGCTCTGATAGAGTCATAATTTGGCGAAGGAAGTGAAAGAATCTCGGCAGTGAGAAGAGAAATCTGATGTTACAAATAGAAGGTACATCCTGTGGCTATCAAGTAAAAAAAAATCTACAAATCTACCCCGCTAGTGTGAAAGTACCCTTATAAATATCCCTTGATTAACGACGATGCTGACATTTAATAATAAAATTATCAAGACCTACATGGGTTAAAGATTTAAAGAAGCGTCACAAACAAGAGACATTAATCATCTTTATCAGTGACAGATCATAAGCCTTAGTAAAATCACAATAAATGGTTGAGTGATATCGGAGCTGCCTTCAATAAACCATGATTGATATCTTCAACATTAAATATCGTGTTGGTCTGGTAGTATCACACAACAGTATTTCTAGTAATCTCTTACCTCTAAGGGGATGATCACACGGGTAAATATTAAAAAGCCTGCAGTATAACATCACATCAAAGGCTTTTTGCAAAAGGGGATTACCACAGACCAATACTTTAGTAATCTCTGAGGGAATGGTCACACCAATATTTATAGTAATGTCGTGTTGGTCTGGTAGTATCATACAACAGTAATCTCTCGGCTATAAGGGGGTAGTCACACGGGTGACGAAAACCCACGCCTCGCATGCTCAAGACAGCACATGTTAAAATGCAACATCGTACCCCAGGGGAGGCTTTTGTCAATATCCCGTTAAAATATTGTACCCTAATATTCTTGCCCGTCTTCCGGTGATAAAGGCCTAACAAGACGTCACATCAAAAGTCCCCCAGACATCACCGATATCCAGAACCAAGACACAAACTAATTTAAGTCAGGATAGTATTTCACTATTTTGAGAGGTGTGACTTAGACTTAAAAAGTAACAGGACAATTTAATTCCCTCTTGTCCATCAACAAGTCAAGTTTTAATGTGATTTACCGCTGAGGGCGTGTCGGGGTACACGAAAAGCTGCACAGTTATCATTCACACGTCATGTTTTACAGGCCAGATCTAATGGAGAACTGCTTCGTCCTTGTTCTCCAACAATAGAGGGATGTACTTGGTTTGTTACAAGACAATACAAGGATGTACTGGGTTTGTATCTTGACAATGGACGTGTTAAATGAAGGGTAGTTATTTTAATTATCAAATCTTGAAGATATCCTAGTTTATGTTCTAAGATGTATTGTAAAGTTGATGGCGCCCCGGGGGTGTTGTCACTCAATGTAACAGCTATTGACAATGCGTTCATATTAAACTAAGCACCATGTGAGGTCTAGGCTGTTCTTGTAATTGACATGATAAGTATGTGGGTCGTAACCTTGCCTTAACAACACCTAAAAAGGGTTATTATATCTCTCTCCTGTGTCACGATATAAATCACCGCGGTTTCCTTTGATGTGACAGGTAGATAGGTGCTTGTAAACATTTCAACAATCTACCTGACATTAAGTATTTTATTAATGCAACGAGTTGGATTACAGGTAAATAGAGGCGGGGCTCGACTCTAACTTAGATAATACAACCATACGAACTGCCCCCTTTCATAATTCGTAATGATATTACACAAACAAACCTCAACTCCACGAACTTCCCCTTTTATTTAATGATATAAAAAGAAGTAAACTAGGATTGAACGAACTCCCCCCTTTCATAATTCGTAATGATATTACACAAGCAGACCACAAACAAACCTCAACTCCACGAACTTCCCCTTTATTTAATGATATTACAAGAAGTAAAATAGGAAATTATATATAAACTCTAAGCCAAAAAACAAACTATGACTAAACGAACTGCATCTTTCATATATAATAATATTAAACAAAAAGTCCCAAAACGAACTACGACTATACGAACTGTCCCTTTCTTATTTAATAATACATGTATTACACAAGAGGCCTAAAATAAACCACCGCCTTAGTTTTAGTTTTTCCCTCCATTGAACATATTTACATAATACAGTGCGCGGCGGGGGAAATTTTGTGTGAAGCAATTCATATGTACCCCTAACCCTAATGACAGGCATTATTCAACTGTTCGACATTATTATTATGTGCTTGATAAAGATTCCTGTATGTGAATTGAAACGTTGCAGAAATTAAAGTAAGGAGTAGTAGGCCTATATCCATAATAGTGTTTTTATTTATTTAATGATGTTACTTGTTTAAAAGTTAGGCTGGTCTGTCAATTCATTACGCCTACCTTCCAGACCACCATCTCAGTATAATTAGATACTTCCTTTCTGTAGTTTCTGCCGGTAATTTAAGAGCCAACCGCAGAAACAAAAGAAACGCAACGATAGATTTGAATTTTTCAAACAATAATTCAATTTTCACAAAATTAATAAGCTTATCTATTGCTCTGTGACCTGGGCCAGTGCTTTCATTGAGACTCGTCTCAATACACCCTAACACAAAGCTTGTACACTATAGGTACTAAAATTACACAAACGTTGCACCGAATTTTTTTTATATGAATCATAAATCGCAATTAAATATTGAATAAATCATCAAAGAATTAATCATTTGTTAAAAATTCTCTTTTGGGTGTCAATTGGTTTGTAAGTTGAAAAAAATAAGTGAAGTATAGTATATATTATATAGTCTATACACAACATAACAAACACTAATATTACCTCAAAGCAACTATTTGACAAGTTTGAAGTGTTTCATTATGGTTTTAATTTGATTTTCATTGTCAAGTGTCAAAACTGAAATATTGTGAATGCTATGTAATCAGAATGTAGCCTACAGGTAAAACTTGTATCAACACTCGAGTGTTAATTGAAGTTAGTTACAAATTGATAGAAAAACACCTGAATCTACACTTACTGTTTCACAGGTGGAAAATACATAATATATATTCAAGCCTGTTTTACACGGGATTTGTTAGAAGGTTTCCCCGACTTCACACAATCTGGTATATAACGATATTTTCAAGTTTCTGCTCAATGTCGAAGATAACTGAAGATACAGGATTAAAAAAAGATGACAGTTCACTTATTATATCTCCCATCAAAAAGACCAAGATTATATTATAGCCCGACTCCTCGGACGTGGTATACGAATGGGATATCGGCAGGCACGATTAGAGCCAGACATAAAACGCCACTTTTACCACGAAGGATAGACTTACCTTTCGGAGTTTTCACCCTTTCAAAATGTAAAGCTCGACTGCAATACTCACCTTCCCTGTATCAAGTAATGAAGCGATTTGATTGGATTGTACGTTAGTGAATACAGCCAATCAGAATCAGTGACGGAGGGTCTGTAAACAATAACTATAATTTTACAGTCTATCTAGGGCTATGATTGGCTGTATTCAATGGCGTACAATCCAATCAAATAGCTGTATTTCATGATACAAGAAAGGCGACTTGGAGTCAAGGTTTTGACTGAGTTCGTAATAACTTGACATTGTGAAGATGCTAACTTCCTCGCCAACTACAAACAAACAATGTTTAAGATTTGTAACAAGTTGTTTTTCCCAGCCACTTGAACTCGAACGAGCCCGAACCTATATTATATTGATGATGTCCAACTGACGATAGCAGTATGGTACGAGTATCAAATCATCAGATATGATAAAAGGTCGAATGTTATCATCTGATATCTCTACTTTCGGTTTATCAATGTAATATCTGATAGATGTTATGGAAGTCTTTGATATACTATCTGTGATCTGAGAGCTGGTACTGATATCTAATACCTAATCATCTTGTAAGTGATTTGAAATGACATTTTACAACTAGTAATCGACCTCCTTGTCATACTCCTTTGATTTGTTTCGGTACAAAGTTCAGATGTATTTGGCTTCCCACTCACTCATACACTTGTTCTTCTCGTCGTCGATTCGTTCGATAGAATATTCTCGTGTGTAGGGTACTCACTCCTATTCAGTGATGGAATAAGGATATATTATGAAACGAGTTGCTCATGACACACTTTGATTGGTTAGGAATACTACCCTTGGGAACTCGCTTTCGGTAGAAACAGTTTTAGATTGCAATGTAGAATAAACTATCAGAAAACAAAAAAGATACAAAATTGTACGAATAGCTTACACAAAAACTAACAAAAAAAGATAAGATTCCAGTTTCCAAGCTAACATTTCCGATTCGAAGGTTCGCAGGTTTTGTTTTTTCTAAATCTTGTTCAGTGCAATAAGTTCTCTTATTTTACTCTCGAGTATTGAAATTGAAATCTCCATCATCAAACTAATCGCCTAAATCAAAATATTGGATAGGGCCTACTTGAACTTAAGGAACACTGAAATAGAAAATTATAATATTGGACTCTCTCGTTGTCGTCATTATTATATCACAAAGTAACTTTGAGTTGTCAGATTTAATTCAAATTTAGTGACTAATGAGCCAGTGATTCATACCTGTAAAATCCTGGGTAAGTTAGTAAATAGAGATAGAAATACCAGAAGACAGAGGCGGTAAAGATGAAAGAGAAGGCAGTCAAGAGAAGAAGATATATGAATTCCACGTTTAAACCATTGAAAACTTCATTACTGTAAACTTCTAGCTGGGTGTTTTCTTATTTAGTATGATTAATATATTTACATACAGTAAAGATATGTTGTCCCTTAATTTAATCCAGTTCTATTTGGCTTTTTATTATTAGTATGAATGAAATTACATACAGTAAAGGTAGGTTGTCTCTTTATTTCCCAACTTTGTGCGAATGATTTGATTACGTATACCATGCTATTATAATAATAATAATAAATACAATATTTATAGAGCGCATTATATAACAACAACAATTACTCTACCAAGCACCGTGGTCTTTAGTATAATTTGAAGTCGTGAGGCCACCTGTTCATGATGAATTAGAACAATACTGTATGCCCCTGTGATTGTCAAACGCTTTTATAAGGTACTTCAGCTGGTGACTGCTTAGTTGGTTCTTGTCCATGGTAAATTAGATCCCCTTTCATCAGCTCCCTGAAACAATCGCTTTGCATTTCTGAATTATTTGTTTATCTTGTAAATCTCTCCAGAAGTCAATGATTCCAATACTGAATTCCAGAGTGCCTTCTTGTGACCTAGGCCAGTGCTTCTATAAGAGAGTATCTCTTATATAACCTTAGTAATTTTTCAGCTTTTTCTAAGTTTTAAAAACGTAAAATCTCGAGTCTCACCCTTAGATTTGTTGAAAAATTGTCGGAATATTCTTGTTAGTTGACGTCAAGAAGTGGGACTGATCCTTTAATTTAAGGTAAAATAGCGGTAATGATCCTTAAAGTAAAGTAAATTATGGGATAGGCACTTTAAAATAAAGTTGAAAAGAGACATTGATCCTTTAAGTTGAAGTAAAATTAAACATTATTAAAGTAGAGCTATCTCATTTGTCATGTATTTATTCGCCATTAGATCGCCTGTCAAACTTGACTCGAACCATTTACCTGTTATCAACACACATCAATCATAACTGCAGGTAAATACGGCGGTCTCTTTCATCTTTCTCTTAATGTCAGGTAACTGTCAATCAAACTGTGTACCTGAAATCACGTGGAAATAATGGCTATCAAAGTTAGATTTTCTCGAGATAAAAGCAAGAGGTAAACTAAATACTATTACAGTTTGCCCCATATTGAGAGTTTTTATTGAAATTTTACCACTTCATGCATAAAGATTCTTCAAGTTATACTGCCCCTCTTGTATCTTGATCTACCTCGAAGTTTTCTTGTAGAGATTCACGAGAAGTAGGGAGATAGTGGTGGACATCAGGGTTTCATTTTTCAGTTTTCATATACCTAGATAGGAGTGCTGTTGACTGAGTAGCATAAGCAAATTTTTCTCACTGTACACTGCAAGGCGTCTTAAAATTGTATCAGCCCATTCGGATCAATAGCGTGATAGCTCCATTTAATTTCACCCCAATAAGGTACAGAACAGTAGGAGATAAAACTCTATTTCATTTCATTAGTCCAATAAGAAACAGAACAGTAGGATATAAAACTCTATTTCATTTCATTAGCTCAATAAGATACAGAACAGTAGGATATAAAACTCTATTTCATTTCATTAGTTCAATAAGATACAGAACAGTAGGATATAAAACTCTATTTAATTTCATTAGTCCAATAAGATACAGAACAGTAGGATATAAAACTCTATTTAATTTCATTAGTACAATAAGATACAGAACAGTAGGATATAAAACTCTATTTCATTTCATTAGTCCAATAAGATACAGAACAGTAGGATATAAAACTCTATTTCATTTCATTAGTCCAATAAGATACAGAACAGTAGGATATAAAACTCTATTTCATTTCATTAGTCTAATAAGATACAGAACAGTAGGATATAAAACTCTATTTCATTTCATTAGCTCAATAAGATACAGAACAGTAGGATATAAAACTCTATTTCATTTCATTAGTCCAATAAGATACAGAACAGTAGGATATAAAACTCTATTTCATTTCATTAGTCCAATAAGATACAGAACAGTAGGATATAAAACTCTATTTCATTTCATTAGTCCAATAAGATACAGAACAGTAGGATATAAAACTCTATTTCATTTCATTAGCTCAATAAGATACAGAACAGTAGGATATAAAACTCATTTCCATTTCATTGGCATAATACCTATATTCTACCACTTCGGTGTATAAGATTTGATTTGTTCGAGGGAGAACTCCAACTTGAATAAAAGAAATACAAGGTGGTATTGATCGAATGAACGAGTTTATCATTATTGCTGTATAAATGTTTAGAAACAGTTTAATGGTCAAATATAACAGAAAATGTTGACGTATTAAAAAGAAATTAATCAAATCTGTTATAATTTTGTGTGAGGCATATTTTAATACTGGCTTGAGGTATTTTTTTTACAAATTTCATACGGTTGGTCTGACTGCTATCCGACTGTGAAAACTTTTCTGTAGACTGTTGTATATGACTACTGGTGCTCGACCACAGGTATCAGGTGTTTAATAGCGATAGTCAATGCCACACATTTCTTTATAAGCTACTAAATAGACGTATTGTTAATTATGACAAAACATTCAGTGCAATATGACGAAACGTTGTGTACAAATCACCTTTCGTAACTTCTTTCAAGTCAATGTCAAACTTGTAACGAAATTCGTCTTATACATTGACTGCAACAGCAATTCTTGTTATAGAATTATAGAATGAAGCGATTTGATTGGATTGTACGCTAGCAAATACAGCCAATTAGAGCCCTCGACATAAAGACTGTAAACATTTTGGCTTATTGTTTACAAATTCTGTCAACAGCTCCGATTGACTTTACAATCCAATCTTTTACAAACTTCTGTGATACAAGAATTGTAGCTAGCGCAGTCAAGGTAAAAGGCGTAGTTCGTAGTAGCGTGATAATGTGAAGATTTTTTCTTAAAGGCCTGGTTAAAAGGACTATTTTAAACCTTCCCTAATTCATGCGCATTTTTGAAAGCAAATGGGTAAAATGTCTTCCATGATGGTGGGAATGCAATGTAATATGTTGAAACGTTGTACATCTGGGGCATTCATATTTAAAATGTCCAGTTTCCCCGACATATTGTATTTGATGTTTGACTAATAGTGCAGATAAGGAGAAAGCAGAACTGTAAATCATTTGAGCCCCCCTTCCCCCCTCCCCACCTCCCCACCTCCGTATTCTCGAAACGATTTTAGTGCTAGGATGTCCTTGATTCTCATCTTCTGACATTGATTCTAGGACACTCTAACGCTAGAATACGGGGCCAGGTCCCCAACCAGGAGAATCTTCACACAACCCCTCCCCTCCCTGGGCGTTTACAACTGGGGTGTGGTCAGCTGTTGAAGAAAAGTACGACGTAAAACTCCGTTTCTTTTCCCTTCATTTGATATGTTCCAGTTAAACATCTTTAGCATCGTCACATTTGTCAAATTATCTGGTCAAACGATTTCCAGGGTTTAAAAACAGATTGCTACATGATTAACGAGGGAGTTTTATTAAATTATTTTTAACATATTGGACTGATAAAAAGACAGAGCGACAAAAACTCGGCTTAAAACATTCAGAAAACAGATCAGAAAAACACTCGACTAGCTCTGAATTAAATTAGTTTTAATTTGTAAAGAAATAGCTGAGACGATCAATCATGTTTCAGAAATACAATGGCCACAATTTCACTTCTTCACAATCTTTCTTGACGTATTTTGACATTTCTTTAAAGCCATCTTAATTCATTCTCCTCAAGTTCTCTTTAACAGATGTAAAAAATCTGCAAGTCTCGGCCATTGAAAGTTTTATTGAATTATTGACGATGTTTTCTCTACCGCTATTGATATGTTAATAAATAATCTGATATCTTCAAATGATTTATTACAAAATACAAACTGTGGTTTTTAATTTAATCATTTTTACACCATTGAGCACTTCAATACTTCACTCTGGCTTTTTTATGAAGAAATAATACCCCCAAATATTGATGAATAAATAAATATATATTTCCAGATTTTTGGTGAGCATCTTCATCAAGGTTTTTTTCCTGGACATAGATTAAAAAAAAACGTCTCTGCCAAACTACAAAGCACCAGTACCAAACCATCAGGCCCATAGCTACAGGTGGACACAGGGCAATGCCCCCAGAGAAAATGGATTGATCACAATCGTGACTGTTAATTCAATAACGTTTCTTTCGACTCGGATCTGTACCGTTAAATTCACACATCAAACGACGGGTGAAATTGAGTTATCGCCCTTGTCAGACGTCTAAAAAACGAAATGAGAAATTTACAAGTGAGTTTAACGAGAGTAATAATAACTATCAGTAACAGTTGTCTGTCAGAATGAGAACTGAGACAAACGAGGTGATTGTTCACTTTACGTATTTACTTTATTATTCAGAGCTGGTTCGGTATCATTTTCAGACGGGAAGGTGGGTGGGGTACTGGAAGGTGGGTGGGGTACTGGACGGTGGTGGAAAGAGACTTTCATAGAGCTGATTCGGCATTAATTTCAGAATGGGGTTTGGTAACTGAGGGGGGATGGGAATATTAGAAGAGACTTGGGACGATTCAAACATTTCGACTTTGGAAAGAGAAAGTTTTTTCTGCAGATCATGGAGCCAATCAAATTAATTGAAGTCCTACTTTTCTGTTGATTGAGTAAGTGAATATCGACAAGGTGTGCGATGAGATGAGGACATTTTGACAGGAAAGCGACATATATGTCATTTTTGTAGTTAGAAAAAAACAGACAAGGTCAAATATTGCAGCATTATAATATATTTTCAATGCTCAGAGAGGTTTAATAGGCTTTGAATCCTGAACCACGAGAACTACTAAATCTGCAGATTGGAAACCAGAGTGCTTAGCCCCACATGTTTTTTCTCAATATCAATTTCTCTGTGATTCAAACTGCATGGTGTTCTGTTGGTTTGAAACGCTGTGTTCTGTACAATATCAATTAGAATATCAAGATTCAGTTGAAATGTGATTTGTGTGATAAATGTGTTTTATAGAATAATATTAATACAATCACAGCGTCTTCTTCTCTTTAACTAACCCAAACCGTCTTTGTTGAATAAAGCCGGCGATTTCTGTGCATTTAATCAGGCGTTCAGCACAATCTTAGCTTTTCCTTAGATCGCTGTCCTATTCCTTGTTAGATATAAACTGCTAATCCAACAAACAGTCTCGACGGTCGGTAACAGCATTTCGTGCCGTTTTCGCGAATGAATGTAAGATGCCAAGCTCTAGAGAACTTTCATGAAACTTTCATGGTTCAAAGCTCTAGGGTACTTTCATGGTGGATATTTTAATAACGCAAATGAGTTGTGGGTGGGGGGGGGGGATCCTTTTCGTCCGTTACAGAGTTGGGGGTCGGGGACCGGGAGGTGGGATCCGTTACAGGGTTGGTGGTAAGCAGACCCGATCTCAAAGAGTGAGTAGCATTCAAAACACAGACAACTACCAATGTGTACAATGTAACCAGAAATAATTCGGCATTGATTGCATATACAAGACTACTAACATAATATTCATAAAATACGCATATTAATTATCAGAACAAATATGAGTTCCAAATATCTCCAGACTTAACATGTAAACATAGACAGATATACACTCGTTTATTGGCACAAATATGATATCCAACGTCTCCAAATTTTTAGGCTCGACAGTTGAAGTCTAAAAACGATAATAATTTGACATTTAATAGCTAGCTAGTTTTATAGAAAGACACAAATATGAAAAACTTGCTCGCTGGCGTCTCGACATTAATCTAATATCCCTCGCGTTAATTGCTTCCCTAGCTGACAGATTGACGGAAGAAATTTGAAATATTCTTTAATTGAAATAAAGAAGATATTGAATATACGATAACTTGACGTTTATTTCATTCTAAAGTTATAAAACTGTGACGGTTTGTTCAAATCTTATTGAACAAGCCTTTAATAAATCAAATCATGTGACGTAACCTATCGAAATATTAGCTAAAACGTCAAATTATACAATAGGCATATTATACCGGTGCTGCTCGCCTGCCGCGTGCTCTTTCGCGCCTTTATTTAGCACGCCAGCTGAGAGACACGTGTGTTATTGTTGGTGCTTAGGAACCGCCCGTGCTCTTAGCAAATCGTCAAACAACCAAACTCTTGCAGACAGACGTCGTTTTGACGACAGCAGGTGCCCTTTTCTCCTTCAAAGTTAAAGAGCTCAGTGGTTTGATGTTCGATTTCCGCTTATTAAATGACCGACAATGGTGAGGCGATGAACACAATTTCAACAATTTATTGGTCTCATTAGAATCTGGTCAACCGCAAAACCTGGTTCGTATTCAATTCTTTGTTCACTGGAATTGTAACACTACGCCTTGATAATTAGTCCATTTAGCAACAGACGATAGTTCAATGTTTATTAAGTGTTGTTGGTCACTTCCCGCCATTGTGTTTAATCTGTCAGACGACCATTTACTAGCGCCCTCTAAACAATAAAGAACAATAACTGTGATAGTGTGAGTTGTTTACGAGATTAAAAGCCTATGTTCAATTTCTCACTGCATACAAAACGTCTATAATACAATGCTATATGACTGTTATAGTTGTTTTATTGTATTTTTTGATATAGAAGTATCGTTTTCCCTGATTTAGTACCCTGTATATTATTCGAGGGTTGTTAAACGAACAATTTGTGTGGAAATAGATGCTATATAAAACTGGGGTATTATAATAAATTGTGGTCTTTATCGTTAATGAGTGCAGAACGAGGCCTGGGAGAAATTCGGTGAAGTTATGATCGTAATATATTCGCAAAGGATATTCATGACTTTTGTGCCATCATCAACAAATTTGATTTGTGATGTCTGAAATTATTTTAAAGACATTGAAATGACCAGCCTATAATTTACGGGAGCTCCTACAATCATCAGTACTGACATGTTCCTCTGTACAAGACATTATGTGGTTAAAAAACAATTCACGTTGTTTCACTATTGTCTTCAGTATGACCTTTTCTTTCAGACTATCATAATTATGATCTAGGAACTTTCAGAACTTACTCAATGAATAATGTCAAAGTATGCATCCATTTCGTCTCGCCATCGTAATATTCTTTCATGGTTCGTATCTATTCAGAAACGTTCGATCATCGAACGTCTATCTGAAACTATTAACTAGAATAAAGAAGTTAACCTTATATGAATTAGGCTACCATTATGAATCTTTACAGCAGGTGTGTAAATGAGACAGAGAATAACGAATAACCAATGCCCTCCCAAATATTATGACAAATATCCCCGTAATCTGTGACCATTTCAGAATGACCCGAAACCATTGTTTAAAACTGATAAATGCTTTCTGCCTAATTTATTATTGAATACATCAATGTCTAATAACTGTTTTTAATTGGACCAATTTAAATAAAGGAACCATTAATTTTTATATTATGGATAAATTATGTTTCGTTAAACAGGTGAAAGACTTCAATTTCAATTCTTGGTCTAAATGTGTATGGGTTTAGTCCTGAAACCGGGTGGTCACCTGTTGTCCGGTGAATTGTTCGTCTTGACTTCACTTGACATTACTCATTAAAGTAGTTCGAAACAAACGACTTGTCACTGGTCTCTGTCTATGTCATACTATTACTAAGGTTCCAGTGTGATTTTTGGAAATATAATGACATAATCGAGAGAGTTCGAATTTTACTTCGTAGACAGGACCGAGAATTCAAGAGCAGTTATGTCTGTACAAATATATGTAGCCTACTTTACGAGGGGCTCAATATAAAATATTTCAGAATTTTGGAGCCGTGGTCAAGGCTTATTACTAATAACTTATGTCCGAAGGAAGGTTGTATTCTCGGACTATTGTGAAAGAACAGAATGGTCATCTCCAAGTCAACAGCATGGAATAATTATCCAATTTATCACATAGAAATGAAAGAGCGGTCACTTCAAATGGACAATTGGTCAGTATTTCAATACGTCACATAGTAACCAATATGGCGTCGTGAATGAGAAAGGAATATTAAAATAAACTCGACAATATTCAGATTAATCATGTTTTATTTTGACAGTAGAACATTTATCAGAAATGACAGAAAACATTTATCAAAACCTGAGAGAATTGGATATTAAAGGGTATTAGGCCTCTAATTATGTTTTCATATCCGAGAGATCAACTAAAGGATCTCACCAGGTCCGAGGCCTACTCCCTTCTTTCAATGGTGGATGAGATATGATCTGTATTTTAGCTACCCGTGCCTCTTTTCAGAATGCGAGACATCTCCTGTCATCAAGTCTCATAGATTTTTGCCTTCCTTTCTCGCCTGGTGGACTTTACATTCTACAGTTTCGTTCCAAGATTTCTTTAATATCAATTCCTGATCACTGAGACTGGCTTATAACAATCCTTCAGTTTTGATCATCTGTCAATGTCCTCAATATGCGATATCAAAATGATATACTACAGAACGTTATTCTCGAAACTTTACTTTATTCATCTAATTTCTCAATCACTTAAATCGATTTTGAATTTTGTTTTATTATCCTATTACTGATGTACTTATCTTAGTTAAGTTTTCGAGAATAAGGTCCCAGTCACAGACTGGCATGATGTGTTTCAGGATCAGCCACAGAACACCTTACAGCGGTAATGAAGCTCAAATTTCAATCATGTTTTAGACTGTGGCTATTCAGAAGATAATTGCTAAAAGCATCATCATAGATTGACAGTAAAATATTCCATTTAGACCTCAATTCTCGTGGAATAACTCGATCATTGCGATTATCAACAGACTAGAATAATAACCGGAAGTTACGTATCGAGAATTCAAAATGGCGACGAGGGAAATGCAGGAGCAGAAATGAAATCAATCTAATGAGCGAGCAGACAGTAAGGTGATTGATGATTGGTTGAAAGAAAGGCGACGAGTTCTATGAAAAATAATGAGGCGAGGATTATTTGTTATTTTGAATAATTTCATGGTTTTCTGAGTTCTTTTTGACACGTGACAAAAGACGAGACTGGATTTCAATAATTGAGGAGAAATTGCGTTCAGTTGATTTGAATTTCGTCAATAATTCATAAAATTAACACATTAGTCAATTTTGAAAGCCTCACTTTGGGTTATTTCTTGTGATTCATCAACAGACCGGAAGCCACTCTTCAATAAACAGCCATTTTCTATCAAAAATTTATATTTGCTGAAACATTGTGAACAATTTTTCATCATATTGTATTTTATGGACTACTATTCTGAAGTGATTAGTCAAAGCAGATTTGGTCCTCAGGAAGTGTCAGCGCTGCAGGCCATGTCTTTACATTGTTTAAAAGATGATGAAAGTTGGAAAGATTGTATTGTATCTTTCAGATCATGATACGTTAACCATGTTAGTGTTTCTCAAACCCAAATCCTTCCAGAGCGATACCGAGTTGATATAAGGAAATACAAAATATATATTATTAGCCATGCGGACTCTCTGAAAGAGTTGGCAAATCTAAATATCAATCAACATTATTAACTATATGGGATCTGTCAAGCGATGCCGAACAGTCAGCCTTAATATCAATTTTGTATAGACTCATAGTTGATCACCCTACAAGAAAAATTCTGATGCCTGTGCCAGTGCTTATGAGAGTCGGCCTGGTGTCGGCGCTCACCCCCTAATACCTATCCTTACCCGTGCTAGGCTATATGAATATCTCCTTGAAATGGTTAACAACTTTCGAACTGTCTAAACGTCAATACTTCTCTCTCTGGGTTGGAACTCTTGTCTTTTTGAGGCTCAGTCGGTAATTGGATTGTCGTCTTCTAGGCGATTAGATGCCGTGGGTTCGAATCCTCCTGAAGGTAAGAAAATTTTGCCAGTGCTTTCGAGAGTCGGCCCGGTGTCAGCTCTCATCTGCTAATACCTAACTATTTAGTATACCTGTATGTTTAAAATTGAATACAATCTTGCCAACGTCAACCAGAATCAAGAGACGCAAAAAAAAAAATTCTACTGTCAAATTGTACACGATAATTAACAGCTTTATCCATTTTTCTTCTCATTCTCGCGAGATTACAACTTTACCGATTGCAGACGATTTTCTCCCTTTCAAACTAATCACGTGACAAAATTTGATGGATGGCGGCCATGATGGAAAGTCCCTGAGCCCCCAAACAGAAAACAGACTACTGTGAAGCAAGCAGTACATTTATCAAACAAAACCTCAGAGGCTCTTTACCTTTCAAACCGATTTTAAATCTTTTTCTTCTGAATGTCTGAAGAAGCTGGGTCATTAATCATAGGATTGTGTTTGTATGCTGCACTTTGAAGTTGTTGGTTGTAAAACAGTCTGGATCTGTAGAAAGGTGTATTTATCAACGTTATCGGCTTTCGTTACATCGATATTGATAATCCTATCCAACTATAGTGCTAGTACGATGGCTCTATCGATAACGAGTTGGATTTCTGCTCGATAATCGTATCTTTTTAAGATGAAATCACAAACATTGAATTTAAAGCGACGTGCTTCATTTTAGACGATCTAGGCTCTTAGAGTTTAGGAGTCTCAACCAAAGTGCCTTATTTACTCTCGTTATTATAAAAAACGATAACATTATCAGACTGATAGTTCGAGACAAACGGATTGGAAATGTTTTAGCCTCTAACACCCAGATTTACCCTTTCTTCGACGCCACTGTGCGTTGTTAACGTGAGACTGGGTGTTCGAGGCTAGGAATGATGTTGAATTACTTCAATTATAAATGTAAATCAGCTAGTCTCGATCATTTCAATGACATTTGACTTGTGATTATTCTGTTATACCCTGACAAGTTGAATCTATTACCTAAATGATATGCAGATGCAAGAGAACTGTAACGAATATATAATGAGGCAGAAACGAGGTTGACATACTCAAGGGGCGATAATTAGGATTGATTAAACACGAAAGGGAGGTAATTTGGAATTTATTAACATGAAAGGGGGGTAATTTTGAACACTTTCTGATGAATTTTATATTCTACAGAATAACAACTGTAATTTATTATAGAATCGTAACGAGATTAATCTTAAAGGGAGATAAATGTGTAAATTTATCAATTCAAGGGAGATAATTTAACATATTTTTCTCGTCAAGTATGAGTTATAATTGATGATTGTAGTAAATCTAGTTGTCTGGTGATAAAGTGTATAGTTGGTGATTATTAATAGTCAAATAGCGGTATATATTGCCCGGTATGACAACCCTGTATTTACTAGGATTTAACTGTAGTTCTGGTTTATGTTTTGATAGAAAGGAATTAGATTCTTAATCCAACTTGTTAACTTTATGTACTGAATGAAAAATATCATCCAATCTGTTAATGTGAGAGCATACGGCAGCTTAAAAATAGCAAGAATTTGGTACACAGATATATCAATGTTGATAAACATTGTAGTAACATTATCATTCATGTCATTACCGAGTAATCAGAGTTATAACGAACTTCAGTTGAAAGCAACCTTATAAATTCTGTTCATTTTTTTGTGTCGTGATTCCATTCGGTTTAGCTTTGCTTTTAATATAGATATTTCTAAATATACCGAGGAACCACATGACTGGTGCAAGTCTTAAGTGTCGGTTGGGAAATCGGAAGACTTGTAACGTGTTATGAAATGAAATTAAAAAGTTTAAAATTTTAAAACATTTAAATATTTTGAAATAAATTGATATTGTGGTGTAATAATTGCCCTTTGTTTCTAGCGCCCCTTAATATATTACGTTTAAAATAAGTTGGTAACAGTCAGTCGTCAGCTAGAGTGGAATGTTAAACGATTTGAAAAACTCGAGTCGGCGACATCAAAGACATTTAAACTCATTATCATATCAAATATATTCATAGCGGTGGTATTTAGGTATTTTTATTTAATAAATGTTACTCACTCTAAACCGTATTAATCAAATCAAAATGCATTTTAAATTGTGATAAATAACAAAGTCTCGCCAGGAATCTCGCCACCTGGTGCCAACAAACTGTCAATTCTAGATACGTTAAATACTTAACCTTTAATTAAGCGGAAGTATGGAGACTTATCACCCTTTGTTATCCCAGTGTGGCGCTGCGCTTTGGTTACCCCACACCCTGCATCAGAGTAGCGAAAGCGCTCGAGTTAGATTGTCGTCTGCTTGATGATTTGATTTCGAAAACTCCCCAATACAAAAAAATATATCTAAGGTGAGAGTCGACTCGCAAAAAGGTTTCTTCTATATCGCTTGTTTCCGAATGTGGTGCTTTACATTTTGTTGTTACATATTCCAACAATTTACACTAAAACACTGAATATATTCACCTAATTTCTAACATACATGTACAGTTCTATATTTTCATTCCTTCACAGTTCGTACCATCAGTGGTGTAATAAGGAGGTGAAACATTGGACCACCCTCCCCCCACCCACCCCCTTCCACCATCAGGTCTATGAAAGGGCAATGTGCTCTTCATTCATCCGTAATTTCTTCGAGTGCAAAAACTCCAAATAATTATAGAGTCGCGAAGTAAAGTTCACAAGTTGTCTAAATGGCTGTGGTCCTGCTGTGATGAGATTAATACAAAGGTCTAGAAAATGTCACCAGTAACTTTGATGTTGGTCATTATTCATAAAATATCAGAATTTTACTGAAATATAATCGTACGAGTTGCTTATCAATATCAGTTAAATACGAAACTACAGGACAATTTTGGGGTTGGTTGGAAATATTGTAACATATAAGTACGAAACTACCTTACAATATTTGTTGTTGGCATAGTGAAAACTTGATCTGAAAACTCTTATCGAACTGGAAACCATTTTCTTTTGCATTATATTTTACACGAATCTGTTAAAAGACAAAAAAAAAATCTGTTTAAAAAGAAAGTAAACCTACTTAAGATAGTGACAAATTGCATAGAACAGGTTCGTACAAAAAGAAGCGACAAGATTCCACTACATTCTGACCACCGAACTGACTTTGTGACAAGCAGTGCCATGCGATTCTGGGGGTAAAGGGGTTTTATTTCCCCAGTTACGTACACACTTCCCAATCTGCTTTGTGTCTAATGTTCTACTGACGTCTGACACGAGGGTCAAATCCTGGACAGTTTCAAAATGACAAGCGGAATTAATTAAAAGACAAATTGTAGAATTTCAAATCAGTTCTAGCCTTGATATCTGACAGAGATCCTTTGATTTGTGAAGATATCTATCAATTCAGCTGTAAATTATCCTCCCTGTATTCATGAAGATGTGAAGAGATTTGTAGCCAGTTGATTTGATTTACCGTCTCCTTCTTCAGTCATTCGCCATTCAATTAATATTCTTTCGTTTCATTTATCGGCTCGAGAAGTCGTTAATTTTAAATAGCCACATTATTCATTCCAATGGCTGAACTAAATGGTAGTTTTGTGTTTCGTTAGAGGTGAACTTTGATCACGGAATGCTCATAAATTTCCGCTTGGACTCTACAATCCTGATATATGACTTATGGAGGTTGTCATGCATACGAGTTAAATGAGGGGTTATCATAACGTTTATAACTTGGCCATTCTTCACTTGAGAGACACAACTCCCAGTTTCTTCATGCCCAATAAATCGGCTTTGATCTGAATTTGTGTAGCGTTTAACAACCACTAATTCCCAGCATTCAATTAACCATCTTAATGGCTGATTAGAGTGACCTCCCTTTTCATTATGGTAATTTAATGGGGTCAGTGAAGGTTTAATGGATGAGGCGCCCTCTTTCAAGTCTTAGCACATGTGGTTTTCAATATGATATAATTGTATCGGCTTATATAAGTGGAGAATAGCTGATTTGTATGTTATTCTTCGCTCATTTGTAACTAATTCTAAAGGAGGGGTTGGCTGAGAAATCCCAAGGGGTGGGGTCTGTTGTAAAAGGACATTCTGAGTGGGAGATCTCCAGAGTGTTAATTTTGTTGCAATTTTGTGAAGCTGCAACCCACTGCCGGAATTAATGCTATGAAAATTGAATTGAATAATAATCGGAAATTCGCAATATAATTGCTGTTAAAACACCGTCATCTTAGTCAATGTCAACTTAGATCTTTTAAGAAGCTTCCATGACGCCATTTTATTTCAAAATGGCATCATTAATCATCAACATCCATTTTAAAAGAATGGTACAAAATAAATCATCATCCATCATGAAAACAATCCGTGAATTCTTCATCAAAATACTCAATACGTTTCTTTCTCATTGCTTCAATAATCCATCTTTTTAAAAATGGCGCTCATTTGTCATCTAAATTCGCGCCTGTCGGATCTGTCACTTCTGCTTCAGTGGCGACGTCATTATTCAGTGACGTAAGAAATAAAGGAATATTTTGACACTGGAATATGATTTCACGGATCAAGAGAATGTCTATTTTGTAGATTGATTGACTTTATAATGAAGTTTGTGTATTTAGAATAAAAACCTGACACAATGTCTAATACATCGTTTACTGTCGGGATATTTGATGGCAGTTGTCTCACTCTGCCGGAACACCGTATGTCACACTGCGACTGGTATGTCAACTTAACTTCCCTTTCAGAGAGTCCACATAACCAATACAGTTTATTTGGTATATTTTGGGGTATTGTGAATATAATCGATATACCGAAATGCGGAATCACACGGCTATTGTTAAAGAATCCCTTAAATTTCGAAGGTAACTTCGACATTTCCTGAAACAGTGTATTTGTCAATTCGGGACCCGCCTCAATGAAATCATCAGGTCCACACAGTAATGTGGTTCAATTCCAAAAGTGACAGAGCAACGAACTCATTCCACCAAACAAAAAAAGTAAGGAGTCAAAAAATAAGATTCTACATTATACCAGTGGTTGTTTTATAAAGATGGCCCACTTTTCGCTTAGATGATACAATTATTTAAATATTCAAATTGGTCGAGCACGTGTTCACCAGACGTCAGAGCCAGTAAAGCTGAATTTAAAACTCAAGTGATAAATGGTGTTCATTAAATTCTTAATGCATGAAAAATTGATAACGTTTCAAAATACACATCCATCATTCCTGATAGGAAAAATATGGTTTGAATTATTTTAGATTGATGCCAGGAGATTTCTTTCGTTTTAGTTGTTTATAGGAAGACATTGAAGACATCTTGAAGGGATGTTAAAGCCAGTATAGAAACGTCAATGCAAAATTTTTTTTCAAAACAAAATTCGACGTTTGGTTTGTGTGCAATTAATTGACAATTTATTTTGACAATTTGTGTAAATGGACTGTAAATGAGTCTGACTACATCAGACTACAAATCCATTATTTCATTTAATTTACTTTGAAGCGCATGTTGAAGACGTAAAACTCTATTCCTTTCCCTCTTAAAGATCGTTTCGACTAGTGTGGGCAAATTATACCTGACTACCCATCATGATATATTCAACTAAACAAAGGCCTTATTCATATCTACATTACTAAATATCTAAATTAAAATAAGATTTCTCATAAATTGTAGCCAGTTCCGGCAGATGTTAAAATGTACGTATGCCATATTGAAGATAAAACGGAACGATAACATATACAATTTGAACATGTTTATATCTTCGCCACTGAAAACATATTAATAAAAATAGCACTCAAATCTACATATTTTCTTTTCTCATTAGCGGCTTGCCTTTGATGTTAGGAAATTAACAAATAACATATGTATATATCATTTATTTTACAGCGGGTCGTTAGCGCGTTTAAATACCTTACTTATTCTATCCTTCGCTAGAATAGCTTCACAGGCGTTCGTAGTTTATGGTGCGCATTAACCATTAAACACAGGCGTTCGTTAGTTAGTTACATTCTGAGATGGTTAAGCGGTTCCTTAGAATGCATATAGGTCGTGAAGTAGCTCTCCTTTTGGGAGATCAGGACTAAGGGGTTGTAACATTTCCTTAGCTTTCTCGCAGAAAAGTTCCCATTAGGTCAATAGAGTTTCAACTTCAAAACTTCATATGATAATTTCCATTCAAGGAATTTCGATCCCATAGCACCAATATGTCCTTCCAAGAGGTAGCCACCGAGAATACTAGATGTAGACTTTCAATTATAATCATAATCCACAGAGAGTTTCGCGTAGAAGAATATCCACTACTGGGGTAGATCTTCGCGAAACAGACCTTTAAAACTAAGGAACAAAATTTACATTTGTTGATTCAAGCAACTGAAATGACAAGAAACATAAAAGAGATTTCAACAAAACAATTTCTTTGGAGTCAGCGAGGTCAGAGAAAAACATTTACCAAACTTCAAAAAAACTGGCAGCTTTTAACTTCCAGCCATCATTGAGGGTTGATGAAAAACATGGCTGTGTTCTGTACATCATTTCTTACTATCTCTATCTGTATCTTGAAGCCTACCACTCGCTACATCTCATACTGTTTCTGTTTACCATTCGGACAGATTTGTCGCCATCTTGGATTTTTTTTTAGACATATTCCAGTGTTAATGGTATCACCCCACCCATCCTTGCCCTCTTTGAAACCCGAAACTTGTACATATCGTCTTGTTGCTATTTATCAATCGGACGGGTTTGGTAGTCATCTTGAATTTTTGTAGTGTCATCAATAAGACATATTTCAGTTTTCAGGGCTAGCTGTTGTCTAATTTATCATCTCTTAAATATCATCGTTAAAATGGATTGGTCGCCATCTTTGATCTTGGAAGACCTATGAGATGAAACTAACCACCCTGCACTATGTGCAGCTTTTCAATAATTTGTCTGTGAAAATTATAGCGTTCCTGATTTCAAATTGCTGTGTTCCTGAGTCTATTGTCTCACCTGTAGTAGTCCTACATATCAGACATGGCATCGCGTGGTACTCGAGTTCGCTGCTCACCGCACGGAGTAGATCAAACATTAGCAGGAGACGGTATCAAATAGAAAACTAGGTGCCTGGCCGGGTTTCAAAATGTGAAACATCTAAAAAGATGAAAGAAGGATGTCGGCACCCCGTGATTAAGTGTTGAGATGTTTAAAATTGATCCAGCTAAGATGTTGGCTATGTGTTGAAATTTTCTGTCAAATTTTTCTAATTTGTTATTTGGCTGTCGAAAGAGCAATTGAGTTTGAAAGGTTCTAACCATGTGATGTATGTTGATGTGTTTTATGTTTTAAACGTTAAGAGAAACTAATGATTCGCCTGTCTGTGAACATTAATTCTATTTCTTCAACTTTGACTCGCTTTATATTTCAGTCTGTTTATCAAATCTACCTTCATCTTGTGTTTTCAATCACGAGTTAGGAGAAAGGGAAAAGATTTTGTTTTGCAACTCAAAGAACGATGGCAATTACTCTAAGGTAAGCGGTGTGGAATACCACATTTGCATTTAGAAAGTCATGCCGTTGAAATCTTCGTTACAGGATGGCGCTTTGATCATTGTTGCACCTTTAGAAGGATTCGAACCCCCAGTTCTATAAGTTATTGAATAGGTATAGGTGTATGATTAAAAGTTACAATGTAGCATTTAGATCAGGAGGATTTGAACCCTGAAGTGCTATACGTTAATTATCAGGCACAGGTATAGATTTAAAGCACACTATAGCATTATGTTTATATATGAAAATGCTAATGCAATTACCTTATCTATCTATGGCTGTATTCAGATGCTGATTACAGTCTATAACAGTATTTACCTGGTTATCTAATGAAATGATTTGCAATATCAGCATCCACTCGAAGTGAACATTAACTTGTCATCTACCAACAACTACCTAGTCTGATATCAGCATCCACTGGAAACGAACGTTAACTTGTCATCTACCAACAACTATCCAGTCTGTGATATCAGCATCCACTGGAAGCGAACGTTAACTTGTCATCTACCAACAACTGCCTAGTCTGTGATATCGGCATCCACTGGAAACGAACGTTAACTTGTCATCTACCAACAACTACCTAGTCTGTGATATCAGCATCCACTGGAAGCGAACGTTAACTTGTCATCTACCAACAACTACCTAGTCTGTGATATCAGCATCCACTGGAAGCGAACGTTAACTTGTCATCTACCAACAACTGCCTAGTCGGTGATATCAGCATCCACTGGAAGCGAACGTTAACTTGTCATCTACCAACAACTACCTAGTCTGTGATATCAGCATCCACTGGAAACGAACGTTAACTTGTCATCTACCAACAACTACCTAGTCTGTGATATCAGCATCCACTGGAAACGAACGTTAACTTGTCATCTACCAACAACTACCTAGTCTGATATCAGCATCCACTGGAAGCGAACGTTAACTTGTCATCTACCAACAACTACCTAGTCTGATATCAGCATCCGCTGGAAGCGAACGTTAACTTGTCCTCTACCAACAACAACCTAGTCTGATATCAGCATCCACTGGAAACGAACATTAACTTGTCCTCTACCAACAACTACCTAGTCTGATATCAGCATCCACTGGAAGCGAACGTTAACTTGTCATCTACCAACAACAACCTAGTCTGATATCAGCATCCACTGGAAGCGAACATTAACTTGTCATCTACCAACAACTACCTAGTCTGATATCAGCATCCACTGGAAACGAACATTAACTTGTCCTCTACCAACAACAACCTAGTCTGATATCAGCATCCACTGGAAACGAACGTTAACTTGTCATCTACCAACAACTACCTAGTTTGTGATATCAGCATCCACTGGAAGCGAACGTTAACTTGTCATCTACCAACAACTACCTAGTCTGATATCAGCATCCACTGGAAGCGAACGTTAACTTGTCATCTACCAACAACTACCTAGTCTGATATCAGCATCCACTGGAAACGAACGTTAACTTGTCATCTACCAACAACTACCTAGTCTGATATCAGTTAACTGGAAGTGCACGTTAACTTGTCATCTACCAACAACTACCTAGTCTGATATCAGTCATCCACTGGAAGCGAACGTTAACTTGTCATCTACCAACAACTACCTAGTCTGATATCAGCATCCACTGGAAACTTTAACTTGTCATCTACCAACAACAACCTAGTTTGCGATATCAGCATCCACTGGAAACGTTAACTTGTCATCTACCAACAACTACCTAGTCTGATATCAGCATCCACTGGAAACGTTAACTTGTCATCTACCAACAACAACCTAGTCTGATATCAGCATCCACTGGAAGCGAACGTTAACTTGTCATCTACCAACAACTACCTAGTCTGTGATATCAGCATCCACTGGAAGCGAACGTTAACTTGTCATCTACCAACAACTACCTAGTCTGTGATATCAGCATCCACTGGAAGCGAACGTTAACTTGTCATCTACAAACAACTACCTAGTCTGTGATATCAGCATCCACTGGAAGCGAACGTTAACTTGTCAACTACCAACAGCTACCTAGTCTGTGATATCAGTTAGCTGGAAGCGAACGTTAAGCTGTCAACTACCAACAACTATCTAGTCTGTGATATCAGCATCCGCTGGAAACGTTAACTTGTCATCTACCAACAACTACCTAGTCTGATATCAGCATCCGCTGGAAGCGAACGTTAACTTGTCCTCTACCAACAACTACCTAGTCTGATATCAGCATCCGCTGGAAGGGAACGTTAACTTGTCATCTACCAACAACTACCTAGTCTGATATCAGCATCCTTTGGAAGCGAACGTTAACTTGTCATCTACCAACAACTACCTAGTCTGATATCAGCATCCTTTGGAAGCGAACGTTAACTTGTCCTCTACCAACCTATAACACAGTATCTACCTGGTTTACTAATGAAATGATATCATGTTTCTAGCTAGAGCCATAAATAAAGATATGAATATAAGAGAATGACATATATTACAGCTATCCCTGTCATTCAATCACTCAGTCTTACAACAACTCTGTACTTAGAGTCAATGAGCTCGGGTGGTATAAAACTGTCACCATTGCTAGGGTGACCACAGAAATTGATGTTGTCTGTATGTAGGCCCTAAATTAACTTTGTAATATAAAGTCAGTGAACTCGGGTTTGATGAAACTGTCGCCATTGTTAGGGTGCTGACACAAATTGCTGTTCTCTCTCCCAATTACCTTTGTTCGTAGATTAAACGAACTCAAAATGTTGTTCTTGCAAAGAACCTCTCAGAAACTGTTGGTTTTATTCTGTTTTGTCGGGCCTGGACTACAATCGTGTAAGAAAAAGTAGTACCCAATCCACATATTTTCATGTGAAAACTAAAGTAATCCGGAAGACTGAAATCTGGGTTATAATGGCGTACTGAGTTTTAAAGTATATTATGGAATGTAATCTCTTTATTTCCCGTTAGCCTGAAACAATCCTAGAATCTAGGCTATAATAACGTTCTATCAGTTCCGAATTCGAAGGTATATTATGGTATTTCCCGTTACCCCCCAAACAATCCTAGAATCTAGGTGATAATGGTGCCCTTTCAGCGTCGTGTTATATATTATCTCTATTTCTCGTTATCCTCAAACACTACCTGTCGTGTTACCTGACATTTCTCACCTATCTTTCTGTCTCACCTTGTCACTGTCAGCTTTGATATACTTCTCTACTTGTGATATTTGATATCCTTACCTGTATAAGGTGGGCTAACGTCAGGGCCGTAACTACACATGCCTCGTGACGAATTTGACAAAAAAATAAATTTTGTTAAAAAATCGAAGATATATATTTGACGGAAACAGTGGATAACGTGTGAAGACACTTCGCCCAAAAATATTTCGCCTCATTGCACTACGCTCGCAAAAAAGTATTTTTGCCTCAAAAGACGCTCCTCAAATAATTTCACAATAAGATCTTGTCGAAGTGTAGAATATTACATTTAGAAATATCATATTTAAGTAGAAATAGATCCTAAGATGTTAGTCTAGTCGACACAGGAATGGACCCAAAACAAATTGCTTTTGAAAGTTTTTGTCAAACGGGATTCAGATCAATTGAACTCGTCAAGAAGCGTAAATATCTGACGATTCAGAAATTGGCCGACTATCAGAAACTGTATCAATGATTAACTTTCACATTCATGTTTTTAGGCAGAAAACTAACATTTGATGGCAACTAGCAGCGATTTTCAGCTTTGGGAATTCGCAGTTTGACTAAATTCAATTGTGATCAGATTCTGCAAGTTTACTAGCAGTGTTACTAGCAGTGTTTGGAGATCCAACTTGGAAAGACCTGATTCTAGAACAGTAATTAGAACGTAAAACTCCATTAATTTTTTTGTCATCCCTTGCGTATGAAATTAATATCTGTTAAAAGACAGGGTCGCTTAAAAATAAATCAAATCCGCTTAGGAATAGCAATAGAGCCCCACCCCACCCTCTCGGTAGTGACGTGTATACCCACCCCCACAGTAGTCACGTGTTAAGTGACGGTCCTATATGCCAAGTATAATTTATGTAAACTTCAGAAAAAAGAGACGTGTTGTTTATGTGGCAAGATAAAAGTATATATGTTAGAAAATTGACATATATGTTTTTTTTGCCTGTTAAGCCAGGTGATGACTGTGGTTTGTGTCATTGTTGACTATTTTTCTATGTCTGATCTAGTAACGAACGGCATATATCACTGTTTAAACGACATTATAGAGATATTTAGCTATAAACGTCGCTCTTTATCACTCGAAAATAGATACGGAAGTTAAAAAAAGGTTCCAAGGAATGTGTGCCGTTTTTAAACAAAATGTAAAAGAATCCTTAGATTGTAAAGCGTGTTATATAACCTAAAAGAAACTCTATCCATTATATTACAAGGATAACAATTTTGCTAATGGGCGATTCTTTACTCTTGATAATGATTTTATAAGGATAACAACTTAGATTTTCAAGGAAACTGTCTACCAGATTGTTGATCAAACCATATAATCTTAAAGAACAACAGCTTTGGTTCTTAAATCGTTTTTCTATTGGCTGGTTGTAAGCGAAACCTCTCAACAATAATTTTAGATGCATAACTTCTTGAAAATCATATCTACCAGGTGTTTTTTTGCCAAACTTCAGGCAATGATTTGACAAGGATAACCACTAGGTTCTCGGGGGATCTATCCACCTGCTGTTTCTTGACCAAACCTTATTGAATGTCTTCCATGGATTATGAACTTTACCTTTACCAGGATGGCTCTTTACTTCATTTTCACACCGTTCTTCCTGTTATTTGGTTCTCTCTAAAAGACAGAGCACCAATTCTGGTGGAATGAGAATGGAATTGGTAAGGAGTTAATGAGTACGAAGTTGTCTGTTCTAATTCCAACATCAGTCTAATTCAATCACAGTAGGTCAACAACCGACGGCAACCCGGGTAATCTGATTGATTGAGCTGTAAGGTGTTTCGTGAATTATATGAATGAGTTTTACGTCTTATTTTTCTGCACCTGATTGAGCAAATGAAGACGTAGAGTGTAATGAAGTGTCTTCTAACAAGACGGCGGCATTATTCTATTATTTTACGATTTGAAATGTCGAGGGCGTTTCTGTTCTTTTTACGGTATTTATCATAACCATGTAACCTATACACAAAACTTTTCTCTCCGATCTGATACATTAAGATATTTAGTCATGTAAAATATTTACGGGTAGACGTTTCTCTCTGATCCTATAGTATTTACTCACACCTTGAACTGTAAGGAGTACGTTACGATATTTAGCGACACCACGAACTGTAATGAGTACATTACGGTGTTTAGTGACACCATGTAAGATGACACCATGCCAACAGAAGGGATGTATCAAGGGTTAATGTCGTCTGTTTAGAATAAACGAGATATTATTCTTTGTTATCGACCCTATCATTTTAATAAATCACAAAACTAAGGATTCTTATAGCCCTAGTAATATTAAATGATCTTAAAGATCTAACTCGAGTTTTAAAGTGATTTTCTTGAAACATTATCAAAATATATGTTTTGAAAGGAACATTGTTGTCGAGTTCAAAACTCAGTAAATTATGTATCTCATTGCCCAATCATTTTAATTGTTAAATTGTTGCCAAGTGATACCGAGATTTTAATTGAGTTGTGTGATGCAGAATACTTTTAATATTTACGGTGAAGTCTCTCTCCAAATTACAGTTAATGTCATAAGAATTCCCTCGTACCTTGGATGCAGTCGTTTAGATAGTGAGAACTGTGGTATCTTTATCTAAATCTCTACATTCTCATAACATCCGACTATAATCTACATTCTCATAACATCCGACTATAATCTACATTCTCATGGCATCCGACTATAATCTA
Source organism: Lottia gigantea (assembly GCF_000327385.1). Taxonomy (NCBI): domain Eukaryota; kingdom Metazoa; phylum Mollusca; class Gastropoda; family Lottiidae; genus Lottia; species Lottia gigantea. The sequence goes on along the minus strand of NW_008707001.1, from coordinate 1,115,819 downwards.
CATTCTCATGGCATCCGACTATAATCTACATTCTCATAACATCCGACTATAATCTACATTCTCATGGCATCCGACTATAATCTACATTCTCATGGCATCCGACTATAATCTACATTCTCATAACATCCGACTATAATCTACATTCTCATGGCATCCGACTATAATCTACATTCTCATGGCATCCGACTATAATCTACATTTTCATGGCATCCGACTATAATCTACATTCTCATGGCACCCGACTATAATCTACATTCTCATGGCATCCGACTATAATCTACATTCTCATAACATCCGACTATAATCTACTTTCTCATAACATCCGACTATAATCTACATTCTCATGGCATCCGACTATAATCTACATTCTCATAACATCCGACTATAATCTACATTCTCATAACATCCGACTATAATCTACATTCTCATGGCATCCGACTATAATCTACATTCTCATGGCATCCGACTATAATCTACATTCTCATGGCATCCGACTATAATCTACATTCTCATGACATCCGACTATAATCTACATTCTCATGGCATCCGACTACAATCTACATTCTCATGACATCCGAGTATAATCTACATTCTCATGGCATCCGACTATAATCTACATTCTCATGGCATCCGACTATAATCTACATTCTCATGGCATCCGACTATAATCTACATTCTCATGGCATCCGACTATAATCTACATTCTCATGGCATCCGACTATAATCTACATTCTCATGGCATCCGACTATAATCTACATTCTCAAAACATCCGACTATAATCTACATTCTCATAACATCCGACTATTTCTCATAACATCCGACTATTTCTCATAACATCCGACTATAATCTACATTCTCATAACATCCGACTGTAATCTACATTCTCATAACATCCGACTATAATCTACATTCTCAAAAGATCCGAGTGTTTTCTTCATATATTTCAACACACGCCTCTCAACCAACATGTTTTAAATAACCACAAACCAACCCTTTAAAAAACACAACATATATCAAAATGTTTCCACATTAATGTCAGTCGCAAACCATTTTAGTAGAAAAAACAAATTAATTTTGAAATAAAAGTATGGAGTTCCCTACACAAATATCTTTTTCCATCAATCAGAAGTCCGGGTTCATGTCAAGGCGCGTGTTTTTCGCGTTTAAACACATGCATGATAAAATATGGTGATATGAAAGCTGATGTTTTATGTGTTTTGTGTGTTATGATCAAAACCAGGCAAATGTTTTCTCTATTTTTTTCACCATAATTTACAAGATTTTAATGAAATCATACAGTCGTGAGTGATTTATTTGATAAAACTTCTGGGTTATGTCTTGTCTGTTTAATTTGACTGTACAGATGAAACTTTTTGCTTGTAGGATATTTTATATGTATAGTCGAACGGTGTTATTGTGCACATCCGGAGACGATTTGAAACAACAAGTCTATTATAATTTCTAGCTGAAATAATTAAATACAGATAGGATTTAAAATCAGTTTCAGTGATTGATGACTCAGATGACTGAATCGTGAAGTACATTTTTGAGTTATTGTTTCGAGAATACGGCCTCAGAACAGATTGTTTTCGACTATTTTGAGGAGGTTGGAGGTGTAACTAGAAATTAAACTTTCAGTCAGACGTAGATGATTTGATGGCTCAAATTTCGTCGGTGAGTTGTAAACACCGTTTCAGAGACTACGTAAGGTACGATTGCTCAAACACATACCGAACCTGTCTCCGAAACTACACCTAGACCAGAGGCACCGTGTTGTTCGGGTAAGCAGTTGAATTCCCTCTCAGCAATGTTAACCCAGCTACAAAAAAAAAATGTAAAATTTTCAAATCAATACTTAAGGGAATGTTTCCTCTAAGATTGAACATAAAATTTGAATTCTTAAAACTAAGCAATGAGTATATATCCATTAGTGGTGTAATAAATATACAACAGAATCCCTGTAAACTCTGGCATCGTGCTGTTCGGGTAAGAAGTTGAATTTCCTCTCAGCAATGTGAATGTTCTTTAAGAAAAATGGTTCCAATCTAGAAGTACAAACATTGACTCTGTCTCCATCTAACATATATCAGATGGAAACAGATTGTTTGAAAACAAATCAAATACATCAACATATCTTTTATTCTTTCTCTTTATCTACATTCCCTGTTATACTCTGAAATATTGACAGGTCGGTACGTCTCATTTCACATCGAACAATTGAAGTAAATGTCATTTCCGTCACATAAATTTTACTTGAAAAGGATCCGTATATCGGACAATATATATAGTAAAAGTATCGCACTAAGTGAATTTCTCTCCATTTCTTATGAAAATGAAAGGTGAGAGACGTGGTATATTCTGCCTAGGTAGGAGCACCAACTCATGTAGACCGAAACATATTCCTCTATTCCAGCCTCTGATAGCTGTCAAAATATCTATCAGAGGCTGGAATATGGGCATTATAATTTGGACTACAAATTATGGTGCAAAACCATTAACAACGTAATAGCCTGTACCTGCCTGTCAATAATTCAGGATGAGTGGTTACTGATAATATTGTGTAATAAAGTCTGTAATAGACTGTGGTAGGTCTATAGACTGTCAATCATATATCATACGGTGAATGTTATACTCCTGTCGTTTTAATAAACAACAATATTATCTGTTTTCCTTAGATAAAGGTATAGTTGTACGTTCTGTCAGAGCTAACGTCTTCTTCTGTTGGTCTTGACTAGGTGGTAACATGAGTTAAAACCACTGCTAGGGAAACAGGGTCCGATTCCTAGCTCTCACAAGCCAGTCAGACTTATTTTATGTTAGTTAATGTCCGTTATAGCTTACTCTACCTCTACCTAAAGATAATCAGGCTCATTATGATTTGTACACCGGAAGTAGTTTGCAACAAAACTGTCAGATATAAACCGGAAACAGTCAAACAGAAGTGTGGCAGGAAAAGTATGCAACTTTAGAAGTGGACCTACGACATTAAAATAGCACTGGGAGACAGGACAAAGTGGCATCAATTTTCTGAGAGAAAAGAATTTGGAGAGGAATCTTAAGCTTCTTACCAAAAGACGTGAACCCAAAATATTCCATAAATAAATATTCGAATAAACCTTCAGGAGGTGGTAATATGGAAAATACAAAACTCTGGTTCACCAACATGACATGGGTGAGGCCAAGAGATCTGACCTACATAGAGCGAGATGGGAATCTGCAAATATGAGCTTCTAACCAAGGAAGGAAAGGCCAGAGCAAAGAACTAGAGTAAAAGACTCCGCAAATAAACTAGTTCATTTCGAGAAAATGTTATAGCAATTTGTACGATTGCATTCCACCAAGCAATTAAACCATTAAACCAAAACAACTGGTAGAACTTCATTCAATTCAATTTCTAGATTCATGATTTATAGAGAACTAAGTCTCCATGGACTTTATAACTGCCACATAGAAAGCTCTCTTAATACTCTTCAATCGTTCGGATTGTCCAACTTGCTATTTATCAATGGTTGCAATCTCTTTGACAATGTAAAAACAATCAATCGGATTTCTATTACAACACGTCACCTTTCTGATTTACTTGGCTTTTTATTCCCGCCATGCATCATAAATCACGTGATACAATCATAGCAGACGAACTGACAAATCTATCAATAATAATCAGTCACGGGAGTAACGAGAAAGAGCGAGAACATTGATTAACAATGGCAGCAGTTAGGGGAAATGGTTGCTAAGATAAGTGGCGCCACACGGCGGTAAAAAGTAACATAAGGAAGACGGATGGTAGAATAATAAAACAGAGATTTATTCTGACTTCTCGTAAATCTTGTCTGTTCTTTCTGGTTCGGGTCCTAATTAAATTTTCATCAATTCTGTATGTAAGATTGTGTACGTGTCAGATAAGGGAAAGAAAGGTACGCCGGGTGTAGTTACAATTAACTTATGTTGAAATTATTACGAGTCTGTCTCAGTGGCGGATGTTTTAACTTTAGATTAATTAATTAGTTCTATCTCTAGTTAACAAGGTTTGGGATGTAGGCCTACCTTAAAGGACTTCAGTCCAGGTATTTCTATATGTACAAAAAATACAAATATATTTTATTTTGGTGAAAAAACAACATGAAACAGATGAGTGCGAATGTCAAGTGGGAATTTATCGAAAATTATCTTAGGCGAAAAATGTGCAATACACTTATTTTCCTTTTTTATTCGTCAGGATAAAGTTCTGTGAAGGTCTCATAATATATAGTTCTTCTTTCAATACGTCAGTAAAAAATGGAGTAAGCTTATACTAGGTAGGTCTATTCCTAGATTTTATTGTACCCAAAGTACAGAAGCTTTTAACAAACAAGAAACAGGAGTGTAATAACATACAGAAAAAAGGGAATAAACATTAAATGTACACATTATAATGGCATGGTGTAATGAATTTAAGATGTAACACTATATTACCTACCTTCCTTTAGCCTAGAGCCTATCTAATATCTCCTGATCATTCAAGCTATAAGTAATAAATTTATATATAAATCACCTAATCTGTCATTTCAATACGACAGTTGACAAGCTATCATCTTTCTATCACAAGTTTACAACTGGTCCTTTGATAGGTGTTAGATCACAGGGCTCTATATAGCTTCGGGTGTCGATCATATTTAGAGTCTCATGACGGTTGTTTATCTCTTATATCAATTAATGTCGTTTACCTATATCAATTACAAAATACCAGAAAATACAGAAATTTTCAAATCTTGGTTCTCTTAAATGTTTTTTTTTCTGAATATAATTGAAGGGGTGGCTGAAACCAAATCGGAATTGTTGGCGGAACGGTGTTGGGAATGGTTGTTGGGAATGGGTGTTGGGAATCGGTTGTTTGGAATGGTTGTTGGGAATGGTTGTTAGGAATGGTTTTAGGGGATGGTTGTTGGATGGTTGTTAGGATGGTCGCTGGGAATGGTTGTTGGATGGTTGTTGGGAATGGGTGTTGGGAATGGGTGTTGGGAATCGGTTGTTGGGAATGGTTGTTGGGAATGGTTGTTAGGAATGGTTGTAGGGGATGGTTGTTGGGAATGGTTGTTGGATGGTTGTTAGGAATGGTTGCTGGGAATGGTTGTTGGATGGTTGTTGGGAATGGTTGTTGGGAATGGTTGTTGGATGGTTGTTGGGAATGGTTTTTGGAAATGGTTGTTGGATGGTTTTTGGGAATGGTTGTTGGAAATGGTTGTTGGGAATGGTTGTTGGAAATGGTTGTTGAATGGTTGTTGGCAATGGTTGTTGGGGATGGTTGTAGGGAATAGTTGTTGGGAATGGTTGTTGGGAATGGTTGTTGGGAATGGTTGTTGGGAATGGTTGTAGGGAATGGTTGTTGGGAATGGTTGTTGGGAATGGTTGTTGGATGGTCGTTGGGAATAGTTGTAGGGAATGGTTGTAGGGAATGGTTGTTGGGAATGGTTGTTGGGAATGGTTGTTGGGTGGTTGTTTGAAAAGTTCTTGGAACAGAAATGGAATTGTTCTCCAAACTGATATTTAGTTACATTATTTACAATTTATAATAAGGCTATACATGTTAAAATTATTTACAATTTATAATGAGGCTATACATGTTAAACTTATTTACAATTTATAATAAGGCTATACATGTTAAACTTATTTACAATTTATAATAAGGCTATACATGTTAAACTTATTTACAATTTATAATAAGGCTATACATGTTAAACTTATTTACAATTTATAATAAGGCTATACATGTTCAACTTATTTACAATTTATAATAAGGCTATATATGTTAAACTTATTTACAATTTATAATAAGGCTATATATGTTAAACTTATTTACAATTTATAATAAGGCTATACATGTTAAACTTATTTACAATTTATAATAAGGCTATACATGTTCAACTTATTTACAATTTATAATAAGGCTATATATGTTAAACTTATTTACAATTTATGATAAGGCTATACATGTTAAACTTATTTACAATTTATATAAGGCTATATATGTTAAACTTATTTACAATTTATATAAGGCTATACATGTTAAAATTATTTACAATTTATAATAAGGCTATACATGTTCAACTTATTTACAATTTATATAAGGCTATATATGTTAAACTTATTTACAATTTATATAAGGCTATATATGTTAAACTTATTTACAATTTATATAAGGCTATACAAGTTAAAATTATTTACAATTTATAATAAGGAAAAATGATATATGGGTCTTGGAACAGAATTAGAATTGGAACGGTTCTCGGGAGAGAATTGGAACGGTTCTCGGGAGAGATTTAGAATTGGAACAGTTCTCGGGAGAGATTTAGAATTGGAACGGTTCTCGAGAGATATTTAGAGTAGGAACGGTTCTCGGGAGAGATTTAGAATTGGAACGGTTCTCGGGAGAGATTTAGAATTGGAACGGTTCTCGGGAGATATTTAGAGTAGGAACGGTTCTCGGGAGAGATTTAGAATTGGAACGGTTCTCGGGAGATATTTAGAATTAGTCTTTGAACGAATACCTAGTTACATTATACACAATTTAAATAACTCTATACCTGATCAAACGTATTTTCAATCTATAGAATTTTGTTCTAACTAAAACCTAAAACAAAGGGTGGATGGGTCCTGAAACAGAGTTGGAATGGCTTTCTGAACGGTTACCTAGTTACAGTTAGACCACACAAATATTGGACAGGGCTATGCATTTATTTTCCATCGAATAAGTTTTATTATGACTAAAATAAAAAATACATAATGTATTTCTGCTAGAATAAGAAACGTCCCTTGGTGTGCATAAAAACCTTTGTTAGACCCAACATTATCATAAATTATCATAATATGGTGAAATCATTGTTTCTCTAAAGACATATTAACATTCATTTCTTCCTAAGTTTTACAGTATCTGACTAAACACTAAGGCTACGTCTACAGAATATAGTTTATGGGGGCAGAGGCACTTGATAATTTTCGCTTCATATTTTTAACACAAAAACCACCGACAAGGTTCTGAGTTGATGATCGGACTCACTGAACTGGAGAAGAAATCACCATTAATATCCGCCGTTCAATTATAATATCCGCTATCATTATTCCTTACAAGATCCGTCCGAGGTAATTTATGTTGACAACTCTGCCATATTTTAGACAGTAAAACATTTGTATAAAGAGATTAAAAGGGCCGCTGTACCAGTCTCTAGTACCATACCGAGACCCTATAATACCAGCTACAAGATATAATGGAGCCCCTATAGTTAGCACTGCCATTAAGACCATTAAACTTCTCCTAAATCAGTTTACAGAGCCGTGGTTCGGGAGACGTTTATTGCCGTCTAAAATTCACCAAACAAATTAGCTCGAGTCAGAAGTGCCATAATGTTGATGAAAAGGCTGGTAAAATGAAAACAGCTGTTCCATTAATCACCCCAACCTTTCAGTTACTTGCATCACAAATCAAACTCTACTTTCGTTTTAATTATTAGATTACAGTCATGTTACAAGGTACTCGATTTATAGAGGCATATTCATTACCTAGCTTCAGAACAGAGGCGAATTCATTTAACATACTTCGCAATGTATTCAAGCAAGACATACTTCGCGAAAACCGAAAACGTGTGCAATGTGTGGCAACCAAATTTCAAAATTGAATGTGATAAAAAAAAAAGACGTGTTTTACGCCAGATATGACTTTATTGAAAGCGCGATTCATAGTTTTGCGATAAGATAAGTTGCTAATTTCAACAATGACAACAAGAAGACGATTATTTATAAAAAAAAATCACCACGAAGCAGATGTTGAAACCGGAAATAAAATGTTCCTTGTTGATATTTTCAATCAAAGTATCCAATCGATCAATTTTCATCGATCACTGATTTCTTTTATTGATTGATTTCGAACATAAATTGAACAGGTCTTGAAATGGATATTTAATTAAAATACAATTAATCAGTTTTAATTAAGCTCGGTAATAAATTATCATATATTTCCATCTGTCATTTTAATCCATTAAAAACTACACCTTAATTGATGACATAGCCCACAACCACAGAATATGATGACGTCAAGATCAAGGAAGACATTTTTATTGTTGTCGTACTTTTGTTTTGCCAAGAAATTCATCTTTAGGATGAAAAATTCATTAAAAACTATCACAGTTTTTCTTTAGATATTTGATGTTTTTGTCAAAATTGTTGACAATCGTTGAAGTTTTGTACGAATGAAAAGAAAACCCCCCAAGCGTGAACATTGTGCATGTCAAAACGTGCTAATAAATAAGGATGACGTATTATGGTAATATAAATGATTTCTGCCAATTAAACTCGCGCCATAAATCATTTCAGACGCCATTTCTGAAATTTCAAATTCTTACTTAAACATTTTCGAGTGTAATTTAGAATTTTGTGAAGTCGTAAATGTTGTTAATGATATAGACAGATGTCAGATAAAAGTTTAAAACTTTCACCCAAAACTTGTTATTTCACATTTCGCCTGTGTTAAACGTCATGTTTTTCTCCAAAATTGTTGCATAATTAGCCGACATTTCTGAATTATTCAAGTGTACAAAATACTGTTTGTATTTACTCCGGAAGAGAACTGAGTTGTCAAGCATATTCACAGATTTCTATCAGATTTCTCGAAAAATGTCGCTTTTATGCTTTATAGTATAATTTTTGGTTGAAAGTGTCTGAGACTCTGAAAAGCATTAGTTTGTTCCAAGTTTTATGAATTAATCCGGGATTTTTCAAGAACATGACAAAGCAAGTAAATACAGAAAAAAGAAAGGTCTAAACCTAAAATTATTGTAAATTTGAAAAGTAGAGAAAATAATCAAGAAAATAAAATATTTTTAAACCAAAATCGTAATGAATTTTATTCTTCTAAACTTTACACTTAGAATTTTATGAAGCATCTACAAAGTTTAACTGATGGCGAACAGAAAAACCATGACACTCCTGTCACCCACAGTTAGGCATATTAATAACCAGAGGTCGCCATAACAACCTCAAAAATACATTTAAACACTAAAATAATGAAGAGAATGACAAGATATGATGGTTGGTATTAATTTTCATTTTTCTTTACATGAATAATGCAGATTTCATCCCAACGAAAACATTATCTCTCGACAGAGACGAATGGGGGATTGTCTACAGCTTCTTTATATTTATTGTTTTACTAATTCATGCTAACAGACATCCCATTTATTTTCTCGTTAACAAGGAGTGTGTCAGTTTTTTGTGTTTTAGTCACTTTTGAATAATTACAATGTTTCAGAGCCGGAAGTGAAATTATATCTACCTATTTTTAGATTATGGTGTAATATTATATTATCTTCTATAGTTAACGTAACTTTTTGTATAAACTGTATACCTATAGTTAACGTAACGTTTTGTATAAACTGTATACCTATAGTTAACGTAACTTTTTGTATAAACTGTATACCTATAGTTAACGTAACGTTTTGTATAAACTGTATACCTATAGTTAACATAACGTTTTGTATAAACTGTATACCTATAGTTAACGTAACTTTTTGTATAAACTGTATACCTATAGTTAACGTAACTTTTTGTATAAACTGTATACCTATAGTTAACGTAACGTTTTGTATAAACTGTATACCTATAGTTAACGTAACGTTTTGTATAAACTGTATACAAACTGTATACCTATAGTTAACGTAACGTTTTGTATAAACTGTATACCTATAGTTAACGTAACGTTTTGTGTGACTTTTCATTTTTGTATAAACTGTATACGTGTAGTTAACGTAACGTTTTGTGTGACATATCATTTTTGTATAAACGTCGATGCTTAACTCGGCATCCAAAGTTACAAAAGCAAATGCAAAATCCATCGACACACAATATAAGATCACAATACATTTTGTTCATGTGTTATTTCAATTGTGATCTGAGAATTCCTCTTGATAAAGTTGCTTTTTGGCCTGGTTTTATTTGGTGTAATATATCATACAGTTCTTATTTTATTCGATTGTAAATTGAACATTTGGAACCTTGTGTTCTAATAAGAATGTGCCGGAAGCGAGTTTTTGGTGGTCAAAGTGTCCAGTTTTGTCAAAGTAGCCTACCGTTTGTGGTCTCGCCTGTCACTAATGCTGCAGTCTTGACACAATTTCTCTCATTGCACACTGTATGGGGCTGTCTAGCACGACGCATCTGGATCTACCCTAGGGTGGTCAGTCACTGTAAGACCAATCAAGTGCAGAAAAGGGGGACGTAAAACTACTTTAATTTCATTTACAGCTAAAGATGTCCCCAGACCCACCCTCTGACTAATGTGATTTTAATAATTCACCCCAGGTGGCGCGGCATCACAGGATCCAATTGTCACCCTGTCATCTTAATGTCATCACTACAACCTTTCATCTTGCCGACAAACTGTGACGTCATAGCACGCACCTGTTGGGTTGAATATTGTTTCAATGTAAATGAGATGTATTTAACTGTTATTATCGGGGGTATATTTAAATGTAGCCGTGAATAGGACTGATACTGTTCACGCATGGAAGCAGTAAATTATACGATATGTATGTTAAACGCATGCATGACTTGGTTCAGTGTGAATACATCGTGTCCCGACCACTGAAGCTTCAATAATATTAAATTGGAATAGATTTAATTATAAATACTGAGTTCATATTTTGTTTATGTCATGTTGGATATGTTGTTTTTTTTTTCATTCTATCTAAAGTAAGATGTAAAAGACTTATTGATCATTTGAAAAAAGAAAAAAGACGCATGATTGAATCAGTTTAAAGACAGAAACATTTAGATGATATGACTACTTTCCAATTTTAGCCTGTGTGTCCACTAACCCTCTCTGTCTGACGAGGTGGGTTTGGAGGAATGGCTTCGTTGTTTCCAACGTAAGCACTAAAGCTGTTCCAAAACATTGATAATGTTGAATCATGTAACATTACTATTTTTTGTGTTTTGTTATTGTCAGTTTATCATCTAGTCGTCCTTTGTGATTGTATTATTGTATTGTCAATTAGTATTTGATTCTGTTCATTTATACTTGATTATACTTGTTACTTTATGTATTGTCTTTGACTAGAAATGGTGTAAGTAAAATGTTGTAGATAAAGATACTAATATATTAAGCTATGCTATTGAACTCTCAGGTCACATTTTGGTTTCTAACAAAAGCATATCATATTGGACCCTCATTTTACAAGAAATTCCAAAAATGGGCTCCTTTAACCCCGACCATTTACCCTCATATACTGAGTTTTGACTGAAACTTACAACTTTCTAAACACAATTAACAAATTGACTTTAACTCAACATTCAGTCATCATTATATCAGTTAGAACTCATTAAAACACACGATGCAGATCAGCATAAAGAATACAGCTCATTATATATGCAAAATTATGCAGAACTCTAGCGTGATATCGTGCTATTATATATTGACAGATCTCTGGTGAAAATCAAAGAGAGAATGGGCAATATGTTACTGGAATAATTAAACTAGAAAAACATTTCTATCATATCAATCAAGCACACTCATGTAAATTAATTATAATTTTTATTAAATTAACAAATTGCATAATTATTAAAATTTTAAATTACACTTTATTTGAAAAGTACTGGTTTAGCATTCATAATAATTGTTTTTATAATATTGTATTCTCTTTTTCTCTCCATAGCTTCAGGTTTTATAAAATGATTTTTTGTTCCAATTCACTCAACAAAACACGAGTGACATTTAGACACATAAATAATTCATATTAACGTTCATATCACAATTGATTGCTATTAATTCACATTGTTGGTTCTTCAGGGTACTGCAGCTCCTAGGCGTGGTCCGTAGAGTGAGGAATACTGCGGGTAATAAGCACTGAGGGGTGGGAGATGAGCGCCCGAGGGAGGGGCTCCAACACTTCCTAGTGGGGACTTGTAAGGGTGGAATCTGCTACTTGATAAAAGTCCTGGGCTTAAACTCGTGGGGTAAGCACGTCTTAAAGAGTTGGGACTGATTGGGGCTGCTCCAAGACCAAGTCCCGGGGCCCCAGATAAAGCTGATGGTGGCAGACCAAGTCCATAACCCGCAGGTAATCCTGAATCTATACTCGAAGTATGGCTCCTTAAATGTTGCATAAGTTCCTCGGAAGAGTTGAATCTTTTACCACAATAATCGTGTCCAGCAACCCAATTACAAATATAAGGTAGTCCTTGATGAGCGGAAGGAAGAGCACTATGAGGATAAAGGGAATGTAAAGAGGATAGAGATTGTAGTCCAGAAGCACTAGATGGTAAAGATGCTAGATGTGGGTAAAGTGATAAAGGATTTCCAGGCATCCCAAGTCCAGCAGCACCAGATGAAAGTCCTAATAAAGCTTTTTCATGAGCACATTGAGAACATCCGGGTGTTTTACACGTGGCTGAGGTGTGTGATGTTTGAACAGTCAGTTGACAGTTGGTACAATAAGGATCCTTGCACACTGGTACAAGAGTTGTGGCCCCTGATGGCGTTCGAACACGAGTATAACTAACATAGGGATTCATCGAGGCTACTGCAGCACCGGCTTTAAGAGCTGATTGTTGGGCGGCTGCTGCTGCAGCTGCTGATGAAGCAGCTAGTCCTTGTGCGTGTAATCCGGATTGGGCGGCCAACAGTTGAGATTGGTAGTAAGCAGCGGCTTCAGGGGATAGTCCATGACCCATCAAAGATAATCCAGCAGAATATGGAAGATGTGGAGCTCCTGGTAGTAACGGATGTGACCCAGACCGTAATCCATTTAAATAAGCACTGTGGGCAGCAGACATGGATGAAGAAAGGTGTGGGTGGAGTCCATTAGGGGAGGGGATTGGTGCTGGCTTTACATGATGCTGTGGTGAAATTGAGGAAGTCTTTCTAATTTCCGGTTGTGGTTCCTTCACAGGGCTTTTGGGTTTGACTGGAGACTCTTTTCGCTCGGGAACTGGCATCTTTTCTTTTGGTTCTTGTTTTTGTACGGGACTGTGGATTGATTCTGAAGAACTGTTTGAACTTTCGTCATGGTTATTGATGGGGACTAGAGGTGGCATTTCAGTGTAAGGAGGTACAGTTCTGAATCCTGGCTTTCCACTGTCTTTGGGTGACTCTTTCTTCTCTTCGGCTCTATGTTTGTCATCAACAGGTGATTTGGGAATTTTTTCAGCCGATTTATCCATGGGTGGGAGTGCTATTTTAGCTGGGGTGGTGTCCTTGCCTATACTGCTACACGTCTGGGCTAATAATTCCAGAGGACTTTTCTGATTTTCTGCCTGAAAATACAAAGAAAAATATTCATAAATATTATGTTTCATAATCATATTATCAAGGATCGGAACATGTTGAAGTATGTGTTACCTTCAGGTACATGGTAAACAGTATGTGCTAGTTTAGTTTCTGTACTAAAAAAAAATCTTCGTTTCTTGTTTAGCAATCATTATTCTTAAACACAAAACGAAAAAACAAAACAATTTCAAGTACTAGCTTAATATGCTATTATCCTGTTACATCCTTGTACAATGTAATGTTGTGTAAACGATTCAATTTTTGCATCCGAAAATCGGATTGACACAATCGGTGAAGGAAAAACATGAAAAAATGTGGCGATATGCAACACTGTGCTTGTTACAAATATCGGATAATAGGATTAGACAAGACTTTCTAATTTTCTTACAACTCAATAAACCAAACTCTTTACAGTTAAAAACATTAAAAAATGGGTGCGGAAAGCCTCGTGTTCTCTTTGAAGTCTAATATTTAATCCGTTAAGAACTAGCAAGGTCATGTTTTTAACGATTTCACGTCGCCATTATAATCTTTAAATATTACTCTTGTCTTTAAACAGTGTTGAAGATAATCAGAAGAAAATCTGTCAAAGTACTAATTATGTTACCCCTGTAAAGATAGGCATCTTTGACTTTTCATGCGAATTCGGTGAATGAGTTGACCATTATATCAAAAGTCTTTCAAAAATTAGGCAAACAATTTAGTTTTATGACTATGTTATGTTAGTAGGTATGTGACACCTGACACAAGCGTCTTCGATTTACAAAATAAGTTTCAAATTTCATACGAATTCTTGAAAAGTAGTTTTAAATAGCCCGTTATATTGTAAAGTTTCAAACGAAATATTGTTATCCCATACTCCAGGGCGTAAAACTCCAATGTCTATTTCCTTGCCAATTATTGTAATTATATTTCCTTATAGCTATAGTGTCAATGGTATCGACCTTTTCAGTTGACAGTTGTTGTCACTGTACATTGACGTAAAACTCCCTTCAATTCAATTCCTCAAACCTGCATGGGTATATTCACCATACCAATTTATTTTTATTGAAAATATATACTATAATATCAATATTTATAACCTTAATCCTCTATACGTCCATTGAAAAGTGCGAAGTTATCGACAAGTTGAGTGGGAAACAGATTTTGATGTCAATATATGTAACAAACTAGCGCCTTCTAAATCAATCAAAAAATACAGTGATATATATCAAATTAACAGATTTAAATATAATTTGCAATTTTAACGTCAGTATGAATATAAATAGATAAATTTCTCATTTAAAGGAATGAATATTCTAGAATGATTCGAATGGTGGTTGAATATTTCAATGGGTAGAAGTGAGAAAATTTTATGAAAATCTGCATAAAACAACAATATACAGTCGTATCCCTCAAGTAAATTACAAACGCGGACCTGAGAGGGAGCAAGGAGTGGCTTGAAGGAAGTTTTGAGCAAAGCTGATTTATTCGAATTATTCTTTACTGGAACCCTTAAATGTCTTTATGTTAAATATTATAAGCAAGAACCTGAGAGAAAACAAGGCAGAGCAGACAGTATCAGTGTTATTTCTATTACAACTGAAATCAGTCAAATACCAATCAATATACATACACAAGTAGAAAAATAAACAGGAATAGAAAGACTATACTTACAGCTGAGGAAATTGGTAGAGAATGAAGATACTCTGGGGGGAAATACGGTCCAGCATTCGCCAACATTGTGAAAACTTGCTTCGATATATCCTCAGTAATAAGTTATTAACAATCACTGATCATTCCATTGGAGGTTAAACTCTTAATCCGTGATTTAATCCGAGGTTTATACACTGTAATATCTAACAGAATGGAACAATGTATCACAAAGTTTATAACGTCTTATCCTTACGACTAAACTTCCTGAAACGTTCGATCCTTGCGACTTGAAACACGTCTAACTACGAGTAATATTTACTATGAACTAGTAAAAGGGGTTGCTGTCAGTCACTGGTTTGTATCTCTACTACTCGCCGCACCTCAACACTTTATAATATAAATTACAAATGTACTAAACAACGCGGAGAACACGTCAATCAACGTCTCAACACGGTCTCTTCGCACCTTCTCATTGGTCCAATATCACCGACATACTGTGGTATATTACACGCCATGTTTCCAACATTAACCAATCAAAATACAACATTTAAATAACGCGACAGCTGTCAGTCAAATCTGCTGCTATCAATCATTTTTACAACCCGGTTGTCAATCAAAATGGTTTGTAAACGAGCACTGGTGTTGACAGATACGGATGTAAACCGCATGAGGAAACGAATGGTGTTGAATTTAAGAAAATTAAATATGAAAAGCTTCAGTAAAGACATTTCTTTGCGAGTTTTAGAATATTTTAAGACCGGTCACAGAGTTTGAGTTAATTCCTCGGCTGTTTTCACCATGATGTATGTTTGGTTTAGTTCCCAACTTGAGGTGGAATTTCTTTGTCTTGATAAGCCGCCATGTTTTTTCCTCACATTCAACAAATATTTGTTGGTAAAACATTTGGTTAAAATTTGTTGAAGAACGGCGATTGAGGAAACGGATAAACACTTTGTTTTAGGTTGATCGAAGCCTTATGACGATAAAATGATAAAAATGTTTGATATGGCGTCGATATTTTCTGACTGTTCTTTGGTTGAAATTTTTTTATTTTCTCTATTTTATACCCAATAAACCTAAATATGGTTATGTAAATTTCATTGTGACTTGATATCGATATAAAAGTCGATGGTAAAGAGTTAAAAATGGAGTTTACGTCTTATTTTTGGGCTTCTGATTATATTACTGCAGATTGAGAAAATAGTCTTTAATTAGGAAATTTTTGCAAGCACATTTTTTGACAGGGCAGCATTCTATTAAATAACACGACTCTTATAAACTTCTTACTTTAAGTATTGCCCTTGACTAGAAAATGTGTAAAACGTTGCAAATAAAGATATATACATAGCACGGTGGTTTTTGGAAAATGAAATGAAAATGAATGGAGTTTTACGTCCTACTTTTCTGCACCATGTGGGTTAATGAAGACGGGCAACGCCATGGAGGGTGCAATAAGGCAAAGTTTGCCAGGATAGCGGGATTAGCCTGCTCTTTTCGATTTCCAACTGTCGAGGGATCTGTAACGTGCACAGCCTGTAGCATAGGGGCCTCAGTTTATTGTCCCATCCGAACGACAAGATGTTTTTGACGGCTTTTCGAGTTAAGGCATCTAGGACATCGAACTTGTAGTCAACCAATATAAACCTCATAAAATATCTTACATTATACCACAATAAAGACATAAATCTGTTTTTTTAAATAATATATAATCTTTGAAATCAAGCCATATCAAATCTATTTATTGCCTATCATTTTTTAATCTAAACTCGAGTTTTTAATGTTTCAACTTTATAAAGTTCTAATAAAGGTGTTGAAACAAGATTGGTACTAAAAGCTATTTTAATTGAATATACAGCTCGATATATAATGGGCCATTTTAATCATAAACTATAACATACTTTGATGTTTCCAATTTATTTCGAAGTTTATGGCGCAGAACACAGTAGGGTGGAAAAAAACGGGCGATAAAAAGGCAAATTTATCATCTTCGCGATATGGAAGAGCGATGAATAATGGCCCTGCATTCATTATAGCTTTACACGCCTTCATATACCATAAACATGTACATGTAACTCATTCAAACCGGTTTAATGGCAGCCATTACTTTATAATGTTTTAAACATGTGTTAAATTGTAACGAAATCAAAAACTCAAACATGGCGGTTAGTTTTTATCACGGGATATTTCATATTTCAGGAAACTAATGGCGACTATTAATTTTAGAAGTTTTGTCGGCGTGCAAGATGTTGTAAGTGCACGTTCATTGCATTCTTTTGTTGCAGTCGGTGCACAATTCGCCATCAAAGGAGTCGTGTTTATTTTTGTTTGAGGAAAATGTCACTTCATTACAACAAGTGGCGCCGCCTTCGTTTTTATTTAAAGGTTAAAAATTCATTACCTACACTAAAACATATTTTATATTAAAGGAGGGGTGTGCTGGCTTTTTAAAAATCAGGAATTGTGGGTTCCCAGTTCAGCAATATTTCAGTGAATAATAAGACAGGTTTGTGAGTGGAGGGAGTTATCATTGCCACTCCATTGATTATATCAACTTGTTGAATTTCTATTTGTGGATTATTATTATTGAACAAGTATATGTATATCATTGCAGAGTATTATGTTATGTTCATGTTCCAACAGAGTAAAATATGTTTATTGTAACATAATGGCTTTTTGATATTTTTAAAAAATATGAGATGCAACCCACTCAAATAGGATCATAAATAAAATAAAATGTTACATAACAATGCAAAAAATAAAAAATATACCACACGCCCACGTAGCAATGGTATATCAGGTCTAGCAATCTTTTGATACATTTTAAATTATGTTTAAATGCTTTGACAGCTTTCAGCATACATTGCCTTTAAATCAAATTACAGCCCGACATCTATTGTTATAGCCCTGATTGTTGATAAACCTTAATCCAGCTTCTATTTAAACCTTAATTAGTTTTCTCACAATTTGCTCCCCCAATAAACCAACGTGTTAATCCCTACACTGTCAGTAATCTGTGTAATTTATAACCTTTGACCTTGTATGCTTGATATCCTTTCCAAACCGACTACACTGTAAAATATATTCTGGGAAATTACAACTATTTTACGATTTTAGCAGTGAAACTAACATCAATTTTGATGAAATCAAATTTAAATTCTGTTTCTTTTTTTTTTCTCCTGATAATTTACAAGTTTTCTATCACAGCTTCGACACAATAATGTTCAAATTTCCCGCAAGGAGAAACTATCGCAACAGAAAACAGCCAACAGTAATATTTTTTACATCAGTAATTTACAGTGTAGTCACTAACTTTACAACAGACATGTAAAATACGGTGAATTATTTATGAAATCTTAGGGCAGATTTGTAAATCTACAGTAGTCTTCTGAACATTACCAAATTTTACAACAGTACTGTGGGTTTTAATATTCTGAAAGGTAAAAAATTCACCTTAGGCAATTAGTTAACAATGTAGTGGCCACTTTCACACTACAAAAATCTTAAATATTGAAATTCGCCGAAGAATTTATGAGTCTATGCTTGACTTGCTGACTAACTTAAGACGAGGCTATAATCCTACAATAATGGTGAATTGAAATAACCGTGATATAAGATCTGTCTTGTCTAATTATAACCGATTATCTTAGTTTAAACAGATTTAAATTGTGCAACCGATCTTGTGAAACTTAATTCAACTTGACCACGCCTTGGCGGATTAGGTTTGTAACTTGTAAAGAAAGTCGTGTTGAAATAGGGAAAAAATAAGTCTCATATCACGAAATAAATTAATTAAAATGACTTCTTGGGAAATTTTACTTCCTACGCATCTGAATATTATTTGACTAGTAGGGAAAAGGGAAGACTGAAATCTTGAGTTGCTTCAAAAGATGGGTGGTTATACATGTATAAAGGAATTTTATAATACTTTTAGTTATTCATTTATGGTTGATATACTATATTTCCTCATGTAAGGATCCCCATATTTGTTTCTACCTTTCGTTCTGTTTGTAACCTTTTCTTTTCAGCAATATTTAAATCTCATGTTCAACACCCTGTAGCCCTGTTAATCAAATAAAATCAAGCTGAACCAAACCCTGAGATTCAAATCTGCTTCAAAATTCAAGTTGTTTTATTTCGTTTCGTTAAAGTTTGACAAACAATTACGCCATATTTTTATTGAACATTTTCTTTGAAGCCAAAACATCGCATTAACAACTCTGTTGTCAGTTTGATTCTTGACAAACTTTTCAGCACAAATACTCACGCACCTGTGAAACAAACTGAAGTTTCCTTCACAAACTTTTAAAAAGGTTGAAGAATTTCCAGCCATTAAGCTGTCAACATGGCGAATATTCAAGATGGCGTACAAACAAACATTCAAAGGGGTGATGAAATATCTAAAGAAGAAACGTTATTGGATGGAGAGTATGCCGGTAAAGATCAAAGACATTGGAGTGGAGAGTAAGAGAGATGCGGGTAGTCTCGAGGTCATCTTATCCAGTCCTTCAAACTTCTTACTTTGATAACAAGTAGTTTTTGAGATAAAATGTTAACTGATTCGGTAAACAACTTGTAAGGAAATAGAACACCTTGAATCCAACTCATCTCTTTCTAGTTTTTAAAACGAAAAAAGCCAACCAAAATGGAAAATATTGTGAGAAACCCCGAACATGCTTAACGTAGATAATCTTATAGCGGAGTAAAGATCACATTAAATACAATAATACAGTATACTACTCCTGGGACGTTTCAACAATTTACATTGTCATCATCAGTTTATAATGTATACTACTCCTGGGTTTAATTGTACAACATTTCAACAATTTACAATGTCATCATCAGTTTATATGGTATACTACTCCTGAGTTTTATTGTACAACGTTTCAATAATTTACATTGTCATCATCAGTTTATATGTTATACTACTCCTGAGTTTTATTGTACAACGTTTCAATAATTTACATTGTCATCATCAGTTTATATGTTATACTACTCCTGAGTTTTATTGTACAACGTTTCAATAATTTACATTGTCATCATCAGTTTATATGGTATACTACTCCCGAGTTTCTGTTATCACCAGTACTAATCCTTGGTTTTATTGTACACAACGTTTCTACAATTTACTTTGCCAATATCAGTTTATATGATATACTAATCCTGTGTTTTATTGTACACAACGTTTCAACAATATACATCCTCAGATAAACGCCAGACAGATTCTAACGTCGTTTTATATATTTGTAGGAAAATAAAGACTTGGTCAAAGTGAAGTGGTCAAACAGCAGAATCTTGTTCTAAATTCAAGGCCCATGTCTCCTAACACATCTTAAATTTGTCGTAAGTTTGGAAGTTCACATTGAGAAATGTCACAAATTCAAATAAGAATAGACAGTAACCTTTTTGAGAACCTGGTTTAAATTTCAAACTTTGATGAACAAAATGCTCCTATATTGTCAAGTTACAGCTGTAAGAGAAGTTTACAATCTCCTACATGACACTTAAGCACTCAATTATTTAATAAATCTTCTAAATCAATACAATATTGAGTTTTAATTTGATTTATTAAGTGCTGTATGGCGACATGTTTGCCTGATTTGAGTTATTAGGGGATGAGAGCCGACACCGGGCCGACTCTCGAAAGCATTGGCACAGGCATCATAATTTTTCTTACCTTGAGGAGGATTCGAACCCGCGGCACCTAATCGCCTAGCAGACGGCAATCCAACACGCTATCGACTGAGCTATACCACTGCCACAATAAAAGACAGTGGTTTAGCGTTAGAAAGAAGTATTGACGTTTACACAGTTTGAAATTTGTTAACCGTGGCACGGGCAAGGATAGGTATTAGGTATGATAATGTTTCTTTCCATGGAGGATTCGAACCTATGGCACCTAATCGACTTGCAGACCGCTACCGACTGAGCCATATCACTGCCACAAAAAGACAGTGGTTTAGCGTTAGAAAGAAGTATTGACGTTTACACAGTTTGAAATTTGTTAACCGTGGCACGGGCAAGGATAGGTATTAGGTATGATAATGTTTCTTTCCATGGAGGATTCGAACCTATGGCACCTAATCGACTTGCAGACCGCTACCGACTGAGCCATATCACTGCCACAAAAAGACAGTGGTTTAGCGTTAGAAAGAAGTATTGACGTTTACACAGTTTGAAATTTGTTAACCCCTGGCACGGGCAAGGATAAGTATTAGGTATGATAATGTTTCTTTCCATGGAACCCATAGCACCTAATCGACTTGCAGACCGCTACCGACTGAGCCATTCCACTGCCACAAAAAGACAGTGGTTTAATGGAAGGTTGTTCTTACAGAGGTGTTGACGTTCTGGTCTTGCACTATACCTGTGCAATACTGCTTATGATATTTAGCCTTTTGTAATATATCAAGCATCGATCGCAGTGTCACGTCAGGATTGCCTGATTTTAGGCTTTAATGGACGATTGTCTTGACGTTTTGATCGTGCAATATGTCCATGCAACTCCCTTCTGAAAACAATCAAGGCTAATTAAGACAACAAGTGTGGAAAAATGAAATATATAAAAAGATATTTGTAAAGGGGATTATTAAGAAAATGGGTGAATCTCAAATCTTTGGCAACGCATAAGATATTTGTTCGCTGTAGAAATTCGGAGTAAAATTTGTACATGAACGGATAATTTATCTCCAAATGGCGGCCATCAAGTAATTTGATCAAGGGAAATAAATATTGTGTTTATGAGTTGATAGTTTGACAAGACTAGAGATAAATTATGAGCTTTGTGAATTCTTTATTCTCTACTCACTTTATAATTATTCTAACAATTTCTAAATTACCTTTTTATTAATGGAAAATGCCAAACAACTAAACGCATCGAAGCAAAAAAACTTATTTCCTTGCCATAAATCAAACAGGCTAGAAAAACAAGACAATAAACCTCTCTAATGAAGGAGGTAATTTATGTATACTTATGCAGCAGCGATTGTCCAGTTCATTGAATGTGTGTAAAGGATTTATGAGCTATAATAATTCAAGATGGCTGACGGGCACCTGTCATGGTGTCATTAGAAATGTTAAGATTAATATGCTAGCTAACAATATAGTGGGGGTTATAATATATACGGTTTCTAGGTGATACTGGAATGGGCTGTTATATTACTATAGTCGTAGATTACAGGGCTTTAACAGGAAACTGGCATTGCTGGATAGATTTTGGATTGGTTAATAAATGGATAAATCCGATTTCCATTCTAAAAAGTGATACAAATAGCCCTAAAAGATGGTAAACCCAGTTGCATTACTGCCATGACAACCCCCCCCCCCCCCCCCTCTCTCTAATTCTGAGAAGAACTATGAATAACTGAAAGTGAGCTCTATCACCTTGTAGAGTCATTATTAACTCTAGTCATATCTTGAGGTAAGGGTGTATCTTGAAACGAGATGCCACTAGTTTATTTTAATCAGATTTAGACATAAAACGATGTACACCATGAAATTCAATATGGCGGATAGTTTTGATTTATGATGTAATCGAACGAGTCTGGAATCGGGTTTGAGATTTACCAGAGACTGTTCGAGACTATACAGGGGGATAGTATGAACCAGACCCCTGCAGAACATAAACCATTCCTGCTATTGGATAGCCTTGATCTTGTCTGCAAGTCTTGTAGGTAATTTTATAATATCAACAACGTCTTTGGAACCTAACATTGTTATGTGTTTGCAGGAATTGGGTTGGATTAGGGCAGACAACTCTTCCTCTCGTCTGCAGAAGAAAATGAGAGAACGTATCCATTAAATGTTGAAATTTCTATATATGCACGTCCTGAGTACACAGAGGGTAGGACAGAAGATAAAAGGCTTTCGCTCTTCAAAAACAGAAATTGGAGATAATTTTTTTGCAAACGAATTAATTCTCATTTAAGGCATGTTTTTCATAAAGCCACGTTGATGCCCCGATTCTTAGATTATAAGCATGGATGGTTCGTAAACTTCAAAGCTGACAGCAAGAACTTAAAGATGAAACAGATGATCTCAAATTATGATTAATGTTGCGTCTAAAACTTGGTGTTATTATGTCAGTAAGTATGGGCTGTATTCATCCAGAAACCATTAAGATATATTACATCTTTCTAAAGCTCGTTAATATTCATTACCACTATTTAGACTAGGGTAGGTATATAGATCAGGTTGCTAGGGGAGACGGGCATTATCACTGATGTAATTCCCACTATGTTATAATGATAAATGATAATAGCCCTGTCGCTTTTCTTAACGAGGTAGAAAAGATGAGCATATTAAATCCGCGAAACCCCTCGAGGCGCCATAACAACCAACGTCTATATAATACGTATAAACATGGCGTAAGGTGACGTCATTAATTAGATCACGTGTAATTTAGAAGCGGTAATATAACTAATTGTATTTATTAAAAATTGACAGGACCCATTCATTAGGGGGGAATCCCATTGTGTTCTAATTATAGATAACATCAACTTAATGACTATTATTAGCACTCAAGGGATACCCCCTGTTATAAACTAAACCTTTATACTCCGTTTAGGGTGTTATATCAACTATCTGGACCTTTATATTCCCTACTTATATCGCTATAACCCCCTATCTATATAATTAATGTCCTTCACAGTAGGCCATTAACATGTACCTTATAATAAAAGCCCCTTTATGCACTTTAAAGTACCTAATAGAGATTTCCACGCTTAATTAACATAAAACTGTTAATTGTACCATTATTCTCGCTAGTACATGTTTATGTCCAAACAAATAAATATTTAGACAAAGAACAGATTGTGTTTTATTAGCAGCTGAGGTCTGAAGTAAAGAAAAAGGGGTAGGGTGTCAGAAATGAGTATAACACAATAAATGATCAATATCATGAGACAGGCAATTCCTCATTTCAGGATTTCATCCAGACAGGTCGATGTGTTGGTAAAATTCTCTATTCTGAACTTCTCCCCCCCCCCCCCCCCCCCCAATGGGTATACAATGACTAATATTATGTGGCATCTAATGCCTAGATTCGGTCTGGTGTTGACTGTCAAACCATATCATCGATTGCAAGCTGTCTCATAATTCATAATTCTTTTGACATATTGACAGAATTACAATTTTCAAAATTGTGAGATATATATTGAATTGTACTTTCAAGACCTTTGTCTGCAAATTTTCTGCAAATTTTAAACCCATCAAACGGAATCAATGGCACCAAGCTTTTTAGATGTATTTTACCGTTGCGTCGGAATGGTCCAGAGCGTGATTGTCGTCTGCTTGGCAACTACGTGCAATATTGATTCCATTGCCAGTCCTTCCGGAAGTAAGCCCTGTGTCTGCTTTCAACCCCAATCACAGGCTTTAAGATTTCAGAGCAAACCGCTTCAGATCACGACCATATTACCCACCTGTATTTCATGATATTTTGACATATTGACAAACTTTTAACGCTTTTCAAACCTAACAAATATATTGAATTTCATAATTTTATTACATTGATCAGGTATTGACGTACAAATTACTGGAAAACAAAGACTTTAATTTGTTTTTTATTTACTCTTTTATTACTAGACTCATTGATCGAGTCAACAACATTTACAGTTTATACTTTACAATTATATAGCCTATTGTTACTGGATCCTTACGACTACATAGCGTTCATTGATCCAAGATGGCGGCTATTGAATTTGAACACCAGTCGATAATTGTGCACTGTTTGTTCTTTTGTTGTGTCAATAAACTTGGACAGATAAACATTACATGACACGAATCAATGCTCGCTAAGTGTGTGATAATCAAGGGCAATAACTCCACGTGTTACGAAATCGATTGAATCAATTTCTGACACTTGGTCTACATTCCGGGCTATCCAGACTATCCGGTTTGATGGAAAGAATGCGTTCAGACGACAAAAGTTAAGGCAGCTTAACTATCAACCGTTCTTCGAGCTAGGTTTACTGTTTTTTGGTGCGTGTTCAGACGGACATAAAAGTTAAGCCAGCTTCGCCATTTACCTCGACAGTTCAGAGATCATAATACCATTACGCATGCGCATTATGACATAGGTAATAATGGAAGGAATTCGTTTAGGGTAATGTCCACGCGCAGACATGACATATCCGGCTGAATGTTCAGACGGCAAAATTAAGGTGGCTCAACTTCCCAAATCACGTTTTAAGCCACCTCCGAAGTAGGTGCAAGTTAAGGCAGCTTAAGTCGCGTTCTGAAGACTAAAAAACAGACTCGAAGAACGGTTCATAGTTAAGCTTAACGTTTGCTGTCTTTACGCACTACAAATCGCGAAAATACTGGAAGTGGAATCAGCGATTCTCCTTACCACAATCCAACTGATTGCCGACTAAAATACTCCCGTTTATTATGTTCGTGATTTACCGTAAACATTGCTCAACCAATCAAACTGATTGTGAAATGAAAGTAGAACTTCCGGTAAACCACTGGATAACGGCGATGTTATTCTAGTCTCTCTTTTCAGGTGTTTTAGACTAAACAGTTTAACGTTTGATGTTTATTTTCATCTGAGGATTACAACTAAACATGAAAAACATTTGAAAATAATACCCATGATTCTTATCAATCTATATATAGTAACACTTAAGCTTATGCAATCCTTTACCTGTATTATTTCGCAATTTCAATTTTATCTATACAAGCACTTCCACCTAAAGAAAATGATCATTGTTTTTTTTTGCAAATGATATCGCTACATTGGAGTCTGCAAACTTTTTGCCTTTCAACAACTTTCATAGTTATCAGAGGCTATGTAAGAGTCAGCAAAAGTTTTAGCTAGTCCATAACTTCCAGTCAATGTTAGCTATCAACGGCTAGTGAGTGTCAGCCACCAAATGAAAGGTAAAAGCTTAATTAGTACCCTGTTGTGTTCTTTTAACGCTACATTAACGAAACTTTAGATGGGATGGGCAAACAGAGGCGAGGCTAAGTTCCGAGGTTATTTTCCAGAAAGCGACCGAGGATGTGATAGAAAGAGTTAAAGACAAGTTAATATTGGTGTAGAGATGACAAAATGTACTTTATGTACATACACAATGTATGTTTAGGCTTAACGGAATTCTAAAACGTGTTTATTTCTCTGAATTCTCGTCATTTTTATTTATCAGTCCGTGAATATTGTTGGGTCTGAAATGACCTCTGAACCTTCTGCTTAATACTCTGAACTCTTCGCTGACCATCAACAGCCGAATTACTATCAAAACTTGAATACGATGGCTATGGGTACATTCTAGTTGAAATTGGGTACGTCTAAGCCTCTACTCTAAATTGGAACCTAAATTGAAGATTTCAATATAATATTTTCATAATTTACGGCACGGCACGAAACTTGCTGATGGTTGGCACATGACAAGTTAACGTTCACTTCCAGCGGGAACTGATATCACAGACTTATTGATTCTCAATAATGCTTTGGCCAGGGCTACACCAGTTAAAAAGGCTACACGTGTAAAGGCGAACATATAACATTGAAGTAGGAAGTATGCAAGGGTAGCACTCCTTTAAAACATCGTTTTTGTTTCCTAACCGCAGATTAAGGGGAAAATATTCACATCATCAAGACTGTGGTTATCCATCACGCACAACGTGACTGGGGATTGAAATGCGAAGTATTGATGGGCTTTAGGGGATTCAAGGAATGACGAGTAAACTGACCATCAGATTGGTGTAGTGGTCAACAATATAAGGAGATTACCCCCTACGTCCTATCTAATCCGCCCTCAAGGCCCTTACAGAGAAGGTGAATAGGGGTTTTTCATCAAGTGATAAGAGATGAGGCATTCCCGGGGTTTTAATTACAGTCGGGTAAAGAAATTGAAAGATTGGAGCCGGATAAGGGCTCAGTAGTGTTCAACCCTTTCTAATGCCCTCTATATTGTCGGCTTAGATTCTATTGTTTTCGTGTCTGTAAGCTGTGAGGTGTTGAAGGGTTTGGGAGTTTGTTTTTGACTCCCCGCTAATTCAATTGTAATCCGGCCTTCAATGATTTTAAATAAGTTTCTTCTTGTCGTGGCCTTGATATCATTAACATTGAAAGGTGTTAAATCCCGTCTTTAAATGTTTGTTCTTTAATAATAATACTACTTAGATTTACAATTAACCACTGGAAGCCATAGCTGTTCACACTCTCTCCACAAAATGGTCCCCACCGTACATAAGCTATGGTATGACCCTCAAGGTCAAAACCAACAGCACAGAAACTTCCAATCAACCAATCCCATTACCAACTACTTCGACAACCAACTACTGCCCAGTTCGCAGTATTATCATCCGCTGCAAGCAAACGTTAACCTGTCATCTACCAACAACTACCTTGTCTGTGATATCAGCATCCTCTGGAAGCGAACGTTAACTTGTCATCTACCAACAACCAACTAAACTCAAGGTCTTATAGAATGACACAGCCAGGTAACTATTCAGGTACAATTTCAGCAGCTGGGCAATAAGCATTGGAAGGGTTGTGATTAATGTTCCGGTTGGTGGTTGGTGGATGCGAACGCTGATATCACAGACTCAGGTAGGACTAGGAAGTTGTTGGTAGTCGTAGTAGTTGGTAGTTGGGTTGTATATGTTCCACCTTGCCTCCCCCTTTTACACGGATACACCCCAGATAAACCCAGCTCATTGAATTAACGCCAACATAGGAGGCACGTAAGGTGGACAGTATGGTTGGGAAAGCGCCCACTGTCCAGTTCACCCACCAAGGTAGTATCTTGACATTCTTAAGTTTGTAAGCTGATGGTCTCTAATAAATCAAGAAGCAAACTACGTTGATAATACCCGAGACGTGTTAATTAATGCATTTAAATTTATAAAAAGTCTGAAGTTAAAATTCTCAAAATAAAGAGATGTAATCAAGTGTAAAGAAGTTTATTAAAAAAAACGCGCACCTGCTAAGGCACGTGTCACATGCAACTGCTGTACAATGTAGAATGCATTCGTTGTGCCACTTCATAATTTAATAAACACTTAAAGATAAAATATAACTTTATATACACCTGTAGGTAGAGTTTATAACTGGTTCAAACTCAAACCTTAATCGTAGCTTTTTGGGAGCTTATTCGAGTTGGGAGCTCTCTTCTCTGTTCTCGCTGATTTGTTCCCGAATCTAAAATAAGAGGTTTCGATCTGTATATATTATGGTTCAGAAACTAATCTAATGAAAGACGAAGCTGGTGGATTTAGTGGAATAAGTATTGGTTTTCCCCATGTGAGGCAAAGTTTTTCAGCGCCCTTTGAGGCTTTGGGACAAACAAAGACGAAAAGGCCGTGAGATGTACATTAAGGAACATTTTGCCACTGTAACGACATACGCCAAGAATTTTCGTTTTCAAACTGTCGAGGGGTCTTTAACGTGCACAACCTGTAGCATACGGTGCCTCGATTTATTGTACCATCTGAACAAGTAGACGCTTTTTCCATGTCAGCCCCTCCGATCTGCATCAGTGACAGGAAACCAGTCCAAGAGTTATTATCTCGACCTATTGAACCCCGGATCCTCGAACCAGAACTTCGATATCGCATCAATATTCTCTGTTCTACCACATTAACTTTCACTTTCACATAATAACACAAAACTCTTCTTACAATGTGTTATAAACATTAGTTTGCCCTACCCCCGGGCTAGGGTTGACACATCTCTATACAACAAACCCCTAACAATACAGCTGTAATGTGGTGGAACTGTGAAACGTCAATACCCTAGGGTCATGATCAACACGAGTTCAATAGAACTATCAACTTTATTAGAAAACAAGGTGTTAGTTTTCTATTGTCGTAATTAGCCCTGACCAAAAACAGCAAACCAAAACTTTACCTTTAAATCACAAACAAAACAACAAACCTTAACAGCTTTCAAATCAGTCAGGATTTGAGAATAACACCCATAATACAATCGGACAGGAAATTAGAGGAAAAGTTTAAATTTGAAAAATATATTTATAATAAAACCACTGGTTTAAAATCTCGACTGAAGTCAGCAAAATTTTAGATCTTTGGGCACAGAAAAGTATCTATAGATAGAAGAAAAGCTAAAATGTTCAAAACGCCCGATTGGATTCGTCAGGTTTGGTTCTTGCATGGAAATAACTGTCAGAACCATACGTAATTCGTTTGGTGTTTGAAACAATGGGACAGACAAACGAGAGCAGAATAGCCGAACAAAGAAAAAATATGCAAGAGAAGAAAGGATGAAGAGGTGACAATGGTAATACGAAATATTCTAAACTTAACACAAAATACATGTCATTCTTTCATCTTGGTATGTTTCTACCAACAGAGTACCGTATTTACTCAACACGCCCTGGACTCTCACTGGTCTCTCTTCTATTTAATCACAAAACATCAGCCTAAAAACATCAAAGAAAACACCGCAAGTGTCAATCATCTGGTATTTGACGTTTGAGTGATTGACATCCCTAAAGCTTTAGGTTCTAAGACGTTCGAGGTTTTAAGAATCGTTCAGATTGTTTGGGGTCAACTACTTTGTTCGCCTTCAGTTTTCTTTTTGTACTCAAAGAACTGAACGTTTGGAAGAAATATCAAAGAGGGATGCTTGTCTTACCTTTGCCCGTTTTCATTTTTTTGGCTTGTGAGAATGAATAACGCCATGTAATGGGCAATAAGGAAAATTTTACCAGAAGAGAGTTGCATTAATTTAGTCTTTGACCTCATTGGTCAGTGCTTCTTATAACACCTAATACACCATTGCAGAACCTTCAATATATACAGCCCGTACACTGCTACAAGAAAGGTGTCTTTCTCTGACAAACCGCCGTCGACTCATCTTCTCTTTCACGTAGAGAGTCCACATAGCTAATAATGTTATTATAGTATTTTTGATACTATAGATCGAGGACTGAAGGACGGTATATTAATATGATTGATGCAATATCTCATTTCTACCGTGTTTACATTTCAGATTATCTCCCTTCACTAGAAATAGTATCAATACATCAAAACGAGGCTTAGCATCATCTTCTCATTCCTTAAATCTCGTGGGATGTCAAAGGTCACGAGATCAAAGCCTAACCGTGTTAGTATGAGATGGCGCATGTGCACCTGATAGAAGTGTGTGGGTGACCTTTAGGGTCATTTTCCTATCAGATATCGACATTTGACGGCTTGTCTATACAAATCTTGAAGGGGGTGAAGTCTCGGGGGCACGTTCTTCTGCACGGCTGTCAATTCACAGCACATATTGGAGCAGATTGAGACGACGGGTTGAGTAAGGTCGTGCAGTTGAGACGAATACCGTCAAAGGTCGTGCATATTGAAATGACAATATTGCTTGGAACGAGCTATCGAATAACCCTGTAAGTCGCGTTCGATTAATGTTGTCGGGTATTTGATCAATGTTTGAACTCGATATGGCTGTCTTGTGTTTAAATATCAGAGAGTATGATTGATTGACAGTTACCGTCAGATCTCAGACCTTTAATTCTTCATTTCAGATTAACTTCTAGTTTCCGACATATGGATCGGACAAACGTCTGTTCAGAATAATGACATTCGGCAATCCTCGGTAGTTTCCGTAAATCTGTTGCAGAGCGCAAACGTAACTTCCATGGTAGACAGAATGAAGAGTGGGGATGGTTCTGTCCTACTGTCCAGTGTGGTAAAAGAGCTGGTAAAATGACGTGGAGTATTATATCTTACTGTTCTGTAACTTCTATATCTTATCCAGCTAATGAAACGAAAAAATGTTTTTTAATTCAGAATCGGTTAATTTAGTCATTTTTGTTCGATTGGATGCAATTTGAAGAACGCTCAAACCACACAATATCACATACCAAAAAAGCGGCCAACTGGTAGACTGCTGTTAGCTTTTCAATTGTACCCTCTCTATTGTGATCTATATTTGGTGTACGATGCGTAGGATATGATGAGATAAGACATGAATATACGGTATATGATCAACGTGAGAGCGAGTCCTAATGTCAGCTAGATACTATATCAAACAGATCATTGTTTCCAAATCTCACGATATCATCAACTTGTCTTCTTCATTGGACTTCATGTAGCCTACAACTTGGACACGTCTTCTAGAACGTTAGAGCGTTAA
>NW_008707001.1:1039116-1084740 GCF_000327385.1 Lottia gigantea | reverse complement strand
GGGGATGGGGGGCAAACGTCTCTAGAACATTTTAGAGAATTTGACTCCTTGACATTTCCTGGCTAAGTTAAGGTTTACTTGTATAGGGACTTCGGGACACCACAAGGCAATTTTATGAATTAGTCGCCTGGAAACGCAAATACCCCCCCCCCCCCTTTTCCTTGGCTACGGGCCTCTTGATAGGTCAATCAGTAAAATTGGTTTTACATCAAAACAATGAATTACATTCCTTTTGTTCAAATTTGGATTTTTTGAGATGGCCCCACATCTGATGTAGAACAGAATATGTCAAATAAACAAGATGTTTATAAACATCTTAATTGTTGCTCTCTGGGGTTGGAAACCGACCCCTAGGAAATAGTATGCAGCCTGGGGCAGGGTAACGTCACGTCATCCACATTTATCTCTCTGAGATACGACTTATCTCGTGGTTTCTCATTGTTTATCGTGAGAGGTGTATGTGAGATGGGAAACACAGTGATCTGTAATCACCGTAATGGACTATAAATTAGGGGAGTCACAAATCAATACACCGTCTTATCTTGACAGGGTCATCAGTATTGATCTTATTGTTCATATAATCCCATGTGATTAAGGGGGCCATTTTCAAGTGGGTTGATAATAAATTTTACACCGCCTGTAATTAGCTTTCATCTTTAAACCTCCCCTGTTGATACTGGACCTTATGAAGGAGGAACTATTATGGTTTACACCGTTAATAAATTAGCGGTTTGGACACAAGACTGATAGAATTTGGGTGTAAATTTTACTGGACCTTATTAAGGAGGGACATTTATGGTTTACACCGTTTATAAATTAGCAAACATAACACAAAGCTAGCAGAATTGGGGTGTAAATTTTAATGGACCTTTATTGAGGAGGAACTATTGTTACACCGTTTATAAATTAGCGGTAATGGCACATGCTTGAGAGAATTGGAGTGTAAGTTATTCAAAGAATTGAAAAGTTGGCTTTTCATCTTCATTTTAAAAGAGGCATCTTTAATAGACCTCGAACTTCTGCTACTCGGACGCAACCGGAAGTTTTAAGACTGCAAGGCATTTTCCACAATACACCACAGCATTCAAAGATAATGTCATTATCTAGTCTGGTGATTCGAGACTATTTCGTTAGCCGCCATGTTTATAACTAAGGATAAGGATCATTGAGGTAGTCTTTGATGTTTGGCGTATAATTGTTCTTTACGTCAACATTTAACAGTTAGGCTTTTCAACACGTCTATTTCAATCTGTTTTCAAACTCCCCTACTTGCTGTAAATTGATTGATATAAACCCTCGTAAAATGTTACATCTTCTTTGATCTGTACTCCACTAGATTTTATAGTTTTATACCACTGTTAGTCTGGCGTACTAGCTTGATGACGCCTCGACGCCATCTTGCCACTGATTTAGGATTTGTTTTAGCAACATGGATTCCAGAACAGGAAGTTGCCGATGGGATTTAATTTCATTAAAATGATCTCCGCAACACGAAGTTAACGATGACAAGTTTGTGCCTTTTCGAGCAGGTTTAGTGAATACTCGACGTCATATTACCATCATATTTTGGCTTTTTAAGCAGGTTTGGAAAATACTCGACGCCATATTGCCATCATATTTTGGCTTTTTATTATAAAGTTCTATATTGGTGCTTAACTGAGTGTCACCCATGTAAACTAGCTATCAGTAACTGGAAAGAGTGAAAATCAACAACTGTCAAAAGTATGAGGAAAGTACACATATTTCGTACTAAGATACTCGGTTCAAAAATATGTTTTGAGATTTGGGAAAGGCTCTCCTTTGAACTCGGCCTGTTTTCATCGCCAGTAAATTCTCTCGATTTAATTGGCACGCCCTGA
The DNA here is from genome assembly GCF_000327385.1 of Lottia gigantea. Classification (NCBI taxonomy): domain Eukaryota; kingdom Metazoa; phylum Mollusca; class Gastropoda; family Lottiidae; genus Lottia; species Lottia gigantea. The sequence goes on along the minus strand of NW_008707001.1, from coordinate 1,082,881 downwards.
CATTTGGCAAGATGGCGGGGTTATCTTTGATTGTTAATGTATGTCAGACTCTCTGGCTTTTCAACTCTTTAACTTTCATTCTGTAATTATACAAGATTGGCCATATTATCTTCTCGTTTTCTACAAGTTTAGGTGATATAAGCCGTACTAACTTAGCATTGGTTTCAGAACCCCGTTCTCTCCATCACCTTAACTAGATCAAGTTTCTCTCATTGTACACTGCATGGCGTTCCCAGTCTTCAATGGCCCGATTGCATGCAGACGTAATACTCCATTCATTTGATTTCTTATTTTATATCTCCATTTCTGGAAGACAAGTTTGACCGAGAATGATAACGTCTGGTTAATCAAGTCTACGTTGGCATATTGTCAATAGTTAGGTTGTTAGCTCTCCCACTTCGGGGCTTTTTATCGCTTTATTTGGCTCTTTATAAACTATACATTAACGAGCCGTTATGATATAAATTAACAATGATTGACAGCTGGCTCATCAGGATGATTGATGGCCGGGCCAAGGGGGTGACGGCTGGGTTATACCCAAGAATTTAGTAAGACTCGTTCTCATTGGTTGAAATGCCTGTAGATCTCGTTCACTATGAGTACACGAGACGTCATGTTGAGCCAAGCAACCAATCACTATCAAGTGTCGTGGATTATTTACTTTCTGATTGGCGGGCGGTAAAACTCTTTCATCTTCTAATAATTTACAAGTGTTGTCGGTTCATGTTTTGTCGCTGGGCGGCTTGTTTCACTCAGACTAGCTTGAGATACGAACTGTTCAGAATTTGACAGGCGCTGAGAGACACGAAGCCTTCTACGGTGTTTTTTAGTATTCCTCGTCCTTGGATATCATCAATATTCGAGTTATTGGAGTATTATTTATCGTGTTTGTAATTGCCAATGTTAAAGTAAAGTTAATTTGGATTATTTAAGATGAATTCATCGCAGTATCTTCACTATCCGGCGGACTATCTTCATCCTCTACCTACTTCGGTAAGTCTATTTCTTTTTGTACAACACTGTATCACAAGGTTTCGTGTTTCGAAATCATTCTATACCAAATACAGTTGAGAAATACTAAAATAGGAATGGTTTTTGCAATTTGAATCGATTTTTTTAATTTTTTAATGGCAGAAATTCATCTTTATATCGTCACAAACTTAACGACGTTATAGTTCATGTTTACTTTTACGTCCGTGCTCAATTATTTAACAAAAATTGGCATAAAATATTACGTTCGCAATAGTTTTTGTGAATAAAAGGTTACCTTTAACATGTGGTTAAACTTCATACGCTTCGGTAGCTGTGATTACCTTTAAGCGTCAGTCAAACCAGTATGGCAGTAGGTCAAATTAACGATGACTCACTCCGGTTTATAATCAAAATACAACTGAACAAAAACTGGTCTGTATTGACAGTTATTGAAGTAAAAGTATTTAGGGTCATGTTGAGTTGTCAAAACCTAAATATTTTTGTCGATTTGTTACAACTCTTCCCACGGCTGGTTGTTGTGTTATTGTGAGTAATATTTGTCGAGGATTACCGAGTGCAGAATAGATCCTAGTATCGATGTGCGATGCAAGGGCGGACAAGTTCGTACTTATATTACATAGCTATGATTATCTTACTCACTTCTTACTTATGCCCATCCCCCACCACCAAGCATAGACCACCGACAACATTTCGCAAAAATCATCGGCCCTAGACTGTCCTCTTCGGTTGTTTGTCCCTCTGATTATCTGAGATTTTCCAATGGCCGACTTCAACAGTTGTAAATCGAAAAAGAGCACACTGTATTAAAGCTCATGTAAAGTACAAAAAAGTAAGACGTTAACACCATCTCATTTTATTTCTGACAGCCAAAATGGCGGAGGATGGACATATTCGTAATCAAAATAATGGTGGGCAATAACTAATAACTATTTGTACCACTTTGTGATATCTATATTTTTGTCTCGTCTTGTTGTTATGGTTTATGAAAAAAGGTGTCTTAGTATATCGAGAATTCAACCCAAATAACTGAAAAACTCTTTCTTATGATTTTACATTTTCTACTTGCAGTTAGATGTAAAGAAAAGTCCATTGGCCATGTTAGCCCAGACCTGTAGCAGTATTGGTAAGGATGTGGTACCAGCTAAGGCCAATCCATCTCCAGAGAACAAGGAGATCGAGAAGCAACATACAGTCGAGACGAAAGTGCCAACATCACCTGTTACTAAGAAAGATTCACCCAAGGATGAAAAACCAGGGTTTAGAACTGTTCCACCAAAAGAAATTCCACCCTTAGTTCCAATTTCCAAGGAGCAAAGTTGCTCCCCTATTGATCTCAAACGTAGAGAGAGTCCAACAGTAAATTCACGTCCTGTTTCCACCGGAAGTAAAGGATCCCCAACTTCCAATCATTCTTGGACTTCCAAAGAAGCTGAAAATCGTGATCAACCAGGTCGTGTTCCATCCTCAAGCCCCATCTACACCAAACCGTCTTCTCTTCCATCACCTTACAGCCATCCTTCCATTGGGTCACACAGTACCATTAAACCTAACAGTCATCCATTGTACAGCGGACTTCACGCTTCTCAAATGGGATACCAAGGTATGTCCCTTCATGGACTCTCTCCAGAGGCAATTGCTATCTACCAATCACAATTGTTGGCGGCCCAATCAGGATTACACGCACAAGGACTAGCTGCTTCATCAGCCGCTGCAGCCGCAGCCGCCCAACAATCAGCTCTTAAAGCTGGTGCCGCAGCAGCCTCGATGAATCCCTATGTTAGTTATACTCGTGTTCGAACGCCATCAGGGGCCACAACTCTTGTACCAGTGTGCAAGGATCCTTATTGTACCAACTGTCAACTGACCGTTCAAACATCACACACCTCAGCCACGTGTAAAACACCCGGATGTTCTCAATGTGCTCATGAAAAAGCTTTATTAGGACTTTCATCTGGTGCTGCTGGACTTGGGATGCCTGGAAATCCTTTATCACTTTACCCACATCTAGCATCTTTACCATCTAGTGCTTCTGGACTACAATCTCTATCCTCTTTACATTCCCTTTATCCTCATAGTGCTCTTCCTTCCGCTCATCAAGGACTACCTTATATTTGTAATTGGGTTGCTGGACACGATTATTGTGGTAAAAGATTCAACTCTTCCGAGGAACTTATGCAACATTTAAGGAGCCATACATCGAGTATAGATTCAGGATTACATGCGGGTTATGGACTTGGCCTGTCACCATCAGCTTTATCAGCCAGTGTGGCTTCAGCCGGTGGTTTGGTCCATTTAGGAATGTCAGCTCCAATGAGCCCGAACTCTTTACGACGTGCTTACCCCACCAGTTTAAGCCCAGGACTTTTATCAAGCAGATTTCACCCTTACAAATCTCAACTCGGAAATATCGGGGCACCACCCACTTCCCACCTCCCCCCTCTGAGTGCATATTACCCACAATATTCCTCGTTATATGGACCTCGTCTTGGCGCTGCTGTTCCTTGAGGATATGTGTATATGACGTCATAAGTGTGCCATATTGGAGTGTAATTATGAGAATGTTTTGATATGTGATTTTTTAAAGTGCTAAAATACTTTCTTACGTTTATGGAAATATTCACGAGTTTCCTTATATTTAAACGAACAATTTATTTTATGGAAATACTGTAAAATCAATTTTGGCTATGGTAGTCCTTGAAATAATTCACCGCTTTCTAGTTGGGTGCCACTTATCGAAACATATGAAGATAAATATTGTCTCGTTATGTTATGACCTCACAGGGCGCCATCTTTGTTTTGACCCGAAGAAAAGTGTAAATCTATGTGGCAAGCAAATGGAAAGTGGTGAATTGGGTGATGTCGGAGTCGAATGTCCCCCAAGCAATAAACACATGATTGCACGGACAGTCATTCGGTGTCAATTCAATCACTTGCATAAATGATTTGAAATCTAATAAAAGGTTATAAAACAACACGTAAACAGACTGAAATCAAAATTCAGGAGATTTGAATAAATTATTATAATAAATGTTAATTATATGTTAATTAATGTTAAAATATTCATAGAATTATTAAAAATTCATTAATATTAATTAAATTGTTGAATTATATTCCCAAGGATATTTTATGGAAATATTCCAAAGCAATAAATATCGCAACACCTCTTATATATGGAAAGGCTTACAGTGGTTTCCCCCTTTTACAAGTTCCTCCCATAGTGGTTTCCCCCTTTACAATTTCCACCCTGTCATTGCCATTCCACTGAGTGGTAAGACCAATTTGAAAATCCCACACAAAAAGGAGGAAAATCATAAGAAAGTGGTTGGGCAACGTAAGATGAGCATTAAGATTGTAAAAAGCTATTGTATAGTAGGTATTTAATTCAATTGTTCAAAGGATAATGGGGTTAGAGCAGGGGGAAAGAACAGTGTGCCATTTCTAAGTTTCCTCTCCCGATTCATTTCCTCGTCACGTCAGTCTACCAATGGGCATCCATGTGTAAGATTATCCTATATTTGTATTCAAAGTCCATCAAAATATCCCGGATACATAAATACAAACTTCTTAGAAATAGGAAAGTATTTCTAAATAAATGTTTATGTTGGTGGTTTCTCGAAACAAAACAATCCTAAACCACAATTGAAAGGCGTGTGAATGACGACAAAACTTCGAATTAATAATCTCTGCATCCTTTATTGGGTTATAATCGGGATGTTGTATTCTTACGTCAAATTTCATCTCAGCCTTAAACCGGAAAACTGTATATTTGGATCTAATATCGAACCACCCTGGTTCATCCCGGAAGAGATCAAATTAATGACTAATGACAATGATTAATTGTAAATTAATTGATAAAGAAACCAAGCTTTTTGAGCTTATCAAAGAAAGAAAAGAGTGAAAATGCGATTGAAAATGTAAAGAGTTATATGGACAAGGAAGCAAGTGTTATTGTTTAGGAGTTGGTTAACTCGACAAATCTGGACCTACCAGTTCTTCAGACGTAATATGCGGATATGAGGTCGTCACTGGTAGAGCCATATCTCTTTTTTATTAAGTTCCATTGGAGAATTGTCAAAAAGAAAATAGCCAAAGTTTCCATAACTTTTGCTGCCAAATATTTACAAGAAAACGATATCCCTGGATATTGGGGTAGCGTGTGGGTCACAGGGATATGCTAGAATACCCTATAATGTCTTGTTGGACTCTTTAATGGCTTTGCACTGATATCAAAAGTCATGACAGATAAGGCTTTTGTCACTGTGAAAACTCTGAAGTAGCTAATTGATATATTTAGTACACGCAAACAGGCAAATGACTTTTATGGCGGCCAGGACTGTTCCTGAGGCCATTCCTCAACCTGTTAGCCACGAACTCGACGTCCATTACGGAGAGTCCACAAAGCTAATAATGTTTTTTGGTAGGTTAGTTCAATAATCCTATATTACCGCCCTGGCATTGTGTATCTGTTGAAATTAAAGAAAATTGTAATGGTCAAACCACAATTCTCGTTATGTTTTTTCATATTTTAACCAAACTCTACTGTACTAGACATTGTTTATCAGGTAAGAATATAAAAGAGTTATGTTACGAACAAGTTAGTTGTCTATATAATGAAAGGGATGTGTCAACTAGTAAATCCACACCTGTTAAAAATGTCCCGGTTAATAAATGTTCACGATGTAATTTTTGACATGTTTTTGAAGACAGAGATTTGTCAGCGTCAAATCCTGGCTTGTTTCTTCGTCACTTTCTTAAATTAATACATATTTCACCTTAAAACACAACACAAACCACAATTACTCCTTCAACAATGACGTATAGATATTGTCGCCATGTTTCTATTTTATATATCAATGCATCATATTAAGCTGTATCTTTTGTTTTACACTTTACACAAATTTGATATTTTTCCTCGTTTTTCATGTTTATCAAAGGAAGAAACCGAAATAAATATACAAATTCAGATGACAATATCATGTACAACCACAGATTGTTTGTAACCAAGATTCAGTTGATCTCTCAATGTCCATGTAAATGCACAAATATCTTAAATGTTGACAAAGCATCTGATAATATCTGTCTGACGTGGACCTCACACCATAGAGATCACCAGTTGCGTTTGGTAAGAATAGAAATAGCAGTCGTAAATGAGTTGTGAGTTGAGTTCGTTACTTCCATTATACGCAATCACACGCAACTGGTAGTCTGGTAATCTGGTAATTGCTATGTTAGGGCATTTTTAGTGGGCAATTGTTGTCAACTGGATGGTCATGGATTCCAGACCCCCTATCAGATCAAATTTTTACTGTAATCCACGGTATTTGATAAGAGAGTATCTGACAGAAGGGATCTCCGAGGACTAAGCTCTGTTTTGACCGCGAATCAATTGATAGAAATGATCATCGAGAACTTTCGTTCTCAGTCTCGACAAATATGTTTGTTCCCCCATCTCTCTAATGTCCGAAATAGACGGTAAGATCTACATAAACTAGAAAATTCAAAGAACCAGTTTCAAGAAACCTGTAAATTTTAATGTTTCCCCCCCTTTTTGATTGTACCCAGTAAGATTCGATATCTAAATATAGTTTGGATTTTCACAGAGATATCTTGAATGTTGTAGATGACATTTAACCAGTTTTTGTGAACTCAGGAGAACAAATATCAGAAGAAGTTGAAAGGGGGTGATAAATCTGTCAGCGGGGCCATCAAAATCTTTCGAGATTGTCCTGATATATAGAAATACAAATATCACCGAATCGTTGTTAACTTCACAATTTAGTGCGGGACAGACGTGTAACGTAGCACGTGAATTGACAGCAACAATAAATGACGTCATATTTTTTATAATGGCGGCGTACAATGATGAAATGAAGACTGAATATGAACAAGTTGGGTGGTCTGGTTCGACAAATGCATTATTCTTGATAACATAAACAGTCTCCATTACAACCTCGTATATAACCCGATCTCTGGTATATCTATTTAACGCTTGATAACCGAGACTTCACGCCTCATAACCGCGACTATTTAACAGCTGATAAAGGGAAAAGAAGAGAAAATGAACCTCTTCAAATTTTACTTTAATCTTCAACCGTTTACACCAAACTGACAAAATTACAAGTTTCTCAACATAGCCTATCACTCAAAGTAGATCTGCGGGTGTTATAATGACCGTCTTGATAACTAAGACTACGATAGGTTACTCGGACATCAAGGCTGACAATGGAAAGTGAACGATTCCATCAACCCAAACCACAAAATGACAATTTATTCAAGATTTTACCTATTCAAATTTGTATTAAGAAACTTTCGGTAAAAGTCGAAAATGTTCGGAAGTTAGGCTACTACTTTCGTTTTCGGTAAAAGAGGTTAACGTTAAGAAGTTATTCCCTTAGTTTACGGAATAAGTCGTTAATGTTCGGAAGTTACTGCATTAGTCTATGGATGAAGTCGTTAATGTTCGGAAGTTACTACGCTAGTTTTCGGAATAAGTCGTTAATGTTTGGAAGTCACGTTAGTCTTCGATAGAAGTCGTTAATGTCCGGAAGTTACTACGTTCGTCTCCGATTAAAGTCGTTAATGTTCGGAAGTTTCCGTCACACAAATTAATATTATAATATATTCACATCGTTTAAAAGTTATCGTTTGAGTTTTTGTTCAATTCAATCCTCGACCTTTTCGTCCTTAGTCTTCGATAACAATCGTTTATGTTCGGAAGTTTCCGTCAACCGTAAAAATAATATCATAATGTATTCACATGGTATTCAAATTTGATCGTTTGAGTTTGAGTTAAATTGATAAACTTGTCAGAAGTGGTGTCATCTTGTGTCTATACCTGTCACTACATCTGTCATACTGTCATGTCTGACAGTCACTGTCGCAATATGTAATATATACACTGTCATTTTATCAACTTTACTTCCATGGTGAGAATGTGGATGCATTACGGTGAGAATTTGTGGTTGGTGAGGGGGGGGGGGGGGGGGGGGGGGGGAGGGGGGATTCAGGAAGAGATGGGGGAGGGGGTTTATATAGTTACTGTCACAACATTATATATGCATTGTCATTTTATATACCTCATTTCCACGGCGAGGGTCATCTATGGAAAGTGGTGCACTATTGCAACTAGAGGCACTTGGTTCTCGAGGTATGGACAGATGGGTTGAGTCTTACTGTCAGACTGATTACATTTACATTGTCATTTTATCTACTTAAATTTCACTGTGGACACGGTGGGTATCCATTGTTGTTGGAAAGGAAGGAAAGGGGCCTAGAAGATGGATCTTACTGACTTGTTACACCATTATCAATGTACAAATTGCTATGTCGTTATATATAATTCCAGACAAGGGAAGTATTCATGGCTTGAGAGGTAGGGAGGGGGTTCCGGGGTTGGACCACACCATGTCTTCAAAACTGAGAAGTTGAGGTGCTGGGTTCTCCAAACTTTTCAACGACCCACCCCAGTGTGTGTTGTATATAACCCTAGCCGAGGTATACCGGCCCTGACTTGAAACAGGTATATACCTAAGAGCTAATCAGTATGTAAGAAAATGTTGTCGAGGATTTGACGAGGTGTCAGTTTAGTATGACACACCTGACATGACATGACACAGTGACACTAGACTGTCACTAGAGACAGTTTATAACCACTCGGTTTCATGAGCTGAATTATTGCCTAAAATTTATTTATTTTTAATCTAAGTAAAATGTTGAAATGAAAATATCAAAATCCTGTGGGCTAAGTACAGTTACTTACCGATCCTTTCTTATTTTTGGTGAGTATTTGTCAAGAGGCGTTTCCAGGAAACACCGGGCGAGGGGCGCGAGCAGGGGCCACAAAATTTCCCAGGGGCACAGGTCATTCTTTCACTATTTCAAAATTTAAACGCCATTGTATTTGTCCGGTGAGTATTTGTCCTCAAATCAAGTACTCACCGTTTAGATATCTCAAGAAAAAAATTTAAAACGTGGGATTAAGATAAGTATCTCAAGCGGCACCTTAGGTTTCAATTTTCTTAGTAGAACCTAAACGTAAAACTCCATTTCACTTGGCAATACTAGAGTGGACGACATGGGGAGGTAAGACTCCATTTCACTTGGCAAATACTAGTGATAAGATGATAAAGTGAAAGACAAGGTCTAAAGAGCAGTAAAAACAGTGATGAAGTACCCCCTAGTGACATTGGAACCCTAAACATGCCTACCACGTCAATTATACAGAGTATTAAAATGATCTACGGTGCTATTTGTCTATCTTCAACCGATGTTTACGATGAACGACGACCAAGGAACAATCAAGTATGGCCTATCAACCATTTGTATAATGAGACATGCCGACTTTGAAGCCAGCAATATAAACGTTAACGTAGCGCATCCAGTACTGTATATCATTCAACGAGGCATTTTAAGAGGCAATAATGGTTTGGTTCAAAGCCATGCTGATTGGAGTTAGAAGTAAGAAAAGAAATAAACAGTTGAATGAGAAGAAGGAACTCTATACTTCTCATTTCATTTTAAATATCTTACAGCATCTAGAACTTCTGGTATTAATAGATATGTTAGGTTGTTACATTGCGGTTAAATTATGCAACGAAAGCACAAGACATAGTGCTAGGACTAGGTTTAACTCTAGATGAAAAAGAACAGAATCTCTCCCTGACTTTGATAACATTTTAACTATATAAAACAAAGATCACAAGGTATATAAATGAATATCGTAATATTAGATAGTAATGTCATCGACTGGACAATATAGATGATAATCCTTATTTATCTGGACCAAAGTATTATTCCAAAATTCCGAATGTAAAACCTCAGTCCCACTCGGCTTTCGAGATGGTTTGAGACAGTGGCACAATCGCATTGCTTGGCAATGATATATATAACAAACATATTGGTAGTCACTACAGAATATCCTTGATTGTTTGATTATTATTTGTATTGTGTTGTTTACCAATGGTTGGGCCATATATGGCTTAATATTTGAAATTAAGTTATTATCATTATATCTGCAGAAAATTCACCGTGCAATATTTAGTTGAGTAATTATAATTAGGCATCAGTTTCAGATATTATATTACTTATATTACCTTTACTCTAGTTACATCAAAGACAAAACATCACAAGCCGCTACTTAACATACCTGATAAAATTTCTGTTCCAATCCAATATCTTACAGAGTATAATCTATAAACCGTCGGTTTAATGGTTAAAATGATTTATTTTCAGTGCTCTTACACCTGTTTTCTGTAGAATATTTCTGAAAACACCCGAAAATATGAAGAGTTTAAGTTTTTAACAAAACACTAAATATCAAATCATTTATTTGGCACCAGGGGACTACACAATGTGAATATGAAAATAACATTATGGAATAATGGCAGAACGTAAGTGAAAATCCAAAATATGTTCAAGAAAGACATGCCTGGAGCCAGACTTGATTGTTCGGATGGACACGTTATCTGGGGAGGGCAATGGTGTATGTTGTTTAGTTGCAGCGGAATTGAATTGAATAATGGAATTGGTCGGTTGTCAGAATTTTCTCGTTTGGGGTTGGAGGGCAAGCAATTTTTTCTTCTTGCAAGCAAATGATACCATTTTAAGAATCAGCAGTCACTACTAGTGTATATTGTATATTATTATATTATGGATGAGCTACACTTTGTAAAAATAAATAAAATCTTTCTAGAGAAGATAGGTGAAACATAAAATTGATTACTGAGTGTTATATTTGATAGAAACCAGATAAAGCACTGAACATTTACGTGATTTATGTCTTGCTGTTTGGACCTGCCAGGTAGTCAGTATTCAACATGGGATTACTGTACTTGTATTTTCATGAACAACCATCCAAACGTAAAGGGTGAGACATCAACATACATCTCCATTTCATCAAGATACAGTTGGGCATAAAATTCCATTAAGTTAGTCCAACAGCATATCATTGCCCCCACAAAATACAGAATATTATATAGTTTCTAAAACTTTCAGTCCATTTCATTAGTTCAACTCTATTTCATTTCATTAGTCCTATAAAGGTACAGAGTCGTAGGGCGTAAAACTCCCATTTCATCGGCTGAAGACACAGAACATTAAATCAGTAAGTCATGAAACTATTTAGATATATGACTTTCAGATACTGATATAAGAAATCCCATATCAGTCTTGCTAGATGTTTTGAATGTAAACAATAGATAGAATTAATGATAAACACACGAGAAGATGAAATAAAACAATAGATCTGGTAGAAATGTTAATAATCTGGGGTTTATTTCATCTTTGTAACCTTTATTCCCTGGTCTATAAACTTATACATATCTTATTCCTGCTTGTAGACAGCCTGACTGTTCAGTCAAAACATCTCATTGAACCGTCGCAGCCGAGCGAAAAGCAGGTTGGACTGGCAACGCCATGCAGTTTGCAATGAGATAAGTCTTGCTGTCAATGGGTTTTTTGCGTGCATCTTCGGAATATTGTCCCATCCGAAACACTGTTTTTCACGTCAGCTCTTCCGGACTGCATCACTGACAGTAGAAACCTGGACCTCCAAGCAAGCGTCTAACTCACTGACCCACCCAGCTTCCCTGTTACGTACCCAGTGTTTTGTTAAATTTCGTGCTCTGTTTATCAGATATGAACTTAATGAGGTACGAACACCATTTGGTCTCCAGACTGATATGATGTATTGTATCTGATGATGATACAGTGATAACGCGGTTCAACTCAAAACAATATCATTGATGAGATAAACCAGCTAGAAATCAGATACCATACCATACAGGGGAGGGGGGGGGGGGGTGCAGTTATACAGTTGACATTTTTACTTTTCTGTGACCATCCCCAAGCTGCCTGGGATAGTAAGTTACGATTGAAAACTGATAATGAGAGTGGGGAAAAATACATGGTAATTATTGTGTTCAGTAGAAAAAGTTGTTGATATGAGTCAAGGTGTAAACAGATGTAATAAATCTATCATCGTGTTAAACTGGCTTCTATAACCTCAGACTATCAGTCAATCAGTCATCTTCATCTTCATCTTCAAATACAGGCCTTCTAGTGCTTTTACATTCTAGAGCTGTAATTAGATTTAGCCTAAACAAGCGCATGGAAACAGGACGTAAAACCTTTTAAGATTTGATTTGATAACATCGTACCTTCGAGGTTCCTTACCTTTTTTGCATTCAGTTTTTAAAAATAACTATCGAAAAAGTCTGAGAAGGGTCTGAGTTTCCGACTATTTTAAACTGAAATTCAGCATCGGTATATAAATGAAAGCCATGGTATTGTTATAATAACAAAGGCCTTCGAGATTTCGATGTCATTAAATGCTTAGTTTTATTGTTATTGGTGAAATTTCAAAAACTACAGACGTCTTACTGAATATTAGAATGGTGAATATCGATGGTATAGGAGTCCTGACTTCTCTTTGTGACTTATCTCTGTGACCTCCCTTTTTTAAGTTATCAATGTAAACGACCCGCATGCAGTTTTTCTGTTTAAAACTAACTACTTAGTCTGTTAACGCCGCCCTAGTTTATATCTAGCAGATCTCTGTATTTGTGACCTCGGCCAGTGCTTTACATAGTAGTTTCTATGAACTTCCTCACTCTTAATACCCCATTTTAAGCCACGGTGAAGTTGGATAACTAACACTGTTTTAAAGTAAATCTCAGTACTAGTGTATGAAATAAAGCCAGAGTAAAGCTGGGTGATGTTGAATGTTGTAACCAGTACACTGTTTTAAATTGACAGATACCAGATGCTAGAGTCGAGTGATTTAGACGCCATCTTTCTTCACCTTCCTCATTTATCATTTGAATAATTATCATAAAATATATTCTAGAGTCGGTTCCATCTTCGTCTAGCCAAGGTTTCAGAGAACAAAGAACAGGCATTAGAAGCGGTCTGTATTTTCGAAGTTTTCATACCGACGAGAGCACAAAACAGCCACCAGAAGTTTGCATTGCAGTCACCTTTCAGGACTTTCGATTTTGTAATCCACAAAGATGTTATATTCGAATGCTAGCTGGATCTTTGAAGTATTCTACTAGGCAGGGTACGCTCAATCTTCTAGACATCTCATACCACTTTTCATTATGAAATACTTACTCACTTCTGCTTGATGTACTTCCTCATGTGAAAAGTTCATTAGCTGCTACCAATGTTTCTTCAAAATGTTGTTTTGGATTTCGGGTTTATTTTGCGGCTCGGATCGTTAGTACTTGGTTTATTTATTTATCATGTCCGTCAATTTTCTAGTTCAAGTAAATGTTGGCTGAACCGACAATCAGAATCATTGTGCGTGGACTTAAATTTAATCGCCTTGTTCGTCATTTGAAATCCCAAATAACAACTATTTCAACCATTCTCGAGTCTGCATTTAATACTGTAATATTACACAGATCGAGTCAACATCCTCCACATCTCATCAATACCTTGATAGTTGAAGATACTGAACAGTTCCACCATAAATCTAACATTTCTGTCTTCAACATCGAATAGTAACATCAACTGACTAGAATCTGTCCCATGGTTGGCGATATGTGATCATTACCGGAACAAACTAGCTCTTAAATTGTCTGATTGTGTTGATGGAAATTTGTTAAAAGCTTTAAGACATGACAGCATTCTCTCATAAATCATAATCCACCATATTATTGGTAAAACATCGTAACAGGAATATGCCATTTATTTCCTGGCTTTTGTCATAGCGACGCAATTCCATAATTATACGAACCACAAACTTTAACACGGATTGAAAATTGGAATGATGCGAAATATGTCTCCGATATATTTTAACAAAGGTAGCAACGTAATGCTGATTGAACTAGATTCTCTGAACAAATAAAATAATACGATACAGAATATTACGTTCTCTTTTTTCTGTACCTGAAGGAGCTAATGAAGAAGTGCAAAGATATGCAACCTGCAATGGGGGACAGTTTGCTATGACTTCTCTTTGTGATTTCTCTTCGTGATCTTATGTAAGTAATCAATGTAAACGACCCGCATGCAGTACGTAAGTGGGACAGTTTTTCCAGGAGAGCGACTTTAGCTTATTCTTTCTCAATGTACAACTGTAAATGATGTTTACCGAAACCTCGGAATCTGTTTTGTTCTGTCTAATCGTTAATTACAAGATAATATCAGCAATGACATACAGTGTACAATGAGGGAAACCTCTGTCTCAGTATTTATTTGATATCCTATATAATTGGTAATGACAGAGTCTGATAATATCAGCAATGACATACAGTGTACAATGAGGGAAACCTCTGTTCCAGTCTTTATTTGATGTCCTATATAATTGGTAATGACAGAGTATGATAATATCAGCAATGACATACAGTGTACAATGAGGGAAACCTCTATCTCAGTATTTATTTGATATCCTATATAATTGGTAATGACAGAGTCTGATAATATCAGCAATGACATACAGTGTACAATGAGGAAAACCTCTGTCTCAGTATTTATTTGATTTCCTATATAATTGGTAATGACAGAGTCTGATAATATCAGCAATGACATACAGTGTACAATGAGGGAAACCTCTGTCTCAGTATTTATTTGATTTCCTATATAATTGGTAATGACAGAGTCTGATAATATCAGCAATGACATACAGTGTACAATGAGGGAAACCTCTGTCTCAGTATTTATTTGATTTCCTATATAATTGGTAATGACAGAGTCTGATAATAATGAGAGTATTATGATACGATAAGAGTTGGTCTAGCTTGAAATGGTTTCTCTGTTATCTATTTTAGTTTGACAGGACAATAACACTGCCTTGTACAGGCTTCTCTCTCTAGAACGGTGGTTTCTTTCAAGGATCTTGGCTTCTCTGTCTAAGCCTCTAGAAGGATGATGGCACAGTTTCGTGACCTCTGAAACACTTGACGGTACCATCGTTGATGATTTTCAACTAGGAGTATATTCTCGTCAGTTTTATCAGTGTATATCAACGAAGCATTGAATCAAATTGTAGCTCTCAAGACTCTGGAGAAAAAAAAATCTCACGAACAACCAAACCAACGACACATCATCACCCAATTTGAACCAATCCAGCTACCAACTACTACGACCATCAACAACTACCTTGTCTATGATATCAGCATCCGTTGGAAGCGAACGATAACTCAAAAAAACAAGAATTGATTTGAAATTATTTCTCCTGTTGTATTATTTCTCTAAAACTGTGAAGTGAATTTTATTTTTTACATTAATAATCTGTGTATGGTAATTACCTTCTTAGAAATAGTTCAATTTTCAAAATATCCTACATCAGTTTTAACTCTTTCTTTATATTTCAAAATATAGCAAGAACAGTGGGACAAACTCTCACTTTAGAAAGGGTCGAATATTAACTATACATGACGTGTATTATAACATTGTCATGTTAATCCATTTAGAAGTATCACAGCACATTAAGAAACAACAGTTTTTATGGATATAGACTTCTATTTATTATTGAACATAACGTTGTCAAGTTCTTCATTATCATTAAACACCAGTTGACATTTCTACAACAGTCATTATAATATACTCAAATATATACCCTTAATTACTCATTAATACCGCCCTTCTAATGATACTCATTATCAATATTTCTATATTAATCATAAACAACGTTTCTACAAATTACACTGCTAACAATAGTACCAATTATATTGTTAACATTAGATAAGTTTACAAAAACATTTCAACAAATTACACAGCAATCATTAGAAAAATTAAAGACAACAATAGCTATGTGGACACTAGAAAAGGGATAACGGGGTAACGTTTCAACAAATTACATTTCTATCATTGCTAAAATGCCAAAACATGATAACATCTATGTGGACACTACATAAGAGATGCCGAAGTAACGTTTCAACAAATAACACTGCACCAATCGTATTTCAAATACATTATTCAGAATTATCAAACAGTATAACTCAAAAGATTATTCTAATGTCGTTGTTCTTGAACCATTTCCCTCTTTGTACACTACATGGCTGTGTCAGTCCAATCAATATCAGATAAGTACTAACGATCCAAACTGCATAACGAAATCAAAACAACCCACTGGCAAAACATTGGTAGCAGCTAATGAACTTTTCACATGAGAAAGTATATCAAAAATAAGTGAGTAAGTATAAAAGTGGTATCAGGTGTCTAGAAGAGTAGGCATACCATCAATATCAGACAAATCTCCATTTCTTTTTGAACCATCCTGTACCCTTCAGACAAGCGGTTACAATGAATTGCGTCAGACAGATTCAATACATACTACCATTCAACCCTAGCAATGGTTCACATTTATCACCCTAGATCATTATCGTGTTGATATATACAATAATAAAGCGGAAGTGACGTATAGACAGTTCGAGATAAGGTATGATAAATACTAGTTATTAATACTATCAGTTATAATAGATACAATATGTTATTGTTCAAGACATGTTAAATATATTTCTGCCAGTCTTAATTCTCATATAATATAAAGTCGGTAACAGAAATTCAGTCTTACTTTGCTAGCGGTCAAGGGAATGCTTGAATTTACCACTAACTGTCGGTGGCTTCTAATTAATAAAAGGACAAATCGTATACCATGAAAGAAAATTAAGTGTATAAGGAATGTCGAGTGGCTGAAAGGGATACCAAGTTGACAAACTAAGTACAAAAAAACAAAATTAAATATGTGGACTCTCTGAAGAGAACTTAAGAGTTGAAAAGCTCATATACCAAATAAAAATTATAGACTGTGGACTCTCTGAACTAACCCCCGTTCAGATACCTGAATAAAGAATATAAGCTATGTGGACTCTCTAAATGGGTGCTGATTTTACAAACCAAGTCGCTAAATGGTTAGAATAAGCACTCTATGACTTCCAGGAAGATAACAGTCAAACAAGGTTTATATCTGTTCGGTTTCTGTTAACGTACAGCAGATCTGTGAACATTAACAGAGGTTAATTCTCCAAGTTTTCATCGAGTCTGTGAGTAAATTCATTAGTTATTACTGTGTGTTGACGGCTGTTGATGCCACAGAACAGTTTCTGAACTGTTTCAATCAACAGCATAGTTTTAACTTCGCCATTAACACGTCTTCATTAGCAGATTACTCCATGCTGTAGTTACCAAACTGTGAATTTCGATTACAAGATTACATGGACAAAGGAGCGGAAATGGGGAGAGTGTACGTCCCTGCTAAACAGGATTAACGCTTGAACCTCACGAATATCCATCAGGGGACAAATCCTCAAAGTTTTGTGTTCACGGAAATAAATGATTTGAAATTATATAGTTTTGTTCGTGCTCTCCAGAATATTGATGCTACGAGTTAGGAGTGTTTGGCACGTGAAATGGTTCTCCTCCATCAACAATTCAGATAGCTTCATAGATCAAGGTGCGTGTTTATCAAACAGAAGGTATTAATCTTTCAACAACCATCACTTTATTTTCCTTTAATACATACCTTATCTCAAACTTCGTCAGTCATCGGTTAATAACTTAAAACTTTGTCAGTCATTGGTTAATAACGTAAAACTTCGTCCGTCAGTCAACGGTTTATAACGTCAAACATCGGTCATCATCGGTTGATCTTCGTCAAACTTCGTCAGTCATCGGTTTGTAACGTAAACCTTCGTCAGTCATCGGTTATTAAAGTAAAACTTCGTCAGTCATCGGTTAATAACGTAAAACGACCATCGGTTGATCTTCGTCAAACTTCGTCAATCATCGATTAATAACGTCAAACTGCATTCATCATCGGTTAATCTTCGTCAAACTCCGTTCATCATCGGTTGATACCACCAAACATCGTCAGTCATCAGTTAATCTTCGTCAACTTTCGTCAATCATCGCTTGATAACGTGAAATATCGGTCATCATCGATAGTTTAATGTCATCATCGTTTAAACTTCGTTCATCATCGGTTAATCTTCGTCAAACCCCGTTCATCATCGGTAAATAACGCCAATGAATTGGGTAGTTGTTGTTTTTTGCAATTTCTTAAATCTCCTCAAATTTTACTTGACAAAGATTCAGAGTAACTTTAATAGCACTTTCTGCCAAAATATATCTAACATCTGTTCATTTTGATTTTAATTCTCTTTCTCTGTGACAGAATGGTTCACGGATGTCGTCCCACTGTTTTAAGAAACGTTGACTGGTTCCGAAGGCTTTTCATACTAACTGGTTGACGAGTGTATTATTTTCTGAAATGTGACATTTAAACCATAAAGACTATGAATTCAAAACTCTTTGACTTTTACCAGATATTTTTGACGGTTATGGGCTAATTAAAAACTCGTTAACTCTTACCAGACTCTAAAGGTAATTTATTCCAGTTATCAGCTGGAGATCAAACGAAATTTCCGGCTCCTACGAGAGTCAGAAACATCATTGCATGGCACATATTTATTCAGAAAATCTCAACTCGTCGACGATTTCTAAGAGTCCACTTGGCTAATATTTTTTATTTTGCTCTATTTATGATTTAATAGAAATTAACCAATTGTATATTCTGTCTATATAGTTTGATATTGTGTATATGGAGGAGTCTCTGTTCGAGAAACTTCCTAATATACAGGCTGCAACAGGTTATTTTGATTGCATGGGCGAGGGTAAGAGAAAATTCCTTAAGAGGCCTTTAATAGGGCCAGAGCTTCTTAGACCGAGACACTGCTCTCAGTTCCAAGATTTGTGTGAAAAATGAAAGTGGAATGAAGGTTTGATATATAATCTTATCTCAGATGAATAACAACAGACGTTTACCACGAGCGCCATTTAAACACAACCAGACTCACAGCTAATCTGATAAAACTCTGAATAATTACATGGAGAACGACCTTTAACCTGTGAACATACAGCGTTGATGCCTAACAACCTGTCTTCCATCATGTCTCGTGCTCGTAACACCAGATACGAGGTCATTAAGGTCACGCTCCACGCCTGGTATATACAGTGAATCAAGATGGCGGATGAATTATGTCGTACAGCCTTCTGAGTGTATTATCTTGAATCATATATCAAATGTTGTGGCTATCTCGGGGCAGCGATAATGAGATCGAGGCTGTCTCCTTCTCATGTTTATTTGACATGTGTACATTAAAAGGTGACGTAATACACAGATAATGTCTCGTCATTGATTAGTCCGGGTTATACAGTTCTAATTAATCAAAAAAGTCGGTGTGTAAATGAGAAAGAACTAATCCTCGTATTTTTTGCAATGGAAGTAGAAAGATACAATCGTTTTAAAATGCAGCTTCATATTTCGTTTTTGTTACTTCACTAATTTCAAATTTAACGAAATTCGAAAAAATAGTGTGTTTACCAATCAACCAATAAAATGCTCTGTTAGGTAGGCCTACAGGCGTCACCACCGCATGCAACGAAATCTATGATAATGGTTTAAAACAAAATTATATTACTATTTTACACATTGAATTATACAAAAATATATGTAAGAGCTCGGTTTCTGGGATAACGATTTCCTCATATTAGTTTGGGTTTGTTAAAATCATATCTCAGGTTAATCTAATCAATTTGATTTATTTCAAAATTTGGTAAAATTAATTTAAAGTGATGGAATTAGGGCGTTTCTCCAATGTAAGATGATTTAACTTGCAGGTTTAAGTTGTACTTTTATTTTAGTCTCTTAATGCTCGATATTTCCAAATACTGTTAGAAATTCTACCCCTTGTATAAAATTCCCACCCCACACATCACGTTCTCCGATAGGCATCAGGAATAATATTTCAAAAGTCTGGTAATTCGAGAAGGACAGTTTAAATTCTGTTATGTCTGCGCTAGATCTGGACTCGATCAAATATCATTTACCACATTTACTTTATGATTTTTTAAAGAACATCAAAAGAATTTTTATTAAATAGATAAGCTTGGTCACATTTACACTCATAATTCATTACAGTCAAGATCAACAGGTCACATATTGTTGTTGAAACTACTTTGATTAAACCGTCTGGATAATCAAATTGAAAATTAAATTCTTCTTGCTCACCGGGGCTGATAAATAACAGTCGTTACCTAGCACCGCCCATTAACATCCAATCAGATGTAAATTTATATTTCGCTGCGGGACAGTCACATGGGGTCCGGATGTGATGAAGTCTGTCATTAGAATGTCTCGATCGCCCAGTGAGTTGTTTGAGATAATTGACTACTTGTCGGACTGGATAATAAAAGCGAAGATTAATGTTGTGCACGAAATTACAGGAGACGTCATTAAGGTGTTTCTGGCCCATTGATCGAAGACAAATCAACAAAGAAAACATGTCAAATACAAACGACGAGCTGGGAGACGACTGTCATTCTCCTGTCAATGGAGTATTGTCTCGCTGTCTCTGTACACTCAGATTATATTGTACAATTCCCATCCCCTGGTGTCATTTGACGAGCTGTTCCTTCAACCCCCCGCCACATCAAAGCTACCGACTTGCTACAAGGGTCGAATTTGATTGACAGCAGTAGAATGATATGAGTAGATAACATCTCTAACGATTATGGCGGCCATGTTTCAAAATGGCGATAGAATCTGACGTATCTTTTTCATCCCTTTGAAGTTAAAACCGTAAAGATTTTATTGAAGGTGCCAGATCTGATTAAGGTTGGGTTTTAAGCCGCCATATTGTTCATGTTACTGTTTTTACGATGAAACTTCTTGGTTTACATTTTTAATAAAAAAAAACAAGTAGTAAGTGCAGAGGAAGGAAGACAATAGCAAAAATTATATTAAAAGCGAATTGTAATCCAAATTTCCATTCTTAAGAGGGATACGGAAAGCTAAAGTAAAATTCTATCGAATGGTAAATCAGAAACTTTTTGTAGTTTCTGAAGTATTTCTAGTCGTCGCGATTCTATTCAGAGGACTAAAGATAAAAATTTCGCTAGAGACATCAATTATGTTAAATTTGTTCTAAGATATTATCAGTGGCTGCTCGTTGATTAGGTTCGAGTTATTGGCAGGAAACCGGAAATTTTATTCAATTATAACTGAAGAGTGTCGAAGCTGTCTGTAAACCTGATAAAAAAGAAATTTGATTGGTGAAAATTAGTAGATGAATTTCGATTGAAAAGCTGTTAACGTTTTACAAAAAGTCTTGAATTTTACAAAACAAAGTCATCTGGTGAAATTGTGACAAAATTCAAAATATTTTACGTTACCTATTCGAACGAAGAAATAGTCCTTTTAAATTTCCTAATGATAATATCACGAAAGATAATCAGGGTGCGTTTCACGATGCTCTGGAATATTGCTGAAGGTTTGTCCTTCTTCATTCGTAAATACCTTTACTTCAGCCCTTTGTGGAAACCACATTTGAAGACAAACTGATCTACTATGCGATCATGAAAACATGCTATAGTCTAACATATCAAATATAAAAAGTACTAATGAACCGTACCTCAAAACGAAACCCGAATTCTAAACAACGTATTGGCAGCTAATATATTATCAGCTAATGAACTTTTCAAATGAGGAAGTATATCAATCACAAGTGAGTAAGTATTTCATAATGAAAAGAGAAATCAGAAGAGTAAGCATATTGTAATGTATCATAAGTTGTCTATTTGTATTTTGTTGTATTTTGTTGTATTTTGTTGTTCTTGCTATACGCTTCCCAGTACTTTATTTTTTATATTTCATGTATTTAGTTTTTGTTTATGTATTAGGGTCTATATTGTACAGTGTACTTGAACACAAATGTGAAAGGTGCACGATAAAAAAAAAGTATATTATTATTATTATATTATTATACAGAATATGACTACTGTAGAGAAAGATAAAACAAGATGCTACCTGTACTGTATATTATAACATGAGTAAAACCACGACTACTGTAGAGAGAGATAAAACAAGATGCTACCTGTACTGTATATTATAACATGAGTAAAACCACGACTTCTGTAGAGAGAGATAAAAAGAGAACTCTCCAATGAGACAGACGAGGCTGATTGTATCTGAAGCACGACTAATGGCCGAGTTGATTCAAACTGACATAAAAGTGACCAACTAGCGTAATGGATTAGATTGAAGCCTGAACTTGTCATAACGGTTTAATACAAAACCAATACAGCCATGAACAATAATGGAACACAAAGGCTGTTGTCAATCAAGCCAGCCAGTAAAAGGTTGGAGTAATGAGCTAGCTGCTAAATGTTTGTAATTAGCTTTATGAAGGAGCCTTGCATTGTAAATAGAGGAACATTTCGAAACATTGTAATGAACAATATGGATCACAAAGACGGGTGTCAATCAAGCCCACTTGTAAAAGTGCCGGCCTAAGGAGATAACGTATAATTAGCATTATGAGTAGGCTTTCTCTGGAATATGGGTAAGAGAGGAATCCGTCGAAACGTTTTTAAATATCTTAGATTTCATCATTTAATGATAAATTTAGATACATATTTCTATATTCCATCGCTTACTGACGTAATATTCAATGAATTGTCAGTTTGAAACTTGCTGTGTCTTTCTTTTGGGATGCAGAAAATTATTCGCGCCCTAATTTTCCAAAAATATTCATTGTCACCACGACAAAAGCATCTAAAAAGTCTTCACAAGATAATTGTTAGTTCCATCAGAGCAGTAGGACGTTAAACACCATTTTATTTTTATCAGTTGTTCGTCTGTCACTCGTTATCACATTAACTTCCGGTTTGGCGCAGTACATTAGTCGCGGTTGTCAAGTGTTATTTGTAATGTATAAAAGATTGCCGCCAACTGTATTGACAAGTCGTCCAGCCTGTTCACTTTGATTATTGTTAATACTAAAAGCCTCTGTCTCGTTCTCTCATCTGTTAGTTTTCTCTTTTCTCTTTCATTATTTAAGTTGATGATCGACAATAAGAGACTGACAACACACAATACATCACTGTAAATAAATTATTAGTTTGTGAACACTCTGAAGGGATGCCGATTAGCTATGCTTAAGCTCTGAAAGGGATGTCTAGTTGACAAAACATTATACCAAATAAATATCATTAGTTTGTGGGCTCTATTAAAGCGATGCCGAGTTGACAAACCTAAAATAACCAAATAAACTTTATTAGCTATGTGAACACATTAAAAAGGATGTCGAGTTAATCAAACAATTAGCTGTGAGAACCATGAAGGGGATGCCGATTTAACAAACAAATTAACCATGTGGACTCATAGAAAGGGCATGCTCAGTATATCCAGCTATTTCTACACAGAAATATTGGAGATTACGCATACAAATAGGTGCTATGAGCTAGGATCCACAATCATAATATGAACCGTTTCTGAAACCGCTGCCAGTTCTCTGGAATCGGACCAATCGAGACTATCTCCTCTTTTCACAAGATCATTTCTTCCCATATTTTCTTTGACTGCAACAGCCTGACAGACAAGCACCAAGTGAAAAATTTGTACTGGATATTTTCTTAAAGAACCTAAACATCCCAACAGCTTGAAACATATTTTAAAACATCAAGCATCTGTTTACCCATCAAATAATATTTACTGAAAACTGTTGACGGGGTGGCGCAAAAAGTCTCGACAACTGGTTAGTCTCGTCATCGCAGCCATGTATGGTGACAGGTGATAAATTCATTATTAGTCTTATTATTCCCGATAAAACTTGGTTACAAGCATTGACCACAGTGGTGTGGGTCGCTATCAAGGAAGGATATGCTTTGCATAAATTCAGTTTCTTTCGTATTTGAGAATAGAACACTTTTGTTTCCTGCCTCAAAGTCATTTCTGTTCACTAAATTCTAGATTTTTTATCCGGCTATTGTTAGGAGAAAAGCGTAGTTTAGTTTAATTTGCCCTTTTCAATTTTTTGATTACATAAACGCCTTACTGCTATTGAATATGCATGGATATTTAGTTAATGTACATGAAGCGTTGGGTTGGTGAGACTTCCAAGATGGTTCACTCAGCCCACCCAAGTGATGACAGTTTACTTACCGTCTGGTAGATAAAAACATCAATAGTAGACACGATTATCAATCATACAGTCAGTAATTAGTTTTATTGGTGCCAGAAACAGAATGTCAAACAAAAATATGACGTGTGTAAGTAAAACTGAAGCATGAAGTTTACTCAGAAGTCATAGTAGTGCTAATTAGAATGTAATCTCGCGAGCTCTCGAATAACAACACGTTTACAAACTATCTGTCAATCATACATCATCGTCTTCTGCCACGATGAGATCTTGGTACACTCATTAAAGTTACCGTCAGTGAAACAGTTGTGATGCATCGTTTGATGTCGGAGTCTTTGGCTGAACTAAATAAATTATATTACATATATCAGATAAGGTGATATAAATGCATTAAAGAACGCCTGTCTTTTATCTCAAATCATATTTTGACGATTCAAGAAGCATTTTTGTCCGTGTGAGTCAGTAATCTCGTGGTGTATACGTATTAAAGAAACTATCCAAGAAAATATTTTGAATCAACCTAAGGGTAGAAATTAGATAACAGTAACTGCAAAACGGTCCCGACTATATCCACTATCTCAATCCCAAAGGAGTTCCAAGAAACATGATTGTACGTCTAAACAGGTGAGCTCTTGGTGTTAACGTATTAGAAGAACCGTTTCAGAAACATGTTTTAATTGTATCCTTGAGGTTGGATTGGTCGCTGAATTGGTTGTTGGAATTGGTTGGATACGGTTCCAGTTGGTGAACAGAATTTTACAGAAGACAAGGTACCTTATAGATTCCACAAGCTGGTTAAACAGATATTCAGAAGACTGTATCATTTCAAAACTGTTTTATAACTGACGCAGTAAAAGTGGAAGAAGTAAATGGTTTTGATATCGTCTCTGTACTATTAATCTCGACTATCAGTGTTACACCCAAACCTATCAGGTACATCTAGTACATCTTTCCGTATTACTTACTACTTACTACTAATACAGATGCTACTTTCATATCAACAACAAATTCAATTTCAAATTCCATTTATCTTACATCAGGTGGGGCAATTTTCAGCTTTCCGTGAGTTAAAAACGAATTAAAGGAAAAAAGAACGGCGTAGATTCGTTATATTGATTCAGATGTAATGTCAAAGCCAAATGACGTTATAAGTTCGAAAATACAGGCGAATTAATTAAAAATCTCTGACCTCAACTAAAGGCTCAGAAAATAAGGTGAAGGAACTCCAATATGTATAATCAGATTGAATAAAAAAACACCATGACGTTAAAATCTATCTTGACGTGAAAAACAAATTTCAAATTTGAAAAAAAAAATCAATTTTTGAATTGGATCTGTCAATCAAAGAACAGTTGTATTTGACAGGTGTCAATCATATCTATATACAGGTTTGGACTGATTGAAATACAGGTAAAATGATTTACAATTCTGTCAGGTAACAAATAACTCTGTCTGTATAACAATGTATTTTAATTTATTTATGGAAAACCTTCACTACAAACTGTTACCTAGGTTATTTATCATATAAACATTTCAATATCTTGTACATACAGATATTTGATATTAGGAAATGGGGCTCTGTGTCCTTAATCTACATCTTATAGACTAATGAAATGGAATTGAGCTTACAGTATTGTTCTAATGACACCCTGCGGTTCTGTATCTTATTGGACTAATGAAATGAAATAGAGTTTTATATCCTACTGTTCTGTATCTTATTGGACTAATGAAATGAAATAGAGTTTTATATCCTACTGTTCTGTATCTTATTGGACTAATGAAATGAAATAGAGTTTTATATCCTACTGTTCTGTATCTTATTGGACTAATGAAATGAAATAGAGTTTTATATCCTACTGTTCTGTATCTTATTAGACTAATGAAATGAAATAGAGTTTTATATCCTACTGTTCTGTAACTTTTTGAACTAATGAAATGTAAAGAGTTTTGCATCTCATTTTTCAGGATTATATTACAATGAAGTTTTACGTCCTACAATTCTGTATCTTATAAGGTGAAACATAACATCTCTTTCAGAGAGTCCACATAGCTAATCATATGCATCTGTGAATTTATAATTTGACATTTGTGTGTATCAGATGACTCTGTTAAGATTAAAAAGTAAAAAAGTCTGGATAGCATATTTTATGTGTTAAAATAAATGAAGATTAATGGCCGAGGAGTGATTGAAAGCATGTTGTTTGTTACAATACATCAACTATCTATAGATTAGTATAATATATTCCCCTGCTTTCTTCAAAAATTATCTTTAAAAACATAACATCAGGAGACAAAATCTATTAATTTTCAGGTTTTTCTCCTATAAATCAACTTTAATGTGATGGCAAATTAGATTTGTTGTACGATATCTCACAGTTCTACACTGTAAGAATTTTCTGTAAAAAACATAGTTTTACGTCTCACTTTTCTGCACTTGATGGTGAATGAAGACGGGTAACGCCATGCAGGGTACAATTGAGGAAATTATGGACTACTCTAATCTGATTGCCAACTGTACATAACATTTACAGCCAGATGGGACCTCGGGCCTCGGTTTAATGTTCGATTCGACAAAAAGCCTTTTTACATGCCCCTCCCCTCCCCCCTCCCAACCTCCGACAAGAATTGTTTTCCTATTTTCTGTTTTATTGAGAGACAGTGAGTACCGAGGATCACCTGACAGACAGGGTCCTCAGGAACCTAGGTTGTTATCCTCGCTATCATCCTGGTTATTTATTGCTAAGAGTTTTGGCCATGGACCAGTTGGTGTAAAGGATCCTCGAAAGCCATTATTGTCATTCTGTTAGTTATACATAGTGCGACTTTGCAGAAATATTTTGACTTCCAGCATGCCATGAAATCTGCCCTAAAATCCTAAATATTTTTACAGTGTATAAGCTATATATCTAGATAATGTTTTAACAATTATTTACACGAGATAAAAAATTGTTGTTGAAAACAAACTGTTGAACGATGAAGGAAAATAACAAAATAAGTCATTTGTTTTCTGTTATTTATCTGTTTCATACAATCTGATATTTCATTATAATCTGAAACATGGTGTTTACAGTTTTTGTCATAAGTAATTAGTGTAATATATCACTCGATGTAAACTGATGTAAACAGCATGCTCGCTCTGTTTATTAAGTGTTTCTAGGCCAATTGACTAATTACGCGTGCTTTTTCATAATCCATTTGTTTTACTGTATCGCTAGTTATTACTGTAATACAGCACTCAATGTAAACTGATGTAAACTTTTTGCGTTTATAGGTCAATTGACTAATTACGCGTGCTTTTTCAAAATCAAATCATACTCGCTCTGTTTATTAAATTTGTATCTTTCTAGTTCAATGGATTAAATGCATGTATGTTTTTTTAGAGATCCTATCACTACCTATCATCATTAGACAGAGTCTCAAGAAATGACGAGTCGTCATTTTAACATTCAAACAGGGATTATTCTGGACACTTGGATTTGAAGGCTCAAATTTCGACGACGGTGAGCTTTAAACACTATTACTGATTGGCTTAGCTTAAAAATTCCCGTTTCTGAGACTAGAGTAAAACTAGTCAAACGAATGTCGAATCGGTCTCTTTAATATTGTAATTATATCCCTAGTCGTATAGCTGTATAGTTATTGCTAGACATTATAACTATGTATCGTTTAATTCATATACATGTATAGAATATAAGTATCGTTTGTTTTTGTAGTAGAATTATGTAAAGAAAGGTGTATTTGTACCGTAGACAGGCCGAATTATCCACACTAATTCATTTGCTTTAATATTCAAGGTGGTATGCGAAGAACGAAATAGAGAAATAACCATTTTTACAAGGATAAAAGGTTTGGTTCATGAGGATCCTTTCTACAAGCTGGTCCGTGGCATTGATCTTTCCCGCATACGTGGACAAAAGTGCCGTAGATAGAATAGTGTCAAAGTGTCGACAACTGACCTATTTTCAGCCTGCGTCCCTACTAAAGTTAGACATGTATATAGAATAATTCACAAGTCTCTCGATCTGTATTTGTAGTCGGCTGATTGTTTAAGTAATATTTTATAGAATAGTGTAATAGTGTCTTGTGTATTGTCGACAAACCAATGATTTATGAGAGTTCACAAGTGATTAGAGTGTGATTTAATACTTGATGATGTTGACTCATCCTCGACAGGCACGGTATTAATATCTTTCAAGGGCAATAACCCGGTATAAATCATTGTGCCACTCGTAACGAGGCGCCTGTCGTCATGCCAGTTACAGCTACACAATAGGAATAAAAAATAGTTTGAGTTAGTTAAGGTGTAACAAAAAATGAAATGAATGGAGTTTTACAACATACTTTTCTGCACCATGTGGGCTAATGAAGACGAACAACTTCATGCAGTGTACAATGAGGGACATTTTGCGAGGACAGCGGCATTGGCCATTGTCGAAGAATCTTTAATATGTACAGCCTGTATCACACGGGGCCTCGGTTTATTATCCCATTGGAACGACTTTTCCAAGTCGGCCCTTCTTACCTGTATAATTAAGGTGTAGAGCCGAATTCTGTTGTCACCTGGGTTACCAGAACCCCCAGAGTCTCAGGGTACCTTCGGTTTCCTTTCATTTATGAACCAAATATTACAATTTAAACAGTTTTTGACATTTCTATTAATTCGCGAGACAAAAAGTTTAGTTTTTATCAACTATGCCACCAAAATGATCGATTTTATAAGAAATAACATGAATAATAATGAAATTATATATATATATATATATATATGTAATTATTTGAATTTTATTATTAATGACATACATGAAAAAAAAATGACAACATTGTTGACAAATATCACCTATAAGACAATTAAAACATTGAGACACAATGATATACTTTGTATGTGTTTATGTTTGATGTATGATTTAATCATTATAGACCGACAGTTAGGTATGAATTATCTATTTTCTTCCACAATTAAAACTGTATATTATATCTGACGAGTTACCGCCCTTGATGGAACAAAAGAGTATATTATTTTAAAAAACAATGGTATATCTATATCAGACGTTGCCATGTATTCAAATCGTGACGTGTACTTTCAATCTAACCAAACCTATCTATTATATGGTGAAAGCATCATCAATTCTTCTGTCATATTTCCACTGTTTTACTGTCAAACTCTGACATTTTTATGCGACCAAACTGACAATAGAAAATTAATGACAACTCGATTGGGATTTTGTGATATGATTGTAAAAGAAGGATAGACTGAAATTTAGTGCTATTGCTCTAAAGAAAATATCTCTAGATTTCTGACAACTTAGGTTCCTCTTTCTACCAGTTGGTTTCAACCTCTTAGCATTGATCTTTCTTGGATTTTCTGTACCCATTTACAGCTGGGTCAACTGGAATTATGAGGAAAGATGAAATATCCACGCACCAAATAAGATCAGAGCCCACAAGCACCATTCGTCCGACGTAACCAAGCAAATGACGTCATGTTCTAACGATCTAACCGAATGTTCTATAGCCCGCATTTAATTGGTTTATTCCCATTTCACCCCTTCCATTTCGTCCCTTCCGGATTCGTCCCATTTAAATTTGCCCCTTTCCAATTTCGCCCCTGTTTATTCCCATTTCGTCCCTGTCCCATTTCGCCCCTTCCCAATTCGCCCCTGTCCCATTTCACCCCTTCCCATATAAGGTTTAACTTTTAACTACATATACTTTATTTTAATATAGCAAGTTGATGTATTATTGCACTGAATAATGTATCGATTTTATTGATTTTGATATCTATTTCAACCTGATCGATACTCGATAGCTTGTCAATCACCAGCCAATTTGACTTCTGATGCCAATCGTCAATCAATCCGACAACTACACCCAACATATATTACACAATTATGACACGTTAAAAACAATGATTCTGACGGGGGTAAGATTTATGTAAGTTTTGACTAGCATGTATTTCAGTACACCAATAAGACAGATTGGTTGGTGTATGAGATCAGAGCGGGTACTAGTATATGACAGTAACGGCGAGACCATTTCACTTACCTTTGATATTATGAAGAATAACTTTGTACTTGCGACATGACACTTCCACAAAATATAGGTTTAGATACGCATGTCTTGTCTTATTCAAAAGTTCTTTTTTTTCTGTTTATTTTATGTCCCATACCATTTGATTTCTCAACGAACATAAAACAATTTTTGAAGGGATTTATGTGTATTTTTTCCAAAAAAAAAATCAATCTTCGCTCTTTTCATGTCCGGGTTCTAATTGTCCAGCAGAAGAACCAAAGTTTCAATAAAAAGCTTTATTAGACATAGACGTTTCAATTACCTTATTACAAATCATTAAAAAATATATTTCAAAAATTGTCCTTGAAACTTCTCAGGAACACATCCCTCTCTCCCCTAGGGACACTAGAACCCTGGGATAGATATCAGGGGGTTTCCATTGGTTGTTCATTGATAATCTGATACTAATGAAGGTGGTAGTTTAGTGGAAGGCAAGGGAGGAAGTGTGTGTATAATAATAAATACAGATTCATTCATTAATAGTAACTTGTGATCTATGCTTACCATAAATATTATAAATCATAAATTATATCTTTGTACTTGTTGAATGTATGATTATTGAACTATGAGATGACTTATTGCCTTATTGTCTGAAAGACGGGACACGCCCACTAGGATCAATCGATTAGCCTTTATAAAGAACGCACCATTCATTATCACCTTATTTTATATAATACATAATATCATACAAGTGCTAATTATGAGATATATATAGGCCTATATGAAACTTTGTGTAACAACATGTTTTTTTTAGGTTCTATTTTAATATTTCTAGGCCTTCATACATCATAATTAATTTGTTTTTGTATGAATTTAATTATGACAATTTTATTGTTTCCGCAAGGTCTCGACTAGGTTTATTCCTGTTTTGTTTTTTTATCCAATTATCGGTCTTATTAACTTTATATTAAGCCAGATAAGTTATTGAAATTAACATAATATTTTATGGCCTATCTATATACATTCCTTTACAAAGATCGATCAATTCTCTTGTTGTCGAATTTTTTGGAACGATGGTTCCGGTCCGACTAATTGTAAAAAAGTGTAAACAAGGTCAAACAAGAGCAAACAGGGTCAAAAAAGTGCAACCAAGTGTAAACAAGCTCAAACAAGCACAAACAAATGTAAACAAGCACAAACAAAGCACAAACAAGTGTAAACAAGCACAAACAAAGCACAAACAAGCGCAAACAAGTGTAAACAAGCAAAATCAAAAGCAAACAAGTGCAAGCAAGTGCAAACAAAGCACAAACAAGTGTAAACAAGCGCAAACGAAGCACAAACAAGTGTAAACAAGCGCAAACAAAGTACAAGCAAGTGTAAACAAGCACAAACAAAGCACAAACAAGCGCAAACAAGTGTAAACAAGCAAAAACAAGTGTAAACAAGCAAAAACAAAAGCAAACAAGTGCAAGCATGTGCAAACAAAGCAAAACTACTCGACGTTCCTGAAGTTGGTGTATCGGATTATAACTAAAACCTATCATCAAAATATCAAGAAAAAGTATGGTTATAGATCGATAATGATATAAATAACAAACTATAAAACAATAGAAACTTTTTGTATTAATTTAGCGTGACAATTACAATATCGATCATCATTTCAAATTACCAGTATATCATTATTATTTAATAAAAACAAACTAGTTTTATTGTTATAATGAAAGAGACGGGTTATAAAATATTGTTTTTTTTTTAAATTGATAATAAATTTTAATTTGCCTTCGAGACATCCATTATGTTAATAATCAGTTGTCATGGTTGACTGATGTGACCTTAATTAGTTAAAGTTACACTCGCTCCTGTTCGATGAGCTAGCTTTTGATGGATTTGATATCCTACACACTGGACGTCTGCAATATGGGGCAAATAGGGTCACTTGACTCCCCCCTGACCAAAATGGATTAAAATTTAAAAAGAAAAAACATGCAAAACTGAGAGATTTTCTGAATGGTTAGATTGATCACCGAAATAACCATTACATATTTCTACAGGTATATTTCAGAATGCATCACATCAAGGTCAAATATTAAAATTGGAAACGAACGTGCATGTCACACATTAACATCATATCTTACTATGAAAGGATTAGAATAAGGTCAAAATGTCAAAGAAATAACACTGTCAAGTAGTTTGAGCACACGAACGATATAGCTATAGGTCACAAAACGACTAAAATGATATTTTTACATTTCATTTGAGGAGTGATCAATAAAAGTTTGTAAGACAGAATTGTTGAAAGTTTGATGAATTGTCGGTTTATTAAAAGAAATTTTAATAAAGCACATGTAACTATTATATAACACGTTGACGACATTCAGACGCTGTTCAATCTGGAGTAGATGGTTATTGATGACAGGTGCCCGTTTGAACATCTCAAAAACATGTTCATAACACTTCCAGACATCCATCATTGCTTCAAAACTGATAGAATATATGTCAGAATAGCGTAAAAATACATGGGTGAAGTGGTTAAATGCCCGAGGGGTGAGTTCAGTGAAGGGTTTGTAGCCCGAGGGGTAAGAGAATAATGATTACTGGAAACGTACACATGTTAGATGTTGAAGAGGATGAGCTACTGATACAATATGTCGGTTAAAAGTGTGAACTGTATTGTAAAAGACATGGTAGTAATCAGTATTTAACCTGCGGCTATAAATCTAACGACTACTTCACTCTACAGACCTCTTCTACAGCCTCCCCCTTCACTTTCCTTTACAAGCCTGAGTTTCTACTAACAGTCAGCTCTTCCCCTCCGGCCACATCCCAGTCTTTCAACTCGCCTCTCCTTACCGTCTTTAAACAACAATACATGATTGATAATGTCCCGAGGAGGCTCTCATCGTCCTAAAAAGAAAATGATTAGAAATTTGATTGAAATTGGCAGCAGACATGACGAGATTATGTTCTCCATATGTTACAGTAAACACTCTACCATTTAAAACTTTCTGTTGTAACATTCGCCCTTGTTTGTATTTTATAACGAGTCTTTTCTTGGCCGTAGCGTAATGGAGGCAAATGAGGCAAATACGTCACTATTGAAAAGACGACCAAACCTTATAAGTGTTTTCTTTTCAATTCCGTATTCTCTATCACACCAGACTTTGCTTCAATTCAATTTGGCTTGCGCTTAAGTAAAGGTGCACTGTTCTGTTACGCTGTAAAGAACAGACACAGGCAAAAGTCGTAGCAGCTCACCTGATACAATCAAAGGCCCTGGTGAAGTCAGAGAACTTGTACCATAAAGGTACGTACTTTAGCTGTTCATATGGACATCATGTAATTGATGCCACGTTGACAAACACAATTGCAGAATTCTTTGCTGATTAGGATGATTGAAGTTACTATTTTACAGACAATACAACGATAATCCAGAAATGATTACTTTAAAACTGTAAAGATATAGGAGTCAGTCACTATCTTCTTCTAAGTATGGTACAGTAGGACGTAAAACTCAATTGAATTTTATAACCTCATTATGCTACTCAGGATTTGAAGGTTAAACTCCATTTCATTTCATTTCATTTCTAACCATTATTGTCAAATATAACTTATATAAATAACCAGAGGAGTAATAACTGCCCGAGTTGTGAAGGGGAGTGCTCTATTAAGGTTAAGATTTAGAAAGTTTTACACTAACCAGATCCGCGGAGAGTTAAATCATTTATCAAATTTATGAACATTTTATCTGTAGTTAACATACATTACTCGTACAGTCTGCCATTCAAACCTCTTCCAACTCGTTTTAATTGACAGGTACAGAGGCGAGTTATGGCCCTTTAACAAATTAAAAGTGTAGAATGCTAGAACGCGATATGATAAGGTAAATTTATGAGTGGTTATTTATTGGCGTGTTTGGTTCTCCAGAATTTAAATAGCTTTCTACTGATAAGAAGGCTTTATATTGTTTGATTTATTGGAGTGTTTGGCTGTCCAGAGCGTATATTAAAATAACATATGTCACAATGCGAGGTTGTATTTATATTAACGTGAAGATTCTTTATTACCGCACGATTTGAAAGCTGAATTCAGATGATATATAGCTTCAATAACCCCATCTTCACAATATCGAGCTCTGTATTATACCTTGACTGTAATAGCCACCTTTCTTGTATCATGGAAGTCTGTAAGTCATCTTCACCATGTCCAGTTATTACAGCTTCGTCTTATACCTTGATTACAATAGCCACGATTCTTGTATCATGGAAGTTTGTAAATTGAGTGATTTGCTTGGATTGTACGCTTGCGAATATAGTCAATCAGCGGATTCGACAGAAAGTCTGTAAGCAATAAGCCATAATGTTTACGATCTGTCTGTCGAGGGCTGTGATTGGCTGTATTCGCTGGTGTACGATCCAATCAAATCACTATCTTGCGTAATACCAATAAGGTGGCTATTGTAGTCAAGCTATAAACGAAGTTGATAATACCTTGACATCGTGAAGATGAAATAACTCAGGATTTATAACTCTGTTTGACGGATTGTTTCAAGTCTGTAATAAACCAATAACGGATCTGATTCAAAACATATCTTGATTTTTTCGTGGAAGTTTACAATTTAAAGTTAAATTTTAAAGACGTTTCATTAACATTACAGGCTAGTTTCAATAAACGCAGCCAAATAGTTCAGTTTCATGTATACTTGCGTCAACATCTTCAACACAAATAGGCTAAAACAATGCCTATAGTTGGCCTTGGAGAGTTCCATCAAGAACGAAGCCGGTCGGACCACTTATACCTAAGAAGGTTTTTTTTAATGTCATTTCTTTCTTCACTTAGAATTAGTGGATGTCGCTAATCAAGGCAAGGGGTGCTCACATCTAGACCATATGTGCCATTGAAACTGCATTTAAGGTTTAAGGTAGATTTGTGTGTTAGGTCCAATATGCACTTTGTTTACATGATCAAGTGTACAATAAGAGAAGATATAAATTGTTTTGTGGATACACACGAATACGTAATCTGGCCCAACCCCCAAAAGCGTTTCTAATGTTGCCCACCCAACAGAAACGACCTCGCCACTCCTGGGGTAACTACGTCTAATACTCTATCATTTACAGGTGACTAGATTACAGTTTACATCCATCAAAACATAAAAAAACGTCCCAGTGTTGAGTTTGAATGACGAGATAAGTTGTTCTATAGAGCACTCCAGCCGCGAAAACCACAGGGCACTGTCATGGACGACTTGCGTCTGTAATTACCTACCAGTATGAAAAAGACATGAGAGACAGACTGATGACAATCCCGGGGAGTAGTAAGACACTACACAGCGGGTTGCTGTCATCTACAAACAACTCCAAGACGTGACCAACATCTCGGTTAAATGATGACCCATTGTCTGGCTGCCTCAACGTAATGGTTGACCCTTGGCCCTATCCCATCATTCCATTCTTCCCACTGATCAGGTGACAATCACACGTGGAGATCAAAGGCGGGAATTTGGAGATTCCCAACACCTCCCTAATATCATAGACTAACAACAAATTGAAAATTGTAGTAAGGTTGTAATTCAATCCGTTAAAGTTTACAAAAAACTTCATGACGTCATTTGTATTAGGAAGGTTGTAATTTGATCCGTCAAAGTTCTAAAAAACCTCATGACGTCATTTGTATTGATACGTCAGGAAAATATGATAGTAGTGTTTGAAACTTTATGACGTCAATTGTCTCGGTACGTCAGGAAAATATGGGTTAGTAACCCTTTAAGAGAACCTTTTAAGCACTGAAGGAAATTTTGCCAGAACAGTGGCATTGTTCTGCTATTTTTCAATTTCCAACTGTCGAGGGATCTTTAACGTGCACAGTCTGTAGCACACGGAGCTGTTTTCAAGAAAGCACTACTACAAAGGGGTTGTTGCTTTGAAACGTACCTGAAGGTGCACACTTCTGTGCTCGACTATATATCCATCTAGCAGTTGTTGACTTTTTTTGTTCACAAATACCTAAATAACTTGGGATAAATTTAGTGTTCCAGTCATCTGATTGGTCAATCATACAAATCGATTTAAGATATAGTTTTATTATGAGATGACTGCATTTTTTGAAATTTGGATTATATATTAAGATGGCCTCATATTATATACCATAGAGAAAGTGTCCATAAATATCGAACGCAACTCACAACTTAGTTACATGATAGTTGAGTTTGATACATGTGACCGCTATTCCCAAACATTTGCAAATGTTGATCGCTATGGTGAGAGGGTCACTTTGATTACGTTCAGAGAAAACGGCACCTGTACCCCTAAACCGAGACTTCCAAAACAAAAAAGTTTAGACGTTTTATGTGTTCGTGTACAATTAATGACAGAAACATTATTTGACTTTAATATAGTTTAAACCTATAATTGTCGAGAAATTAAACTTTCATATAGATATAAATGTTCAGCTGTCTGACAACTTCCATTTTCTTTTTTTTTAACATTTTTTGAGACCGTAACTATTAAAACTTTTTTTAAAAAATGAAATTTGAGCCTGTGCCCGGTTGAAAGCTGTCAAAGCTGTTAATCTGTCAGTATGTCAGAGGAGAGGCTGTCAGGAATTTATTCTCAACGTCTGAAAATGCAATCACATGCATGTGTAGGTATCTCTCAGGAATATATCCAGGTTTAGTACAGCAAGGGCGGGCAAGGAATTTGAAATGCCAATGGAAAAATACAGATGAACTTTAACTACTTTTTTGTGAGGGATAGATTCTTCCCCTGGGCCAAGGAACCCAAAACACTCCTGCATGAAGTCCACTCTGGATACCGTAGCGTCTCTAGTTCTACGGCCTGTCACCCCCGACCCTTCCTCTAGCTAGTGATTTATAAAAACGCCATCGTGGGGACAGTGCCATTACAATATCAACAGACACTTTCAGTTTTCCAATAAAAACAATTGTTTTAATCTAAAAGACGTCTTTCTTGATTTTCGCAAGAACAGAAGGAAAATACAGACATGTGCATTTTTGAGTAAAATGACATATCACGTGCATGGTGCCAGACGTCATGTTGATTGTCGTGACCCCTTGTCAAATAGACTAGAGAATTCGAGCCCTAAACCAACTCTCTCCAGTCTGCTTGTCAATCACACGTCTCATTATCTGCCATTTTTTCTCCTAAATGACAGAACTCTTTGATGGTTTTTTACAAGATCCCTTGACATACGAGATTATACGAGATGTTGTCAGCCATTTTGTTGTCAAGTTGCTAAGTAGAGAGTAATACCGTGTATTTGAGTGACGTATTCAAATCAAATAAAAAGAAATTTGATCATTTTCTGATCTCATTTCCTTAGAAATATTTCAGGCACTTTTTGTTATTTTATCAAAATATTTTGTCTGTGGAAAAAAAATTATCTTTGTAGAATTTTTGAATTCTTCAACATTTCAAGGACATCCTATTATGGAATGGAAGATAATGGGTCTTGTGGTGGAAGAAGAGACGCGGCTAATATTTCCAGATCTGGTTGTTTTGTTTTGTTTTTGATGTGATCAGTTATTTATTGATGGTGTTCTTATCAAATAATGATTTCGATTTGTATTTTTCTTTCAACAGGATATGTTGATTTTATATCGAACACCCGTCCCTCCTCATAGACACACATACAACAATGCCACAAGTCCACGGGCCCCAACTCTGAGGGGCCCCCATTTCCAGAAAAAAAGTTAAAAACAGGGGATTTAGTTCCACAGACCCACTCATCTAGTTGATATACTGACATACAATGCTTTTGATGACGTGCTGTAGCGAAGTCGGTTAGGGCATTAGAATGTTTACATCATTTGCTTGGTTACTTCTAATAAATTATGCTTGTCGTGGTTTCTAATATCAGTCAGTAACCGTGTCCTCTTTCCCAATTATTCCAGTTAACCAATCTGTAAATGGGTCTGGATAATCTGCGAAATTCCAATGCCAAATGATTTGGGCAAGAACCAACTGGTAGACGGGATCCTTGTGAACTTAAGTTATCATTGTAAGAAATGGTTGTATCTTTCTTGTCTTTCGTTAAACCTCGAAGAAAAAAACACAAGAACATCCTCTACTGAGGGTAATTTCGTTAATGTAATACTTTTAATTCGTCACGTCAGAAGAAAATGGCGGGTGTAGACAAAGCCTTAAGATACAATAATGACAATGACTTTGTCAAGGAATTGACATGTTCTATCTTTCCAACATTTCTCATATTGACAACTCGCTCTTTTATCCCATTAAGGAGGCTTAGAAGATAGTAAAAGCCGACAGATCAAAGTAGCGAGTTGTCACTTGGAGACGGTATTTCTGTCGTACATTAAATGTACGTTTGACAGGCCTCTAATCCAATCACTCACTCTGCCTAACAAAATGACACAGCAGGCAGCCAAGCTAAAAACTCAATAATAACCATGTCAGAAAAATTATAAATTTCATTTTCAAGACTTGAGTTGCTAGAGCTATGTTATTACCCTGGTTCTATTCTTACTCTCACCGTTAATCAACGCAATGAAATGGTGTTTTACACCCTACTATCTTGTTGCTTATTTGACGAACGAAATGAAACGAAATGAAACAAAATGAAAGGGCGTCCTACTTAGCAGCCCCTGTTTTGAGGAATGAAATGATACTCAGATAACCTCCCACTCCCACCCTACCCTACTCTGCTGCTGCTGATTGGATGGTTGAAGTAAAATGCAATTGAGGTTGAGGTACTATTGTTCTACGTCTTAATGCTAAGGGTGGTTTAAAGGTAACAAGTTACTATTCAACAGAAGGCACTGGCACAGGGTTAAAACAGTGATCACTAATTGTAGAGGTTAGGGTGTTTGAAAGGTAACAAGTTACTATTTATCAGGAGACACAAATTACGAATTTTAGGAGTCAAAATCATATGTTGAGTCAAAAACAGCACTACAGCCAAATCTAAATATGTCCCAGTATCACAGCAATGTCATGCTCTCTTGCTATAACCAACAGCAGTAATGATATTGATAACGTTGGTACCGAAGGCGACAATCTGCATACATAGATAACTATAATGTCCTACAACCTCCAACGAGAGTAATGATATTTCCAAACCCACGATGGAAACCCAGAATATAAAGTAGCCTAGATTTGTTTATAATGTCAGGCATGATTCCTTTAACCACCAACAAAAGTAATGATACTTTCATACTCAATGCCTTAAAGTCATAAACGTAAATGTCAGAATCATACCGAGTCTATAAAACTCTAAATATCAGACCATAAAACTCTGATAAATGTCTTTATAAAGGCCACGGCTAATCACCCTTCTAGCTTTCTTTACAGTCCGTCGGAGCTGACAGGGAGAGGGCAATAACTTTACTAATTTCCAAACATGCAAAGACATTGGCTTTGGAGCTTGTAGTACACTCGAGAGGGCAATCATTTTACTAATTTCTTTCATGTAGGCACTTGAGCCTGATTCCTATAGTCCGAAAAGAGAGCAGTAACTTTACTTTAATGTTCTCCTTGTAGAGTTTCAAGTAGTCTTAGATATCGAGGAGCATCTGGCAGTGCTAAGAATGCCTGCATGAAATATCTTTAAGATTTAAACTAATAGAACCATTCTTTTGGTAGAAAATATAGTGAATATAAATGCTACAATAAGACCTAAACAGCACTCAAAAAAATATAAGGCCCGTGCTTTTTATGGGAATTCTATTCTCCTAACACTTTAACACTGTGATTAATCGATTTCTAAGTTAGTTTTCAGGGAATACTTATTTCAGGACTGGTTCCATGGCTATATACAGTATATTATATAACATGCAGTGTATGTTTGTGTGTGTCTTTTCAACTAAAATCATACTAATGACTAGCTAATTTTCAATTTTTAATAATCTATTGCTCTGTGACTAAGACCAGTGCTTTCATTGAGACTCGTCTCAATACACACTAACACCAAATGATGAACAGCCTCTGTACCAATGATGATCCCTGTCTCCTTAAACATATGTTGAGAAGGGTATTTACCACCTCATCATTATATTCGCATTAATCATTCTTTAAATGGGGAGTGCGTGTCAGCTTTATAAAATAAGAATTTTGACTTCACAGATCTTCACAATGTTAAACTATTATAACTCCGTCTTATACTTTACAGATTTTATATTGAGACCTATGATTGGTTGTAATCTCGAACGTATAATCCAATCCAATCGCTGAATTCCGTGACTATGAAAGGTGAAAGGTGGCTATTACAGTCGAGGTTCGTAATAGCTTGACTTGGCACGTGTACACCACTCTAAATCCAATTCGTTTTTACTGTCATTGAAATTTTTCAGCTACGGGTCAATTTTGAAGTAGGCACACACTACCCCTTTAATATTAAAATATGTAAATGAAATATGATATACATGTGTTTAATTGAAGAGTTGCCATTCTTTAAACGACAAGATCTGAATTCATAAATAATAATTAACCATATCAAATAGAATTTATAAATGTCAACAACTTGAGGTCGTATAACCTGCTAAATAATACATATTTCAGAAATCTATATTATCATTATATACTCATTTATTATACTAATAGATCCTTGGAGTATGGTCATTAAACTACACGGAGAGTTACGCCTCAGTTTTAGTACCTGATTGGGCTAATGAAATTGGACAGCGGTTTGTAATTAGGGAAATTGGCAGGACAGAGGTAATTACTTATTTAATTGTCGGGCATCTTTACGAACACAGTTTGTAGCTAAACAGCCATTGTTTCATCTGAAAACTAGACACCTATTTCTATGACAACCTCTCTGACCAGCACCACTGACAAGGGGAAACAGGGTTAAAAAACCTTTTTGAAAATTCTTCATTGTCAAATGAGGTGCAAATCCCGAGAGTGTTATGTTTTGCTTTTTCGGGAAGGGGGGTGTTATCTTATTTTGTCCTGATCTTGTAATTCTTTACATCCTCTAGACTGGCTTATCGATGAATTATGATTAATATATAAGACTATTTTACGAGGTTTGTGTTATTGAAATAATATAAAGTATTTATTAATGTACGATCCTAACGTTTCATCATATAAATTACAGTTACCAAGACACGTTTACTTCTAATTAGACTACAAAATACTCTATAACTTATTCCCCTGGGCACTTTGACAGTTTTACAGACATCATGCCGACACTTTTCCAATTTCAATTCATGTTGACGTCTCGGCAGAAATAAACAGGCATATAAAAAGCAATGTAAAGGTTGCGAGAGGCATATAAAGAAGTAAATCAGAAGAATAAAGAGGAATTGGTCGCCATAAGAACTACTACATAGTTAAAATGTCAGAAAGTTCGCGTATTTCTTCTCATCAGCGCCATCTATCGAGTTAAAGGCCGGCAATAGACTATTTATTAATGAGACTGGTGTGACATTTCTTTAGAATTTATAACCAGTAGAGAATTTGAGCTCGGCCACACTAGACAAGTAAATCATTGGAGAAGCAATGAATAACTGTGAATTTCTCGCTTTGATAAAATTGTTTTTACTGTGCCAATAAATCGCCGGTTTATACCAATAGAGTGCGAACATAGGATTGATAGATGAGACAGAATTCTAATAAACTATACAAGGCTTTCATTTATTCTCAATATTAAAACCAAATTAATGGCCTCCGTAAATCACCGCCATTCTTCAAGCATATGAAATTGTTAAAATCGTTTCCAGGAACTTGTTAGAAATGTAATAAATTTAGATTTTTATTGAAGAAAATAAGACAATGTAGAATTATCTGACAGTTTCGACTATTTGAGACCCAAGATACCATGTTGGTGAACCAGAGTTGATACTGAAGCTGTTCTCGAAAGCACTAACAGTGGAGACGAGTGAAGGAATGAAATCGGTCGGTAAAACACCCAGCATTCGGCAACTTTCTTATAGAGCGTCAATGCAACTTTCTCGCTGGACCGTTTGGTTGTCACCTTTGTCGACAGTTCAGCATTTTTCTGATATTACGTCGTGGAAAAAACATTTACAATATCCTTATCTCCTGAATTCTACCAATTTGATACAATTTCGATAGTTCATGAATTTTTAGATTCAGGTCGAAGGCTGGACAATCTTCTTAAACACTTCTATAATTTGGCAATTGACGAAAGTTCGGCAACAATCCTGAAACACGCACATAGTTCGGCAATTTCTTAAACCCAAGTCGAATGTTCGGCAATTGCTTATTAAGAATGATGAATGTTTGTGTCTGGATTTGAAAGTTTGATTAAACCTGTAGAAATTGTCAAGTTCTTAAACTGAATTTATCGGCTATTTCCGACACTTAAAGAATGAGTGATTCTCTACAAGCCAATGTCTAATGACATTAGTTTAAATGAAAATGGACGTTTTCACCACAGTACGGAATTACTGTTGGAAGAAAATTGGATTTGTTTGGGCTTAATTTGGATAAATTGGCTTTTAATTGGTAAACGCTGAGACAAATTGGAAAGAATATAGAAAGCCTTTTGTCTGGTTGCGTTCTGTCTTTTCTCCCTCGGTCTACCCTCCATCAATTATCTTTACTTTGAACACAAATTGTTGAATTGTTCGTGTTGTAAGTATTTAAGTTGAGAAACGCTATGCAGTGTGCAATGAGGCAAATTCTCTGAATGGCGGCGGCAGTAGCCTACTATGCTTTCTCTTCTGAAGTTCGTTGCTCATGTCTATGATTTGCGATGTTGTGTCACTAAAAAGTGTTGTATTGTTTCTTGATGCAATTGGGGAAATTTGACCAGGCCAATGACTATGGTTTATTCCTTTTCAACTGTTGAGATATCTCAAATTTGACAGATAACAGACCTAGTCGCATCATTGGCTTCTGTGGATCATGTTTGACCGGTTTTGGGTTACAAAAGTCTGGCTAACACAGGATTCCTGGTTGATAAATACAGTTCCTTGACGACATCGGGTCCTGTGAATAAAATAATATAGATAACAAGTATCTCAAATGGAACAACGCTTTTCTGATCTTATTCCTGATTTTCTATCTTGAAGACTTCTCTTTTAGCCTAAAAACCACAGATCTGATCTGATTTCTGCATCCATTTCTGTTCCTCAGCCCATCAACCAGGTGGAAAAAATCCTGACAATGTGTCGGTTCCATTCATTCTGGTGATGCGGATCCTCCAAGACTAGGTCACCATTACGAAGATATGAAGTCTTCTTTTCAGTCGACCAACCAAAATAGCAGTTGGCAAGTTACTGACGATACTTTCATACATACTGGCACCGAGAATCCTTCAAGACAAGTGGCAAGCCAATCTGGCAGTTCCATACATCTTAGTGATGCGAATCTTCCAAGACTAGGGAACCATCCATTCCAAAGATATAAAGATTGTTCAGTGTGCTAACCATGTTGGTAGCCGGTGGCAAATTCCTGACAATTTGACGCTTCCATAAATCCTGGCACTGAGAATCCTCCAAGACTAGAACCGAACCATTCCAATCTGATTGAGAGTTGTTGAGAAAAAAGTAATAAAATTGAGAAGTTGTTGATGTCAGTAAAGGTTTGTGGCTTAAACTCGTCAAGTAGCTTTAACCAGACAGCTTCTGAAATTTCTCTCTTCAAGTAGATTCTAATTTTCTCATCCGTTGTTGTGGATGATAGAGTGGACAAGGTGATTGGCGTGGATGGCCCTTGACCGACGGTCAATGAATTAGAGCCTGTCAGTAGTCGTGACAGCTTCCAGATACGTTAACAATACACGAACTAGTGTAGC
The DNA here is from genome assembly GCF_000327385.1 of Lottia gigantea. Classification (NCBI taxonomy): domain Eukaryota; kingdom Metazoa; phylum Mollusca; class Gastropoda; family Lottiidae; genus Lottia; species Lottia gigantea. Next base: position 1,039,211 of record NW_008707001.1, on the reverse strand, counting down.
TGACACATATTAAACATATTCCGCTGTATCCATCAACATATTGACATAATTCTATAATTCTTCTATTACCCGGTCAGTCAATATGGGCTTTCATA
>NW_008707001.1:1032086-1038505 GCF_000327385.1 Lottia gigantea | reverse complement strand
TTGGGGGGGGGACCCCCCCCCCCCCCCCCCCCCCCCCCTCGTAATAGAAAATTATAAATTAATGATATAATCTTTATTTATCACAAAAACTTTCAATTCACCCAAGAGAGATAAAATTTCACATTTCTCCATCAACATCGCCATATTTTATGTTTTGACAGCCATGTTATGACATCATTAATCCCATAATGCCTTATCGTGTCTGTTGTCACTTCCGGTATTTAATCGTTGTTAAAACGTGACTTTGTTTAGTTTTTCTGTTAACAGTTCCAGCTGGGTTTTAACTTATCTAAATTGCTAGAATTATTTATAATAAGAATTTTATAAGATATGTTAAGAGGTGGCACGGTTTGTTGCACTCTTCACACATAACATATCCCTCGACAGTTGGAAATAGAAAATACTAATCCACTCTTGTAGCCCTGGAAAAATATCTCTCTTTGCAGACTACGTGGCGTTGTCCGTGCTAGATTAATGATAAATTTTTAGTGTGTCGTATTAGGGTGTTACGAGAATAAAATTCCTATAAAAGCACGGGTCTTGGTCATGAAGTTAGAATATTTCCAAGTGCTGATTGAGTTCAGTTCGTATTATAATAGTTTGAAATTCCTTATTCCTTGGTACTTTTCAACATGTCGATAAGGAGAGGAAAGGTATGTGTTAAAACTTCATTTCTATTGTTTTAAAGTGTCTATCAGTTATCGATAATCAAAAAAGGCTTCGCTTGTACGGATCGCAAAGTTCATGATTAAACTACCATCCAACAAAAAATAACGACAGAAAAAACGAAACGAAATTTTTCAAAATGAAGACTTTTCTGGTATTAAAAATTTGACGTTAAAAATAACGAAACGAAAATTTGAATCTGTTTTTCAATTTTCACCGTAAATTGTAAGTTTTTTCACCAGAAGAATTTATCAGCGAGTAAGATTGATTGGACAAGGTAATTTATGTAGAGTTGTTGTTAAAAATAAATCATCAACTTTACTTAAAACATCATCACTTTACAGATGGTAAATATCTTTAAAACTTTTTACTGGTGGGGCAGTTCTACAAACTACCAAACTCTGATAACAAACTTGCTCATTAGCCAGCAAGAAGGAATTCAAATAGCTTATATATATATATTTCTGGTTTAGCATACCTTTAGGCCACATTTTAAGATTCTTGTGTTATTTCTTTGTGTTGTAGTTCTTAGTTTGTAAACCTATCCCACCCTGTTCACTCTATCTCTACACTCGTCTGTTTATGAGAGTTTGTAGTTTGTAAATCTTTCCCACCCTGAGCCTATCTCTACCCCCATCTGTTTGACTAATTATCTCAATCTTTCAACAGATTTAACTATTCATATTTCCCCATGTCGCCCCCTTGTCAAACTTCATCAATCACATTATCAATTTATTTAAAGGCGGATTCCCTCGTAGCTGTCAAGGTAGACAGGTAACACAATGGGCAATATGGCAAGCGCAGTGGCGTTTCTATTTTATAATCACTAAACATAGTGAAAGAATTGCATGCCCCCCTCCTTAAAAATCCTGTGACCCCGACTTGGTCCTTCTTAGAAATTGGGTTGATAGTGGAATGGGTGGCGTTCCTTCGTGTAGCCGACATTCAAATTGTATACGAAACGCATAGTGCTGAGTATTGAAATATTCAAATCAATCAACTTATTTCTAGGCAAATTATGTGGCAATAACTTTTCTTGTGAACTTTCCCTGCAAGATTGTGTATGACGAAAAATAAGTGGTAGCCCTCCTTTAATACACCTGTAACTCGATCAGGTAATCTGATCAGGCGGCGCCTTTTATCCCTGAGTTTGATTGATAGGTAATGTTTAATTGACGATACTATATCCATAATACCTGTCATGTCTATTATATATAACTGTCATAACCCATTAACATTCATTCATCTCATCAAGTCTTTCATTTCAACCATTATCCTCGCAATATCAGATTCAATCAAAGACAATCATTATCTTTCCAATATGGCCGATTACCGGCAGCCATTTTGAACCGGAAGTTATGTTTTATTGTCTGTTTGAAATGTCTATTTGTCATGAAATGAAAACAAGTCGACATGAAATAAAGTAAATGTAATTTTGTAATCAATGTCAAACAAAAAAATCACCATTGGTTAACCACTAAGGTCCACGAGGATTTTAACTGCCACAAATAAAGACAGACGAATTCAAGGTTATCAGGCTTTCACAAGCCGGCAAGGATTTTGTTCGATGTAATCGAGCAAATGACATCAAAACGTTTCTTAGTTCATCCGAATATCCTAACCGCAGAACGAAACCACAAATTCAAAGCAACATATTTGCGAAACATTGGTAGCAGCTAACGAGCTTTTCACATGATGAAGTATATCAATCATAAATCCCTTTTACATTACAAATTTATGAGAACGGACTCGATAAATTTGTGTAATGTAAGCGGTAACTGTTCCGAGAATGCTTTACTGCGCGTCCAAAACAACATAGGCCTAATGACGAAACATAGGTAGCAGCTAATGAACTTTTCACATGAGGAAGTATATCAATCATAAATGAGTAAGTATTTGATAATAAAAAGTGGTATCAGGTGTCTAAGTGAGTAAGTATTTTATAATGAAAATTGATATCAGGACCATAGAGTTATATAACAAGAACTATTCTATTTATGACCAGGACCTACTCCATACAATGATGAGGGATCCACAAACGCTGCAGACTGAATATTCCATAACTATAAATGATGGAGGAAGTCGTGAAACTGAAATTACCGAGATCGTCTGATGGAGGTGATATTTGATCTATTAACATTCCCAGTTTATTCTCTCTTCGCATGACGAGACCAATTTATTTGGAGGTATTTTCTGAAAATATAAATGTATATAAAATGTCTAAGTCATAGTGATGTAAAATAATGAAGATATAGCATGTCTGATATCCATAGATTGACGGTTGGGGAAATTTCCAGCGTAATGGACTTCCATATCCGACTTCACCTCGCAAATCATCTTCTTAAATAACCAACTGCAGGAAAATGGATGAGCTACTGTTGATTGCGCTGAGTGGGGATCAGGAAAGATGAAGTCAATAGTTTTCTGAAGATAATGTTCAATCTGATTCTCTCTCCACCTCCATGGCAAAGAACCGGAAGTCACTAAATGTCACCGGAAGTTGTGTAAAATGCTTAAATTATATCATGTCTAATTCTGATTGCCCAATTGTGCGATGAAATATAAATTTTTGCTCATATTTCTAATATTCTTAATGCCAATAGACCAAAACTGACCAGGGCCAAGGCGATTCTTGAACCCATGGTAATCTTGAACCCATGGTATTGATCCATGATCCATCTGAGGGATTCATCTAACTGCAGTTAGTTCCCTTTAATTTTCAACATTGCATGCTTCTGTGTGTCCTTCTGTGTGAACCCAATTGATCGACCAAATTCACCTCATTCAACAGACCACACAGACACCCTTTAAATAAAAAGAAGAGATTCACGAGGCGATGATAAAATTGACAGCTGACAAATCTTCTATTTACTAACATCGTCACTCTTTCATCTATAATACATTATACAGTATACATTTCTTACACGCGGCGACATTCATCTACCTTGATTGGCAGCAAACCATTCCAATGATTGATGAGGTAAAGTCGGGAATTCCTGGCGCGTTGCCAAGTAATTATATCCGGGCTCTTTGATTAGCTATGAGAGTTATCTCGCCATGCTGACAGTTGTCTTGATTATTCAACATGGTTTTCGATAAAACAGGATAAAACGTCAAGATTGTTAACGTGACAAACGAGACTACAAGTCGTCTGCCAATTTGTTTTGTTTTATCCAATGAGATTAGAGTATTTAAAGTAATTACTGATATCGTGACAGGTAGGTGGAGCTAGGGTAGATCTCGTCTGCTTGCTTGATATTATCGCTGTGTAAAGGTTAGACGAAATATTGACTAAGTATTGTAAAGGAACTGTTAGTTTTGTCGGAGATCAATCGTACTGATTGTAAACTGCAATCTACAACAAAATATCGGAGTTTATTATCCAACTTTTTATAATTTAACATCAACGGTGATATCTTCATGCGCTGCTCTGTTTACGCATTTGGAACAACCCAGAAAAAGAATTTGAGACCAGTTCTACACTTGTGTTTGTTTATCAAGTTTTTTCAAGCATTGTAACGTTAGAGATTATTGTGCAAGTTTTGCTGATAATCCATCAGTGAACTTACAAAGCTAATCCATGCTGTTCTGTTTAACGAGATTAGCCAACCGGATATCGCATCACGCTCGGTGTTCTTTTGAGTTCCCTTGGAATAGAAAACAGGTTTAGTCAGTAAACATTTAAAACCTAACGCTTTTTTGAAGTCCAAACAGGGAAAGACTACCCAATTTGTGGAATTCAACATATCCCCGGAAATAAATACGTAAATAAACTGAAAATTGTTTTGGAAAGTTTGAAGTTGAAGGAGTTGTAAAGGAAGTGGTGTCAGAAATATTGTGATATTATGATAAATTGATACAGATAAAGAAACGAACATACTAATCATATCTAGTGAACTCGTGGAATCAAGTTAACGTCACTATACGGATATTATCGAGACTCATCGTACCTAACGATACTGTGTGAATTATCAATGTGGGTTACGCACTTGAAGATACTGTATTTTAATGGATATTTCGAATCAAAAAGTTAATAACGAACTAGTATTAAGAACTTGATTGGTACCGAAAACCATAACTGTTCCTACCCAACTAGCATTAAGGACCGGAAGTAAGTAGATACTCGCTCAACTCTGCTGCCGATCTTAATTAAGTTTCGTACCCTACCATCTTGTCGTACAGTAATCTAGTTTTGACGGTACGGAATTAACTAGGCTTATTTTGTCACACAATGTACTTAAAAGCAATCTTGTTGATAGTTTACCATGGATTATGTTCCCTTAAATATTAGACTAGAACATCAAGCCTTTATGACAGTTGATGCTGGATTATATCCTCTCAAAACTTATACTCGAACATCAAGTCTGATAGTTTAGGGTGAATTATACCCCAAATATTGGACGACTTGAATATCAAGTCTGACAGTATTTTTGTGGATTATACCCTTCAAATATTAGACTAGAACATTAGGTCTGTTTGACAGCTGGAGATAACCCCTGACCCTACGACTACGAAGTGACTAATCTCGAGGATTATCCAGTGTTTTCTGTGTTTAATTAAACTTGAGTGTTTACCAACTATGTTGAACGCAGCTTCGCCTTACATTCACCCGGACTTCTATAATCCCCTCCCCTCACCGGTAAGTATTATCCTCTTCTCAATTTTCTTTCTTTTAAAAGTGTAAAGAGTTGTCGCCCTTGTTCTGACAAATGCTTAATGTATACTGCTAGCCTCTTTATGGTATAATGTGTTGAAGATTGTTAAGATAAATACTGGTTGAAATACAGGCTTAGCACGTTAAAGACACTTACCCAATAAGTCAAAACAGCGAAGTCTAATTCCACTTCCTGGCAAAATTTCTCTCATTTTACACTGCACGGTGTTGCCCGTCTTCATTAGCCCTATCTGGAGCAGAAAAGTCGAATCTAAAATCCATTTCATGTATTATTGACATATAATATTTATGATGAATGTTGTGCCAAACGTCCCTAGTTCCGAAAGCTCTGTAGATTAGATTGTTTGAATGATTGTTAGGTTGTTAGTGAGATTATTTAGTCGTGGTTTGTGTAATCTTGTTGTCTTGGATAGTTCCGTGGTCTCAATCATTTAGATCTATAGTGTACGACATTTTTACCTGAATATTGGTATGCTTCAATCAGCTATTGACGAATGGTTCGATTTAGTTGTTCTAGAATCTAGATTAAGATCTTTGGGATCATTTGGGACATTAGCTACTCCGTTTAACCAAATCTAAGCCGAAAAGTAGGACGTACAACTGTTTATAGTATAGCTACAAGATATAAATTCCACTTACTCTCCCTATTTATTGTAATGGCGATCACCCAGTCGTGTCAGAGGCATACGAATCCTTGATCATGGCTCTTTTTAATGACGAGTTGTTTCTAGTTATGATTGACGGCAACTCATTTCATCTAAGAGACTGAATAACCCGGTCTTTATATTTGTTCAGTTCACTGTCGATACAACCGTCTGATTCCTTCCACCTCTTTAAAACATTCCTTATCAATTTTATTAAAGTTCGACACTGTAATAAATCTATGAGTGGTCCTCGTCACCTTCTATAATTGAACAAGTCTCTCTCCGAACTCTCGTCTTCTTATCCTTGGCACTCACTGAACAGGAGACAAATTTGACAATCTAATAAACCCATGAGTATCCCTTATCAACCCCTTTCACGAACTTCAACCCTCGTCTTAGAAATACACAATTTTTCAATTTTTTTCGTTGTTCAT
>NW_008707001.1:1017528-1032036 GCF_000327385.1 Lottia gigantea | reverse complement strand
CCCTCCCCCCCTCGTCCCTTTTTTATAAAGTATCAATATAGATATGTTCTTTTCTTGTCTTTTCAAACTTCGACCTCTTGAAAGTACTTACACTCAACTCTCGAAACTCACTCATCAGGAGTGAAATGTCGAAATGATTTTAAAATAGATGATAGTATTTGTCAATCAAGAAATTAATACGGAGAAAATCAATTGAGACCAGTTATAATAAACTGTCATCAGAGTTAATAAAACATGTCAGAATTATTGTGTTAACTGTACTCAATGGGGTAAAACTAATTTTATTTCATACTCGATAACCACATCACTTGTCTCGGAAATGGAGTTTTACGCCCCACTTTTCTGCTACCGATTTGGGCTAAGGGCATGTTACGTCCTACGTTTTTTCTCCGGATTTTGCTTGCAGACAACGTCATGTGCAATTTAGGAAACCTACCAGTGGCGTTTAGATGAGGGGGCCGAGCAAGGGCCACAACATTTTTCAAGTGGATCACAGGCCATCCTTTCACTATGTAAAATGATAAAAAATTTGAAAGTGGAGTAAAAGTGAAATGTCCTTCACCCACGTAGAAATGCCTGTAATACATGTGGCCTATGTACTAATGTTTTGTTTTATGGGTGTGTCTCCTTTGCGTTTTGCTTGATTTAATGTTGTCTATCATTTGTCCATTTCAGACTGATGCTAAATCCAGTCCTCTAGCTCTACTAGCCAAGACCTGTAACAGTATTGGTAAAGACAGTCCACCGGCCAAACCCATCCTTCAAGCCTCGGAGAAGAAGGACACCGAGCAGACCCCTAAGGTGGCACACAACCCCGAAAAAAGATCATCATCAGCTGAAACTAAAGATGAGAAAACAGAGAAGGAGAAGCCGGGATTTCGAACCGTTCACACTAAAGAGGATTCCAAAAGTAGTTCGGATAATACTCATAAATCAAAAGACATTGGAAAAGATGTGTCCACTTCCGGTTCGGTAACCAAGACCCCAAAATCTACTGATACGTCATCACCATCTAGTAGTCCCGTTCAATCAAAGTCTTCTCACCACAGTCCACACAGTTTATCACATAGTTCAGGGATCAAACCAACTAGTCATCCATTGTACAGTGGAATACCTTCTTCTACATTGGGATATCCTGGATTATCCATGCTCGGACACGGAATCAACCCGGAATTAGCTGCAGCTTATCATCAATCGCAACTACTAGCTCAATCAGGACTTTATGGATCGGCCCAACATGCAGCTCTAAAAGCCAATGCTGCAGCTTCAATGAATCCTTATGTGAGCTTCACTCGTGTTCGAACGCCATCGGGGGCCACAACTCTGGTACCAGTGTGTAAGGATCCTTATTGTACCAACTGTCAACTGACCATGCGCACCTCTCACACGTCTACAACGTGTAAAACACCCGGATGTTCTCAATGTGCTCACGAAAAGACTTTGCTCGAGTTCAGTAGCGGCTCGATTGGACTACCAACTAGTCCCTTGTCGCTTTACCCACACCTAGCATCTTTATCATCTAGTGCTTCTGGACTACAATCTCTATCCTCTTTACATTCCCTTTATTCTCATAGTGCTCTTCCTTCCGCTCATCAAGGACTACCTTATATTTGTAATTGGGTTGCTGGACACGATTATTGTGGTAAAAGATTCAACTCTTCCGAGGAACTTATGCAACATTTAAGGAGCCATACTTCGAGTATAGATTCAGGATTGTCAGCAGGTTATGGATTTGGTCTACCACCAACTGCTGCACTTGGTCTCAGTTCTGCGCCAATCAGCCCAGACTCTCTGAGGCGTGCCTACCCCACCAGCCTCAGTCCTGGACTATTGTCATCAAGTAGATTTCACCCTTACAAATCTGCTTTGGGAGGGGTAGGGTCGAGTGCCTCGGTGTCCCATCTTTCACCCTTAGGAGCTTATTATCCATATTCCTTGTATGCTCAGAGACTTGGTTCTGTGCCGTGAACATATTAAAAACAACACGTTTCTATTCTTCCGTTGCTCTCGTTACTTGCAGTCCGTGTTTCAGTATCATTTTCATTGCCAGGGAACAATCGTATGTCTAACCGGAGACCACACTTGTATGTGTTTTCGTCATACGGAAATGGGCAAAGGTTGAGAAAATACTTTATTAACTGTTCTAGCTGCAACTGTTTCCCGTTTTGGTGCTTTTTATCGGTGCATTATCGTCATGATCATGTGGTAGATTAAAACTGTTTTCTTGTGAATCAATTAAAGACCAAAATTCTGATATTTATTTAAAACGTTGTAGAAATTTGTCTCTATCGAGTATTGAAATCCATTAAGTTTAATGATCAGTAAGCTTTGTTTTTAAGTGCTGATAGCCATATTTGGTTTTTATATTTATTGATGTTTTAATAAAAATTTCTGATTTTTACGAATTTTGTTGTTGCTGTGCCTCAAGTACTGACATAAATCACACCGTTCAGAGAGTGAGGTACTTAGATTATTCCTACTCCTTTTTGTCGTCTACACTTTTGGCCATGTTAGAGGTTGTGGTGTTTTTCTAGAATAGCACCTATAGCACCTACAGTGAGGTAATGGAGAGGGGGGGGGGGGGGGTGTCTGAAAATATCTGCTTCCTTTCTGGTGAGATGTTTTAGGGTATTTGGAGTTAGTGTAAGAAGGTGGGGCAAGGGGGTTATGTTGCTGGGAAAATCTGCTCCCTGGGGTATCGGAAGAAAGTGAAAGATGGTGATCATCTAAACATATTTTATTGCATTCAACAAAAGTATGAGGCACAGGTTACATAAACTTAGATAAAGCCCTTTCCTAAACAATTTCAAAAAACAAAGAAGGTGAGATAGGGGAAGGGTTCAGGGGGAGTAAAAGATAAACTTTAGAAATCAAAACTAACAGCCTGGATATTGCAACTATTGTCAAGATAATATATTATAACTGTGATGAATTCATGTCGGAAGTTTCTCGAGTAATGGGAAGAAATCGGTTTGCTCACATAAAACTGCCGACAATCACTGACAGTTGCCATCAATATTCGAGTTAATGTCAGTAGAAGTGAACCCAAGAGGATTCGAATGTAATACAAATGACCATATTGAATGTTAGTAAGAACTGAATCAAATCATTTACTTTAATAAATTTAATTTTAATTCTAAATTAATGGCTTTTCTTGATGGAATCTGATTTATACTGTGAGATTAAAGAAAGATGGAGGTAAGGTTTGAGTACAAATGTCCGTGAAGCAAGAGATTTGGGGAACATCAATACCTCAATCCTACCCCTATCAAGGTCAAGGTCAAGTTTCGAAAGTCAAGTTAAGTGAATATGCCAACTAGGAAGTATGGTGGTTTAAACTGGCACATTAAACAAAGTTAGGAAATAGGGTTGAGTATATAAGCTCAGGAATGAAGGACCCCCTTTCATCAATATGTGATGTCGGTCAGCGATAAGCAAAATTTCGAAAAGTAAAGTCCAGGGTAGTCGTATCGTATCTTAATAAAATATCTGGCAGATTAAACACCGGAACAGTTAGTTTCGAAAAGGGAAGGATACTTTGCAATACAGAACTGTCGATTATAAGTAAAGTTAGTGAACTTTTCTTTTAACATTTGGCAAGTTGAATATAACGACAATTTCAAAATAGTCAGATGCGGAACAGGAAAAGGGGAAAAAAAGAAAATCGACAAATGAGGGTCGAGACATAAATAATCAATAAAGCAAACGACATCACAAAGAACATATTAAAACGTCTACTGTCGTCGTCTTCATGCCATTAATCAACTCAAACAATTGAAACTGGTGAAGGAAATTAAAATTTAAACAGACAAATCATTGTTCTTGTCTACTGGTACCAGTATAGTCTCGATTAACACGGGTTTGAATTATCTCCCTTTGAATTAATTACGACAATCGTTATATCGTCGATATCCGACAAACATTTAAGTCCTAATATGGACTTTATTTTGAGTTTGAAACCAGTTAGCACAATACCAATATAAAATGTGTACATTGACACATGTTGAATTAGGATTCATGGATACAATTACGACAATCATTAATAAGTTGATACACAAGAGAGATATAAAGCCTGGTCTCAGCGAACCTTTTCAAATTTTTACTTACAGAGGGCATAATTATAAGAATTGCAAAATTTTACTTCATTGTACACTACACCTCATGGTCTTACCCGATAAGTTTATTTGATTTCATTTTCACGGTCCACTCCTTTTTTAATTTGTAGATTAAGACTGGATATCTCAGTCTACTACCAGCATAACTCTAATTTCAGCTCGAGATAAAGCCCATCCATCAAAATGCTACACGAGAATTGATTCTCACAAATTTCTGTCAAACTTTCCTGACAAATGTGACAGTTTTTCATCCCCACCATTAAGCAGAAGATGACAGATCGCGGTGCCCCCTCGCGACAATTTCATACATCATTCGTCACACTCGGTTACAGTAGAAAACTCCAATCAAGAAAGCTTCAAACGAATGGTATAACTAGCTCGTTCATCACCTAAACGACACGAGACTGAATTCAATAATGTCTCACACTAGACATCAGCTTTCTCTTAAAACTTTTTAAATTGGATAATGAAAATAGTCGACATTTTTCAAACGAAAATAACAAGTTACAAATCTGTCATTAGAAGAGAATATCCACAGAATTAAGATGATGTTCTAATTTCCATTATGGGCTAATCATTACCATTTATTTCAATGCAGTTTTGAATCAATGGAAATTTTCGTTTATTTCAAACTATCCTCTATCAATGGTATCCAAGTCGAGTGAATACACGTACTAATATGAGACAGGGTCTATCTAGGAACATCTCAATAATCCCAGATCACTGTAAATCTGTATTTGATCGTGGATGGTCCATTTAAGACCTTTTACTGGAGTGGCTCAAGATGATAACTGGAGGTTGTGGACTTCAGTGGGATGAGGCACCTCCCCTGAAAACCTTTTTTTTATTTTATTATGCTCTCATGCATTCTTTTTATTTTTTTTCTGGGGGTGGGGGCCCGTGGACTTGGTTCAACCAGTCCCTGTGGTAGTCGATCTACTGGCAGACGGCTAAAGGCAGAAATGAAGCTGATATTGTGAAGTTGTTTGGCGCGAAAAAAAAACGAGAAACAAGCATCATAGATCTGAATTCGATCAGAGTTGATAGAATATCAGACTTCAGTAGATTTTATCAAACGTTTGACAGACGACCCCGGATCATTGTAAATTCATCACGGTTTATCACCCTCACCCATCTTCCACTATCTAACGACATTGTCAATTCCCTCCCTTGGAAATTATTTTCAGCAAATTGGATTGGCGGACATATCAGTCAAAAGTCAAATTTCTACTTAATTCTTCGGCATATTTGATGGGCAATTTTGATAATGTTGTCTGAAGTTATTATAAATGGAAATTCTATAGATTTGACAGTCCTTGTAGTAACCCAGTTGGTTGGAAGAGATGAATTGGTCACATGGGGTCGCTGGGTTAACAAAGGTTGGAGCCACCATTTTCACTGAGGCATCTAAAAACAACCGCCCATTAGAAAAGGTAACCTAATTTTTAGAAATGATTGAGATATCATGACATTTCTCCTTCTTATATATATATGATTAAATCAAGGGTTTTTTATTGGAAACCAAATTTCTGTCGAAATAAAAATCACAGGGGGTCGCTTGGTCAGTGAGGGTTTTGGATATTTGGGACTCTGAACTTGATTAACTGTGGGAGTATCTCTATCAATATCAGTCAGTTTAAAAAAAAATAATCACCATTGGTAACCCATCGAGGTCTCTTTGCAAACAGAATGTTGACATGGTATATTAGAATGCATTTCAATCTACCAACAGCACCATCTGACCAACCGGAAGTTAAATATGGCACGCAAGTTTGCAGCCAATATCATAAATTACTAAATTTCATACAAAAGAATAAAACTATTGAATTTAGAGGAATGTGTGATAATGCCAACATTACAGAATTGTTTAATGTTTAAAAGAAATGTTGTAATATTGAATGAATTTGAGACGTTACGAGTTCTGTTAGAATACAGGACAGGTTGAAATAGAATTTGAAAAGTTACGAGTTCTGTTAGAATATAGGACAGGTTGAAATAGAATTTGAGACGTTACGAGTTCTGTTAGAATATAGGACAGGTTGAAATAGAATTTGAAAAGTTACGAGTTCTGTTAAAATATAGGACAGGTTGAAATAGAATTTGAGACGTTATGAGTTCTGTTAGAATATAGGACAGGTTGAAATAGAATTTGAAAAGTTACGAGTTCTGTTAGAATATAGGACAGGTTGAAATAGAATTTGAGGCGTTACGAGTTCTGTTAGAATATAGGACAGGTTGCAATAGAATTTGAAAAGTTACGAGTTCTGTTAGAATATAGGACAGGTTGAAATAGAATTTGAAAAGTTACGAGTTCTGTTAGAATATAGGACAGGTTGAAATAGCATTTGAAAAGTTACGAGTTCTGTTACAATAAAGGACAGGTTGAAATAGAATTTGAAAAGTTACGAGTTCTGTTAGAATATAGGACAGGTTGAAATAGAATTTGAAAAGTTACGAGTTCTGTTAGAATATAGGACAGGTTGAAATAGAATTTGAGACGTTACGAGTTCTGTTAGAATATAGGACAGGTTGAAATAGAATTTGAAAAGTTACGAGTTCTGTTAGAATACAGGACAGGTTGAAATAGAATTTGAAAAGTTGCGAGTTCTGTTAGAATATAGGACAGGTTGAAATAGCATTTGAAAAGTTACGAGTTCTGTTACAATAAAGGACAGGTTGAAATAGAATTTGAAAAGTTACGAGTTCTGTTAGAATATTGGACAGGTTGAAATAGAATTTGAAAAGTTACGAGTTCTGTTAGAATATAGGACAGGTTGAAATAGAATTTGAGACGTTATGTGTTCTGTTAGAATATAGGACAGGTTGAAATAGAATTTGAAAAGTTACGAGTTCTGTTAGAATATAGGACAGGTTGAAATAGAATTTGAAAAGTTACGAGTTCTGTTAGAATATAGGACAGGTTGAAATAGAATTTGAAAAGTTACGAGTTCTGTTAGAATATAGGACAGGTTGAAATAGAATTTGAAATGTTACGAGTTCTGTTAGAATATAGGACAGGTTGAAATAGAATTTGAAAAGTTACGAGTTCTGTTAGAATAAAGGACAGGTTGAAATAGAATTTTAAAAGTTACGAGTTCTGTTAGAATATAGGACAGGTTGAAATAGAATTTGAAAAGTTACGAGTTCTGTTGGAATATAGGACAGGTTGAAATAGAATTTGAAAAGTTCCGAGTTCTGTTAGAATAAAGGACAGGTTGAAATAGAATTTGAAAAGTTACGAGTTCTGTTAGAATAAAGGACAGGTTGAAATAGAATTTGAAAAGTTACGAGTTCTGTTAGAATATAGGACAGGTTGAAATAGAATTTGTAAAGTTACGAGTTCTGTTAGAATATAGGACAGGTTGAAATAGAATTTGAAAAGTTACGAGTTCTGTTAGAATAAAGGACAGGTTGAAATAGAATTTGAAAAGTTGCGAGTTCTGTTAGAATATAGGACAGGTTGAAATAGAATTTGAAAAGTTACGAGTTCTGTTAGAATATAGGACAGGTTGAAATAGAATTTGAAAAGTTACGAGTTCTGTTAGAATAAAGGACAGGTTGAAATAGAATTTGAAAAGTTACGAGTTCTGTTAGAATTTAGGGCAGGTTGAAATATATTTTATGTAGAAACAATATTTCAGTCTGTTTTGATTGTTGCTGCATTCCATAGTTATATCTCTATCAGTTATTTCACCGTCTTGTGTGGTCTGAATATTCTAAAACTTCTCGTTCCCATACCATATTCATTATCTTTCACTCTAGAACTGAGGTGTTAGTAAATTTCAGATCTACAGATATATTATATTTTGGATAGTTTTTATGATAAAGTCTTATCTATAAGAATATACAATAAAGAGACAAACAATAATTCATCAACTGAGAAAAAACGACAATATCACATACACAGACGTGTAATACAAGGGAATTTCAATGGTTAAAATTTAGATAAATATTTTCATTAATAAATATTTGCAAATAATATCTAAGAAAGAAAGAAAGATAATCTCTTGTAACCAGTGACGATGGTAGGTTATTCTGATCTTAGAAGAAAGAGGCTTCACAATATGGAGTACGTGTAATTTGTATTTGAATGTAGTCCTATCCATTCATAATCTTAATGATGCAATTCTTGACCGGATACTCAGTATTACGTTGCGAATAGACTAGGTACGGTGTCCGGTGCGGTGTACGGTGCGGAATAATCGATACATACGAAAATAGAAGTGAACACACGAGGTACGGGTCCGAACGCGAATCGGTTTCTTCTATTTTCTACTGCATCTATAATCCCGAACCGTACACCACACCGGGCACCGTACATCGTCAATTAACACTGTACACCGCATCGGGCACCGTATGTCGTCAATTAACATCGTACACCGCACCGGGCACCGTATCTCGTCGATTAGCACCATTAGTCTGGTTTAATTGGGTTTTAATTGTGTCCGTTATATTGCCAGTCCGTTTTAGCTGTAAACTCTTTCATGTGACATAACAGTTCCTACGTATTAAACAAACAATTTTGAACAACTAAGACAGAAGGTTGCATTAAGCACCAATTAAAAGAGTCCGCATAAAAAATACAATGATAAATTCGAATAAAAAAAGACGTTTCCTGTTTCCAATTGGTGCCAAGGGAGTCTGCGTGACGAAATATCGGCGCCATTAAAAAACCAAGTTATTGGGGAGCTGGGGAATAAAGGACAATCATTATCAGTGTCAAGTTCTGAGAAAAATTGTAGAATTGATTCTGTCAGTAGCGACACAAGATATTAAACATATTATCTAAAATACACAGTGACTTGACTGTCATCTTGAAATAATTTTTTACAAAACAGTAGGATATAAAACTCCATTTCATTTCATCAGTCTAATAAAATACAGAATAGTAAGACAAAAGATACAGAACAGCAGAATTTAAAACTTTTCATTTCATTAGCTCAATAAGATACAGAACAGTAGGATATAAAACTCTTTTTAATTTCATTAGTTCAATAAGATACAGAACAGTAGGATATAAAACTCCATTTCATTTCATAATCACTAAAAGGTGACGAATTCCTTTTAGTTCAATAAAGTCAGGAAAAATAGGACGTAAAACTCCCATGTAATTTCTAAAGAGTGAGACAAATGAGTGGATATTCACGATGATCCAGTCGGTGACTAGAGTACTAAAGTCTAATTTGTAATCATTAATCACTCAGACTAACCTACCCAGTCTTTAATTCTAGTTTCATCATAGATTCCTTCCAACAATTCTTACAATCTCGTGACATCTAGACATACTTGTTTCAATTAAATACTCAATTCTAGCCCGTCATACCGGAAAGGCGTCTTAACTGCGCTGCTACTGCGACGGAAAATTGGCTCAGAGCCTGTAAAAGTCGTCATAAGCGCGTAGGAAACGCAAGACATCGTGCGTCACCAATGATCGCCGTGTCACCGCGTTTGTTCTTAGACATGCTTGAACACTTTTTAAGGAATTTTTTTTCTTCAAGTTATCCGGCGACCATGTACATTTTTAATCGCTGTAAGATCGTATGTGGTCGTAATTCGGGCGTAAACGTCTTACCTTGTATCATTTATTAGAACGAGTTGAAGGACATTGATTCCTTTCAACATTGAATTCACTAGAACGATCAAAATATGGTGGTAGTGGGTTCTGATTCCGGTCACCTCCAAAAAAGTCATATTTCATTATTCCAGCCCGCTCAGCTGTCAATGAGTACGGAAAATCTTGGGTGAAACATTTTTTCATGGGCCTAGAAAGATATCTTTCGCTGAGGATCCATGTTTTTAAAGTACAAACATTTCTGTTTCTGCCCGCTTCCTTTCGGAAATTCCAATGGGGCCTAATTCCAGTAATTAAGGACAAAATGGCGTCGAATGAAACCGAAACTAAACGATGATCTAACGGAAATCAGCGACTATAATGATAATCAGTTTGAATTAGTTGTTAAGTCTGATAAGTGGGAATTCATTACAGACACCACGACCAATTCACGGGAGAAATATCGGGAGACTTCTGTCTACCCTGTCAGTAGCTGTTATCAATCCAGCCATCAAAACCCTGATAAAAAAGAACAGTATTTAATTTTATCAACTTCAATTTGTCTTTAAAGTCAACTGGCTGCTTGTTGAAAATGTCACGTTCTTGTCGCGTGGAGACGTTCTTTATTTGACAGCTTCTTGAATATTCATTTCATTAAAAATTTACTAAGACTTTTTCTCTTTTAAAAATTCTACTTCGAAATTGTTAGACATTTCTGGTATTGCGAAAAACATGTCCTTCGGTTTCAACACTTACACCAACAAAACAGTCGCAAAACGTATCTACATGTAATTTCTGATTCTGATATATGAATACAGGGCATTACGTACATCATATCAACATTTACCTACCAACAGATCTTAATTGGACCATAGCGCATCGTCGACTAGAAATCACAGCAACTTCCCGAAGCCATCAGATGATCATTTTCTACTTTTCAGCAAAAATTCAACCCACTCTCCGCGCATAATGTAAGAGGACGTTGTCGAAGTTTTCCCTAGCTGCTATTACATGCAGCAAAAAAAAGTCTGTCTGGTCGCACCAGGATACTGTGATGGTAATCTGAGTAAATGGATTACCTCTCTGAAAAAAATTCTGACAACCGACCAATTCCATTACTGCAACCAAATACTATACACCTTTGCTCCTTCGAATCAATTCTGGCTACGGGCCTGATCAAAACATAAGTTTTAGGTCACAAGTCGATCTGAATCCCTCCTGAGATTATCAGAAGTTGATATTTTGGCCGCCCTAGAAAAGAAAGAAAGATGAAGTACCTGATTAGTAAATAGAATGACAGAACGTGCAGAACTAGAATGATAGACAACTCAATATAAATTCATTTCATTTAAATTTTCCCTCGCCTTCTCCAACACCAAATCATCATTTAAACACATTCATACATTCAGATCCATCAATCTGGTCGCATTTGTCAGTGAACACATATCAGTTTTCATCTTTTGTTTCCCAATTACCATCTTTGCATTTCCCAACCCTCCCATAATGCCACGGAGTTAGAATGTTGGCGCCGCACTCAATTAGAATACGGCATTTGATTGGCAGAATTACTTGAATATATATAATCGACATAGCGAACGTCTGCCGTTTTTTCTCCTCCTCATTCATTTTTCTTATTTGATTTCACTCAAGTATCATAAGAATGAGATGAAGTTAATGACTAAGGGGCGATAGAGTGACGGGGTTATAAATATATAATCGCTCGTTTGATTGAATCGGGTTTAAATTTAGACAACTTCCAGTAGGGTCGCTTATATCATCACCTCACTCTGTCTTCCTTCGGGAGAGGAGATAAAGGATTGCTCTGGGTGAATAGTACCTTCAGTAGAATCGCTTACATCATTGCCTTGTTTTCTTTCACAAGAATCGGGTAGAGAGGACTAATGACCTTCAGGAGGGTCGCTTATTTCATTCTGTGGGCGAAGAACGAAATGGTTAAATAAAGACAGCTTCCAGAAGGATATCTTCATCTGGGGGATGGTATAGAAAAAGAGTGGGTTGGAACTACATCAGTAGGGTTGGTCAAAGACACAAAGTGTCGAAGGGTAAGGTACACTAGGATCGTCTTTCTTGGATTGGCTGGAAGTTAAAATCGAGCATGGATTAGGAAACAAAAGATGTGGGCTTCTGGGTGAATGGTTGCCTATGGTCTTCAATACAGATGCTTTCATGTTTTACTCCGGGTGAAAAGGGGGTAAGTGGAATTGCTACCTCCTGTACAACCGTTTGCATCTTCATTACATCGTTTCTTATAATGCGTTCAGACGACAAAAGTTAAGGCAGCTTAACTATCAACCATTATTCAAGCTCGGTGTTTTAAATCGTCTTAACGTTACAAGTCAAACTGGCTGCCTTAACTTGCACCTACTTCGAAGGTGGCTTTACTCTCTTTGTGATGGTAAAAAACGGAGGGGTTGGTCGAATGGAGAAGGAAAGTGCGTATATTCAAGCAAAGTGCTGCAGTCTCTCTTACCGCTGATCAACGTACAGGACAATAAAATAATAATTTATAAGGAAGAAATGCGACCTGTCAAACGCCTTTAGATCTTTCTTATTAGATTTCTGCCTCGATAATTTCCAACTTGGTTAAAATTACAGGATGTTAAATCTCTCGTTTGTCTTTGTTAATAAAACCAGGAAGCCAAGTTAGAAATCTATTTAAATTCCCGTTGCAGCAAGCCAAGGTATATGCTTGATGTAATAAACTTATAAACAAAGATCCATTAATCATTGTACGTTCCCTGTAGACCGAGACTAAATCTAATACTAGATTTCCCAGTCAGCTTAAAATTGGTTTGCTTCAACGAATATTTTCTACTGAAATGCACAAAATGTTCTAAGAGGTGACAGAAAAGTTAAATAACGATGATTTTGACAAATTTCGTCTTGCCATGTTTCAATGTGCTTAATTTACTGTAATCAATTCGACAAAATGGTTTTCTCTCGCTCTCTCCTTCAGTTAACGACTTCTTCTACCATTATGATTAACAAAAACATAATAAATGGCTTTTTCCTCGCAATTTGATGGAATCAACTAACTCTTTCAGCTCTCGGGGCTACTTATATTACACACCATTGAACTTTCCTTCAGTTTGTAGCAAATCGGCCACAAATCTAGATAATTGGACCAGGAACAAACAAAGAAAGTGAATTTGTAGCCGGATAATGGCGGGTGATAAGCGACCCAGAGCTCATAGTTATCTATATTAAATCATAGTTCCCAATCACAACTGATGTGATCTTTAACCTTTGACCCTTGACAAGTCTCATTCTTCATGCCGCCATCTTTGACGGGAATTGACGAGATTTTATGAGAGTGGATGGATGGGATGTCATAGAATGTAATTATAAGATAGAAGGAGATTTGACAGGCCATTTTAACTTGTTCTAACCTTTTTCTATCACTTTTCATCATCTTTATTACTTTCTTTCATTGATTTCATTTATTTGTCACTGTCTGGGGTGATCGAGACTAACACGATAAGTAGAAAGGTTAACTAGACAGAAATCAGTATCTGTTCGAAAAAGATGGCTTACTGTAAGGTTTAGTCATGCAGAAATATAATTATGGAGATTCGACCTTACGACACTTAATCTCTTCGACAACACCTTTACATTTACGAAGGGTGATCGAGACTACTACGACGAGTAGAAAGGTCAACTAGACAGAAAGAAATCAGTATCTGTTCGAGAAAGATGGCATGCAATAGGGTAAAGCAACTCTGGAACACATGATGCTCAAAATAGATTATGAGATAAGAAGCACTTCACGTATGAAATGAGATTTGAACCTTCATTTTCAACCTCTATCAATTACAATATTATAAAGGGGAGTAACTCTATGGAAATCGTTACTATATTTAGACTAGTGAAAGTGAAAGTAGAACTAATGAAATATTCGGTAAGAAATATGTCATTACTGTTCTGTTATTATTACAGATATAGTATTATAAAGGGACGCCACTCTCTCTATAGTCCATGTTACTATATTTAGACTAGTGAAAATAAAAGTAGAACTAATGAAATGTTCTGTAAGTAATATGATGTTATTACTCTTCTGTTATTATTACAGTAATAGTAATATAAAGGGAGATAATCGAGGTTATAAACGATGGTTAGTGAAATAAAAGAGGGAAATAAAGGGTTGTCAAAGTGTCACGAGACGTGAGCTATAGACTGCAGAACAAATTAAACCGCTAGTAAATTACGCCGTAATGTGAGCGACAAGACGTAGAGGGTCGTAATTCGTTATTTTATTGAAGAAAAGCGACGCAAATAAAACACTTGTAAACGGCTATTGCTGTCGTAAATTCTCTAATACGACTCTACTTTACGACCTAGTGATCTCGTATATAACACGAGTTTCTATTGAAAATGGTTAACTACCCTGTTAAAGACAACGCGAACCAATAAAACACCATCCATGGAGGTTTCTTTAATTTAATTTGAGCCGAACATAAAATTTGTTTTTCTTTAGACAAGTCTAATAAGGCGTCTTAACGTGGAATAAGGCGACGTAATGTAGGGCTCCACGGTGTCCTAAATCTTACTGTGGTGTAATTCACCTGCCAAATTTTCCTTTGAAGACTGTGTAAACAATACTTCAATTTGTTCATTTATTTAACGAAATTTTTTACATGTAGCTGTCTCACTTCATGTATTAATTATTTGTAAGATTAAAATCTGCGTCCAAAATATCCCAAAAAGGAGGTTTTAATCACCATTAACTTTTAAGGTCGCAAGATCCTCTATCTAATAATATTTTTTTGGGGGGGGGGGGGGGGGGGGGGGGGGGGGGGGGGGGNATTTTTTTTTTTTTTAAAT
>NW_008707001.1:1002373-1017478 GCF_000327385.1 Lottia gigantea | reverse complement strand
CCTACATACAGATATTAACTATCCTATATACAGATATTAACTATCCTATATACAGATATTAACTATCCTATATACAGATATTAACTATCCTATATACAGATATTAACTATCCTATATACAGATATTAACTATCCTATATACAGATATTAACTATCCTATATACAGATATTAACTATCCTATATACAGATATTAACTATCCTATATAAAGATATTAACTATCCTATATACAGATATTAACTATCCTATATACAGATATTAACTATCCTATATACAGATATTAACTATACTATATAAAGATATTAACTATTCTATATACAGATATTAACTATCCTATATACAGATATTAACTATACTATATACAGATATTAACTATACTATATAAAGATATTAACTATCCTATATACAGATATTAACTATACTATATAAAGATATTAACTATTCTATATACAGATATTAACTATCCTATATACAGATATTAACTATACTATATACAGATATTAACTATACTATATAAAGATATTAACTATCCTATATACAGATATTAACTATCCTATATACAGATATTAACTATCCTATATACAGATATTAACTATACTATATACAGATATTAACTATTCTATATACAGATATTAACTATCCTATATACAGATATTAACTATACTATATACAGATATTAACTATACTATATACAGATATTAACTATCCTATATACAGATATTAACTATTCTATAAACAGATATTAACTATCCTATATACAGATATTAACTATCCTATATACAGATATTAACTATCCTATATACAGATATTAACTATCCTATATACAGATATTAACTATCCTATATACAGATATTAACTATCCTATATACAGATATTAACTATTCTATAAACAGATATTAACTATCCTATATACAGATATTAACTATCCTATATACAGATATTAACTATCCTATATACAGATATTAACTATACTATATACAGATATTAACTATCCTATATACAGATATTAACTATCCTATATACAGATATTAACTATCCTATATACAGATATTAACTATCCTATATACAGATATTAACTATCCTATGTACTGATATTAACTATCCTATATACAGATATTAACTATCCTATATACAGATATTAACTATCCTATGAACAGACATTAACTATCCTATATACAGATATTAACTATCCTATATACAGATATTAACTATCCTATATACAGATATTAACTATCCTATATACAGATATTAACTATCCTATATACAGATATTAACTATCCTATGAACAGATATTAACTATCCTATATACAGATATTAACTATACTATATACAGATATTAACTATCCTACATACAGATATTAACTATACTATATACAGATATTAACTATCCTATATACAGATATTAACTATCCTATGAACAGATATTAACTATCCTATGAACAGATATTAACTATCCTATATACAGATATTAACTATCCTATGTACAGATATTAACTATCCTATATACAGATATTAACTATCCTATGTACATATATTAACTATCCTATGTATAGATATTAACTATCCTATGTACAGATATTAACTATCCTATATACAGATATTAACTATCCTATATACAGATATTAACTATCCTATATACAGATATTAACTATCCTATATACAGATATTAACTATCCTATATACAGATATTAACTACCCTATATACAGATATTAACTATCCTATGTACAGATATTAACTATCCTATGTACAGATATTAACTATCCTATATACAGATATTAACTATCCTATATACAGATATTAACTATCCTATATACAGATATTAACTATCCTATATACAGATATTAACTATCCTATGTACAGATATTAACTAGCCTATATACAGATATTAACTATGCTATATACAGATATTAACTATCCTATATACAGATATTAACTATCCTATGAACAGACATTAACTATCCTATATACAGATATTAACTATCCTATATACAGATATTAACTATACTATATACAGATATTAACTATCCTATATACAGATATTAATTATCCTATATACAGATATTAACTATCCTATATACAGATATTAACTATACTATATACAGATATTAACTATCCTATATACAGATATTAACTATCCTATATACAGATATTAACTATCCTATATACAGATATTAACTATCCTATAAACAGATATTAACTATCCTATATACAGATATTAACTATCCTATATACAGATATTAACTATCCTATATACAGATATTAACTATCCTATATACAGATATTAACTATCCTATATACAGATATTAACTATCCTATATACAGATATTAACTATCCTATATACAGATATTAACTATCCTATATACAGATATTAACTATCCTATATACAGATATTAACTATACTATATACAGATATTAACTATCCTATATACAGATATTAACTATCCTATATACAGATATAAACTATCCTATATACAGATATTAACTATCCTATATACAGATATAAACTATCCTATATACAGATATAAACTATCCTATATACAGATATAAACTATCCTATATACAGATATTAACTATCCTATGTACTGATATTAACTATCCTATATACAGATATTAACTATCCTATATACAGATATTAACTATCCTATATACAGATATTAACTATCCTATATACAGATATTAACTATCCTATATACAGATATTAACTATCCTATATACAGATATTAACTATCCTATATACAGATATTAACTATACTATATAAAGATATTAACTATAAGAAGACAATAATAAGACCTGACGTGAATATAAAATTAGTTAAAATAAACGAGAAATAATAAAAGATGGTTGAATAATTGAAGAGTATAAGATATGACAGGATGCAGGATGTTTTACACCAGATGTCATGTAGCATTACCTTCATATCTCATAACTTCATTATTGTCATTATAGTCACAATGATTGCTACTGACACCTAGCGAACAAACCTTTAAATCTGTGTAAAGGGTCGATATTGCATAACAGTTAACTGCAGTTGGCATCTTGACGTGAATTTTTTTTACAGAAATTAAGAAATCTAACAATGTTTTTGGACTGTACACGATCTGGTGACTGTAATATTACATGACATGGTACGTACCCCTCGTCAAGAAAGCAAATCATTCATTGTAAAGCGTTTGGAAGTGATACGAGAAAGATGTCCTCTAATTTTCCATAATATAACTGACTACATGAATAAAATACAGGATCATCTGCCGAAAAGTCTCAGGATTCTAATGCAAATTGTTACCCATATAATTGTGGTAATCTCCAATTGAAAATGGCACATAGGTACGAGGGCTTCTAAACCTTAGCGTGTATATTGGGGACACTGATAGCTTCGAATTGCACCATTCCAAATTTCAGTATGATGTCTGTGTTATGTTACATTGTGTATCCGACGCCAGATATTGGCATCTCCAAATAAACGATGTCCGGAAACAAATAAACGTCCAGGACCAGAGTCTCATCCGAGATGTGTCAAATTCCTCCAAAACACTTGAGTCTTGATGATTATAAAAATGGACATATTGTTCATAATATTTCTAATCTCGTTACTTCAACTCACTGATATTGTCATAGCAGAAAAAAAACTGAAAATGGTGTAGTCTCCATCATCCATAGTCTTCGATTCTGTCATTCGTTGAGACATAATGAAATGAAGTGGAGTTTTACGTCTTACTTCTGTGCTCTAGTTTGGGCTAATTGAGACGTTTGACAATCCTCGGCAGTTTCCGTAAAGCTGAATCCTTCTCGGTTATAATGAATGGTGAATTTCGTTGTGTCTTCATGGGCGAGACTCTTTACTTTCGGTATTTTGCTGTAATTCACATTTCCTACTTGTGACCAGTGCTTCTATAAGAGAGTTCCTCTTATAAAACCTTATACCAAGGATTTTTCAAGTGATAGTAATATTGCTACCTGAATATAGTAACTATTTTATAGCCTTCAGGGGATAATTCTGACACAGCCTCTAATATCTAATATTGGACAAAGTTCCGGTAAATAATGGTTGCCATACATTGCCGTGATATGTTACATAGCAACTTTCTCGGAAGGCCTTTTGTAAGTGAGAGTGTCAATTAGAAGGCATATTGAAGTTACAGAATGTGTATGTTTAAGAAAGATACTTTGATGGCCGAAATGCAAATGGAGCATAATATAAGGTTATAATGCGACTGTTCAGAAAGAAAACTACCTTATTAACAGTATAAGTCTCATTCGGCTTGCAACCCAAGAAACGACATAGTAAAGTTAAAAAGGCAAGGCAATTGCTTTTGAGAGCAGTTGAATTTTTGTTTTCAACCTCTTCCAACAATATTTCAAAGAGTAGACCCATTTGTGGGTTGTGATATGCTTTCATTGTCTCGCGCCCCGCCTCAATACACGAGGAAAGATAATAAGCAGAACTTCTGCAAATTGAGAACAAACCAATACTAGTCTAGTTGTTCGAGACTAACCGATCGAATGAGATTGATTGACTCTGTCATTATCGCCGCCATTCATTTGTACGATAACTCGCCTGTCAATACCCGTGTTGCTCAAGGGCGACATTCTGTCCACTTATATTAAGGTCTCTTGTCAAACGTTACTCGCTAGATTAAAAGCTCTTTGTTGACGAGCAACAACAAATTGTCGTTCAACTACCCGCCCATTATTTGACTTGTCATGTAATTAGTTAATAGAAACTTTGACAAAGAACAATCACTCTGATTAAACTACAGATAGACACGATCATCAAGACACTCATTCCCCATGAAGAAAGCAAGACGATCGGGGTTCAAAGCACAATGGAGTTTTACGTCCTAATTTTTTGCTTCAAAGTGTTATTAGATCATGAACGCAAACATTTCCTCAACGGAAAGCACGATGACAAAGTTTGTTCTAATGAAAACAAGCATCGCTTAACGATCGACAAAAGCATCTTTTTGTGTAAGACCAGGCCTTAATAAAAAAAATGCCCATTCACATTACAGTAAGATCAAATGGACTGGGATTGATTCTTCAATTGTAGGGTAAATGGAAATCGTCCTCAGTATGATTATCTGTGGAATTTTTCTTGAAGAAGTTAAATTTAGTCATCTTTGTTCTAACTCGGATTTAATCAACAAGGGCACTGAATAAGACGATTGTAGCTATGTTTATATTAGCTCTTTAACATACCGATTGTAGCTATGTCTGTACTAGTTCTTTAACATACCGAGTGTAGCTATATCTGTATCAGCTCTTTAACATACCGAGTGTAGCTATGTTTATATCAGCTCTTTAACATACCGAGTGTAGCTATGTCTGTACTAGTTCTTTAACATACCGATTGTAGCTATGTCTGTATCAGCTCTTTAACATACCGAGTGTAGCTATATCTGTACTAGTTCTTTAACATACCGAGTGTAGCTATGTTTGTACTAGCTCTTTAACATACCGATTGTAGCTATGTCTGTACTAGCTCTTTAACATACCGATTGTAGCTATGTTTATATTAGCTCTTTAACATACCGAGTGTAGCTATGTCTATATCAGCTCTTTAACATACCGAGTGTAGCTATGTCTGTACTAGTTCTTTAACATACCGAGTGTAGCTATGTTTGTACTAGCTCTTTAACATACCGAGTGTAGCTATGTCTGTACTAGCTCTTTTACCGATTGTAGCTATATCTGTATCAGCTCTTTAACATACCGAGTGTAGCTATGTCTGTACTAGTTCTTTAACATACCGATTATAGCTATGTCTGTATCAGCTCTTTAACATACCGAGTGTAGCTATGTCTGTATCAGCTCTTTAACATACCGAGTGTAGCTATGTCTGTATCAACTCTTTAACATACCGAGTGAAGCTATGTCTGTACTAGTTCTTTAACATACCGAGTGTAGCTATGTCTGTATCAACTCTTTAACATACCGAGTGTAGCTATGTTTGTACTAGTTCTTTAACGTACCGAGTGTAGCTATGTCTGTACCAGCTCTTTAACCTTCCGAGTGTAGCTATGTCTACCCCTTGCTGTTGGTATTGACGGAGGCTGTCATGGCGAATTAAATATCTATCTATTTCTGATAAATAGGAGAAAGATTCTGAAGGTAAACCTAGCAGGAGTTTGTATTAAATTAGGAAAGCTGATAGGAGGAAAAAGAAGATCAAAAACTCGTTCTATCTCGAGATGTCAAGATTTTGACGTTTTCAACAACCGGCTTAACACTTTCAACTTAAGCTAGAGTTAAATTTCAAGTTTTTCAAAGAAATGAGATAGAGGTTGGGGTATGTGAAAAAGTACATACAATATTTTGAAGAAATGTTTATAATTCAAAATCATCAAAATATATGTAGGTGCGGCCAGACACGCCGTTTAAATACGTTTAAATACGGTAGAAAATAGAAGAAACGAATCAGGTCCAGACCCGTACCTCGTGTATTCTCTTCTTCTATTCTCTACAGTATCAATAATCTCGCACCGCACACCACATCGCACCGCACACCGAACCGACACCATACCTCGTCTATTTACTTCTTCTGTATTCTACTGTATCGATTATCCCACACCGCACACCGCACCGCACACCGAACCGACACCATACCTCGTCTGTTTACTTCTTCTAGCTGTGTCAAGCCTGGGGTATCCGCTCGGTGAGCCGGTCTGAGCGATTGTCATGGAAAGTGAGTTAACAATTCGGGGCGAAAACAGACAACCTTATGCATATTAAATTCCATTTGACACCTCTTGCCCTATTGAGGCACAGTATAGATTATGGGACGCAATGCTCACAGTTTATCATTATAGATAGTCTCGGATATCAAAAAGGAAGTTTTATTGAATATTCGTGATGTGACTAGTAAATCTGGATTAAGACGGGTATAAAATCATTACACTATTTTACAGTCAATTGATTTCTTTATTCACAATTCATGACAGATCATACGACATGTTTTTATTTTCTGGAATTTCTTAAGAATTTGTGTTATCGTAACGAGTTTGAATATCGTCTGCTATAAAGGTAACTAAGTGCCGTAGGTTTCACAACGACAAAGTGGGTCAGTGGTTGTTTACATTCCCTAGTCTGATTTTACCCGATATTCAGTTCCAGAAATGATACTTAAAACCGGAAATGATACTTTCTTAACCGGTGATATTCTATAACCAGGAGCGACATTCTATAACTGGAAATTGTAGATTCTACCACCGGAAGTGATATTAAACAATTGAAAGTTGCATATCACCGGAAGTAAGATTCTACCACAGGAAGTGATGTTCTCTCGTGCAGATATTACTGCAGAATGACGTCGAAATACACTAAACACATTCTGTGTATTAACATCAACTGCCGGGTAATGAAGACTGTCGTCACTTCCGCTGGTAATAATGTAATTAATAGTAGACGAATGGGGCATCGGAATTCCATTCTGTAATGTTATACGCATAAACGGAATTCTACTCTATTAACAGTAGAGAAAACACATATTAAGAAGACTATATCCTCTGTCAAAAACTTAATCAACAAATACATCATTCTTTTATAATTCAGACATGAATCTTCTCCTCGCTACCGACCGACCGACTTACTGAACTCAAAATATCATTTTACCCGCAATGCTTTATCTCAATTTAAGAAAATTACAGTGTTTTCATGATAGGAAATCCAAATCTATTCTGATTTCTGACAGGCCAATTACTCAATCGTCTAGAAAGCGATTAACTATAATCGAAACGAAATATGAAGCAAAGATTAGCTAGAATTAATAGAGAAACGTTTCAAAAGAAATCATCGTTCACCTTCTCGAGAACCCGATATTAATCATAATTATACTAGATCACAATTCTAACATTCAGACCCATTCCACTAACAAATAATACCAGAATTTATGAGACAAGTCAAAATCTCTGGCAGCCTACATAATTATTTCTTATGAAAATCTGTTCTCTGACAGAATCATTTAATAAATATGTGATCAATTATCTCGAGTTTTTATTCCTAACTGACAACTTTCTAATAAATAAAGCGAAACACATTAATATCACAATATACAACAGTCAATATTTCTTTCGTTTCTTGTCTAATATTTCTTCACATTCTGTCATCGATCCTGTAGAAAATTGAATTTAGTCATTAACTAATGTAAAAATGAGGAGTTTGATTTATTGTTTCGTTTTCTCGTTAGGAAAATATTAGAATATGTCAGGACTTTGTTTATGAGTCGAGTTTAAGTGACGGTTTGTATTGTACAGTAGGCTGTAAATTACATTGCTTGTCTTGTCAGTTATTCCATCTCTTCTTTCAGTTCAGAATTGAAATATAGAGGGCAAAACTTGCAACGATGCCAAGCGAAATTTCATATTTCACGACACGATTTTGAATAAGGTAAAAAAAAATTATAGAGAGTTCTTTATTCTTCATATCTCAAAAAGTAGGACGTAAAACTCATTTCACCCACCAACCCCCCACCCCCTATTTGCCCCAAATGCCGAAAAGTAATACACAAATACTACAGATATAGCGCATGCTGAGAAGTAGAATCTAAAATTCCAATTCATATCATTTTTCAAAGCAAACACTCAAATTCATGCCCATTGTCGCGTAAGTTACTCCGTTATTCGAACGCAACCATCATATGAACTGGTATTACTGACTCGTGGCCTTCTTCAGACGAGTTTTGAGTGACGCATTTTCTTTTTCTGAAGTATGGCACTTGACTTGTGAAGTTGACAATCCGGGCTTGATCGATTACCGATTTATCTTCGGCTTGTCATTTCTTCGTTTCGTGAAATTACCTGTAGATTGATCAGCGGGAGGAAATTTTAATTAACCGAATGAAATATGGCGGATATGGAAAATTAATAGCAATCAATCACCATAAATCAAAAATAATTTGAAACTTTAATCTTGTTGTGATTGACATTATAATATGAAACTTGCAGGACAAATTCTATTTTAGTAGGCTGCTCTCGAAAGACATATATTATGAGCCCTTTGTCTCAAATATTTTTACAATCGACTTTTGTCGTAATTTGAATGTAAAATTTCACACTTCCGACAAATTCCACTAGTCAGAATTTCAGAGAAATAATTCATCAAAATATTTATAATACCTTGCCGAAATTTTCTAGAAATTTATTCTTATCAGGTATTCTCTAGGCCTGGCCACGTACGATCTTAGCGCTAAGATGTCCTACATTCTTATCTTCTAACATTGATTCTAGGACATCCTAGCGCTAAGATCGTTTACGTGGCCTGGCCAATGGACTTTAATATGACTCTAAATCTATATGGTAAATGAACTATAGTAATATTACAGATGAAGTAATATATAGTTCAGTATTATTTTTAATATATGATTATCTTTAAGTTATGATATATCAGACAGCAATTCTACGTCTGGAGGTTATTTCTGAGACCCAATATGACTCTGTATCCAGACGGTAAATGAACTATGGTTATATTAAAGATGAAATGATTTAGTAGACTATAAACGAAGAGTAGAAGTCAGCTAGAATACAAACTATCAGGTAATGAGACAGACCGTCATTGGATTGTATTCGAGACTAGTAATAATCGATGATTTATGACTCTATAGAATGACTGGTAATATTAAACTACCGTCATATATCACTCCCTTACAATCTAGTCGACTTAATGACGAGTTGTCTCGCTAACAAATTATACCTCGTTAATATGGTGTAGTCAGTCTTATAGCCTAACAAATTACATTGTTTGGTTTTACCCGGCCTCGACGTATTAACTATTCATACATTGGACCAATCGAGAGTTTTGGTTGATTTCTGTGGTTGGAATAGACTCGAGAAAGACGCAGAAATTGGAATATAAAGGGTTGGATAATTCGGTCGCCTCATCTTCATAATTATGGTAAAACACCGAAAGCAGAAGGTGAGACCTTTGTCTTGTTCTTTCGTTCATTGTCTGTTTGGCCTATTATGAGTACGTAAAAATCTTATTGACAAGAGCACATCGCATCAGGCCTATACGTGTTTTAGATATATAATGCTCGCCAGGACAGCTACTAATCAGGGTATTTTTCAACGTTAAGGTTTAGGCATTCAAGCAAAGCAAACCAATTCCAAAGTCTAAGACAAATACACGAATATTCTACAGTAGGGAGACAAACCAAATTAACTTGAACTCATTCTGTTGAATTGTGTTTCAGAAATAAAGGCCTCGTCAGGACAATGGATTTGAAATTAAGATAAACTTTCTAACATTAAGACTTTAGACGTACCTCAGCGAAGCAAGTGACTCCCTGAAAGTTCTACTGTGTTAGGGGTTCAAAGCCGACTCCTGACCGACACCTGATCGACACCTGACCGACTTTCGAAAGCACTTCTTGTTACATCAGAACTTTTTAATCTTGAAGATTCGAACCTAAGGTGCTTAATCGCTAATCAGATGAAATCCAACTGGTTACTGACTGCCACAAAAGAAAGTATTGACAACCAGCTACTGTGTAATTTTACTACAGAATAAAGGGAAGTAATACATGTTTGTTGGTTTAAAGTTTTTAACAGTGTTGAGTCTTGGTCCTATCAGACGATTAATGATCCTCCGCCGTTACAGTATGGCTGGTTCAATCCCAATATTTCGGTATGGGCCGAGATTTTGCAATTATCGGAGGGGCTGATATGAAAAAATAGTGATTTTGCAGACAAAAATAATGAAGGGCAAAAGAGAGTCAGACTGCCGAGTATATTGACCTAGCCATGGCTCCCTTTTCTTTCCAAAGAAAGTGTATCAGGCCCGTAGCAAGACTTGATTGTTCGGAGGGGCAAGTTATATATCTGGAGGGGCATGTAATATATCTGGAGGGGCATGTAATATATCTGGACGGGCATGTAATATATCCGGAGGGGCAATGGTGTATGGTGTTTAGTTGCAATAATGGAATTGGTCGGTTGTCAGAAGTGTATACAAAAAAACTGCAGCAAACAATTTGCCATGTTTCTTAAACAACAATTCATGATATAATGATCACGTAGCAGTATATCGTGTGACGTCGCTTAAAGATGGCTTTCCTTATTTTTTATTGTCAAATTAAGCAAACTATTTGATAAATTGGTGTTTCTAATGAATTATTATGTATTCTTAATCATATCATTATGTTCTTATTGCATATAATTAAGAGTTTTAACCAATCATAAACGTCCATGTATGTACAGTCTGGATTAACAAAAGAGACCTTTCTTGATCGGTCTCTCACTGAAATTCTACTGGTAATTCTCTTCTAATTTAGCCAATTATAAATCAATTATGTACATGTGAGACAAACTGGTATTTTTCCAAGTCATTAGAACACCTCTACTTTCTATTCATATAAGTATTAGCATTTTGATTTAAATAAATAGAAATAACGGAACCCATCTTAAGGGAACATGACACTCTGAATGCATAATCCCAGATTTGATATCCGACAAAAAGATCGGATTTCTAGCCTGGCCTTTATAATTATAAAATGAAAGCTTTATGAAGCATGGTTCAACGACTCTTCTATTGGCAACAGAAAACCTTTCAATTTATCAAAATATTAAATCGGCATTAGTCTCTCACCTCTGTGCCAGGAACCTGTTCCAAATCTCCAAGGTAACCCAGCAAGAATCGTTAAATTTTGATTGTGGAGAGATTAAGCGACAAGCAGACGATTTAATGGTAAAATGGCTCGAAACGTGATCAAAGGTCCCTTGATATTTGTTTGACAAAACTATCCGATAATTACCACGAATGATTTATCGTCTGTTCGCATTATGAAGTAAGTAGACGGGCGTCATTAGTGTATTTATCACCTAGTTTAGACTTTATTGCTAAGTTGCATGACCTGATTATCGCCAAGGGTTGACCTTATTCCTCGTTAACCCGGTTCCGGTGTTTTTTCATTATTTCGATTTTTAATAAATAAACATTAATGGATACAACTCCAGCAACTATCACTGCCCAGAACATCCTTTTCTGGGGATTTATGGTTTTCGTTTTTTTAGTTTAAATTGTGTTCTGTATTTGTGATTGTCGTGCGCGAATGGGTCATAGGTCATAGTTAACCTTATTTCCGGGTTTTTTTTCATTGCCAACGTCCAAATAAATTATTTTGGTTTTTCAACATCTCAACTTATTTTTCTATCCTTGGCCAGTGCTTCCTTCTCCTACAATTTTTTTTTATTTTTACCGCAGACCTATTCTAATCCTTGACACTGTGAAGATGATTCCAGCCATAATTCAGAGACTGTTTCCGCAATTTCAAAAGACCACAAAGATTCGAATGCAGCAGTAATCCTCCCTCGGAGGTGTGTTCGATCATAATTCCGACACGAAGATAAAAGCGAGTGATAAATTATCAATAGTCTAGATAGTCTTCTGACAATATAACAGATGGATCTAACAAATAATTCATCTTGATAATTGAGTTGTTTCACTTCTACAAAACTTGCAAACATTTAAAATGTCCGACATTTACATTAAAACAGCCAAATAACATGCGATCTGTACATTTGTTGTCATCCAAAGGCGACACAATAATTGGATTTTTAAAGATGAGCTCTCAAGCCTTGTTTGCACTATTTATTAAAGATGTGCTCTTAAGCCTTGTTTACACGATTGTTGAAAATAAGCACTCAGGCCTTGTTAACACCATTTTTTTATGATCAGCTCTTGTTGACACTTAAAGATGAGCTCTCAAGAACGTATTTACACTATTTTCATAGATGAGCTCTCAAGCCTTGTTAACACGATTTTTAAAGCTGAGCTCTTAAGCCTTGTTTACGCGATTTTTTTAAGATCAGCTCTCAAGACTTGTTGACACTTTAAGCCTTGGTTGATTTTCAAAGGAGCTCTAAACCTTGAAACTTTGAGATGTCTCAAGCCGTGTTTACATGTTATTTAAAGACGACCTCTCAAGCCTTGTTGACACTTAAAGACGAGCTCTCAAGCCGTGTTTATGCGATTTTTAAATATGAATTCTTAAGCCTTGGTTACACTATCTTTTAAAGATGAGCTCCAAAGCCCGTAACGAAGAGATGTCTGGGAAATATCATTTAATACTCTGAGAATACCTGGATAGCAAACCTTGAATGTTTAACCCAGCCCAGGGTTGTTAGTTAAAGTAAAAAAATTCAGATGTGTATGTGATGGGTACAATGTGAACCCAGGGTTTATAGTAAATATACAAAATAACTCGTCAGTTTTGTGTTAGGTACAACGCGACCATGACTCGATAAACAAACACAGTAAGGGTACCTTGATAGTAACCCTTGATTTGAATGATTCAGTTAGCCCAGTGCTTTTAGTAAATGTACAAAATAACTCGAAGTTAAGTAAGAAGTCGCCAGTTTTGTATTAGGTACAAAGCGACCATAACTCAATAAATAGACATAAAACACTGTGATAGTATCTCACGACAGAACTCGATGATTAAAATTTACATCAATCTGTCAGCATTCTGACAAAACAAAATGAAATGCGAACTATAAGAAGTTGAAAGAAGGATGATATCTACTGATAAGACTGGTCGAGTGATTTAGTTAAACTGGTGAAAAGAAGAAAATAAAGGATGATTTATTCGACAGGCGTGAAAACATAAACAATCATCAACATCCTCGTAAAATATACTCTAAAATTTCTAAATACTTTCACAGATACCTGTCAATTTTAACATTATAAAGGGGTATTCACACTGACAGATTTTAATCTGGATTGACTTTTGATGAATAAAGATGGTTATTTACACATTTATTTATGTGCAATATGGATTGCTTCCCTTGGAAGTCTTATTTCTAAAAACATTCACAGATAGCTGCCAATTTGAACATCATGAGGGGGTATTCACACTGACAGATTTTAATCTGGATTGACTTTTGATGAATAAAGATGGTTATTTACACATTTATTTATGTACAATATGGATTGCTTCCCTTGGCAGTCTTATTTCTAAATACATTCACAGATAGCTGCCAATTTGAACATCATGAGGGGGTATTCACACTGACAGATTTTAATCTGGATTGACTTTTGATGAATAATGATGGTTATTTACACATTTATTTATGTAAAATATGGATTGCTTCCCTTGGCAGTCTTATTTCTAAATACATTCACAGATAGCTGCCAATTTGAACATCATGAGGGGGTATTCACACTGACAGATTTTAATCTGGATTGACTTTTGATGAATAATGATGGATATTTACACATTTATTTATGTAAAATATGGATTGCTTCCCTTGGCAGTCTTATTTCTAAATACTTTCACAGATACCTGTCAATTTGAACATTATAAAGGGTTATTCACACTGACAGATTCTAAGCTAGATTGGCTATTGGTGAATAACGATGGTTATTTACACATTTATTTATGTAAAATATGGATTGCTTCCCTTGGCAGTCTTATTACTAAATACATTCACAGATAGCTATTTTTACAATAAAAAGAAATATTCACACTAAGTGATTTCAAGCCAGATTGACTTTTGATGAATCTATATTTGATGAGGCTGCATTCACACTATAAGAACTTAAATATGTAACATCGATTGCTTCCCCTGGCAGTCCAGAATACGAAATTACAATACCTGTTAATATTAACATTATAAGGGGGTATTAACACTAACAGATTTTAAGGTCAATCGACTCTAGATAAATTCCGATTTCTAAAAATGCATTTACATAACAATATCTTAAATAAATGAATATGGATTACTTCCCTTGGCAGTGTAATTTCTAAATATATTCACAGATAGAGTCAAACACAGGTATTTCCAATGGTATAAAAGGTTTGACTAAACCCTCAATTCCATCAGAGCTTTGATATCATTAAATTTAAAAACCATAACGCACAATTAAATATAAATAAAGAAGGTATTTTTAAGCCACTCCCTCACTCAGATGTTTTATCATTCTAATAGCAAGTAATATGACTAATATACCTATTCGTTCCAGACTGATCTCATACAAACTATAGTTTCAATCATTTTTTCTGTCCAAATCAACGTCATCTACTGGCTACACTCGTATCAACTTCCGGTAGAATGGTATTAGTTACTCACGGAAACTATCGTGAGCCGAATGCTATAACTGACAACGAAATAAAT
>NW_008707001.1:1000289-1002323 GCF_000327385.1 Lottia gigantea | reverse complement strand
TAATTTCCGATTGTCCAATGTTGAGATTTCTTCGAGTGATTAGTCAAACCCTCTTAATGCGAATTGAAAATATATTGGACTGGTTGTATTGATGTTTTAACGGTACCCGGATGATCAAAAATATCTGTGTTTGACAGATTTTAACTTTGGCATTGACAAGTTTGATTTTCAAACAAATGTTTCCTGAAATAATAAAAAAAAAAACAATGTTTCTCAGACAAAAGAACATTCCACTCTTTTCTTAGTAGAATAATTAGCAATTGAATTAAACTGAACTAAAGTTTCAATCTAACCGGCATGAATACCTTTTTCCTATTCCTAATTAGGCCCTACTTGGTGCTTCGTTTGCCTTCAGATCAATTTTGGCTATTTCGGCTAGAAAAAAAACGTTCGTCTATATTACAGGACATTCTACATCATTTCTCCCATCTAATTTAAAGGACGCATCCGACCCGCGAAAAACTTCACGTGTTTTCAGTTGTCCATCAGTAATTGGACTCACTCCACTTATTCATTGCCATCTCTTCCCATGTTAAAACACGAAATTCAACATTCTACAATTCATTTAAAGCTTTCCAATATGTCGAATGAAAGCCAATACTTAATGTCTCCTAAAAAAATTCAATATATGATGTCCATGAAAATTTTGAGCTAGTCAAATTGAAAGTAGACCACTGCCGGTTATACTCATCCGCTAGAGTTTTGGCAGTTCACAAAACGACTATTTTTAGAATTAGCCTTCCGCCTTTAGGTCTCTCATCATCTCGGCAAATCTTAAAGATAATGCAATTTCAGACATCAAATTCCAAATCTATACCAAAAATTACCCAAAAATAGGCAAGCAAAATAGCCTGGACTACATTCATATACAATAATTTGCATGAAATATTTTAGTGGAGTGAGTCCAATTATTTTAAAATACTATACATAAAAACACAAGTTATTTCCCTTGAAGCTATTCTTCCACCGTGCACTGTAATTCAGAATGATGTAAATAGAAGCTATAAGTGTCCCTGATACAGAAGAAGAATCACAGAAGAAGAACTACAGAAGAAGATCTCTACAGAAGAAGAACACAGAAGAACTCTTACAGAAGAAGAACTATAGAAGAAGAACTACAGAAGAACTCTTACAGAAGAAGAACTACAGAAGAAGAACAATAGAAGAACTATAGAAGAGGAACACAGAAGAACTCTTACAGAAGAAGAACAATAGAAGAACTATAGAAGAAGAACTACAGAAGAACTCTTACAGAAGAAGAACTACAGAAGAAGAACAATAGAAGAACTATAGAAGAAGAACTACAGAAGAACTCTTACAGAAGAAGAACTACAGAAGAAGAACAATAGAAGAACTATAGAAGAAGAACACAGAAGAACTCTTACAGAAGAAGAACTACAGAAGAACTCTTACAGAAGAAGAACTACAGAAGAAGAACACAGAAGAACTACAGAAGAAGAACTACAGAAGAACTCTTACAGAAGAAGAACTACAGAAGAAGAACTATAGAAGAAGAACTCTACAGAAGAAGAACTATAGAAGAACTCTTACAGAAGAAGAACTACAGAAGAAGAACTACAGAAGAAGAACAATAGAAGAACTATAGAAGAAGAACTACAGAAGAACTCTTACAGAAGAAGAACTACAGAAGAACTCTTACAGAAGAAGAACTACAGAAGAAGAACTACAGAAGAAGAACTACAGAAGAAGAACTATAGAAGAAGAACTACAGAAGAACTCTTACAGAAGAAGAACTACAGAAGAACTCTTACAGAAGAAGAACTACAGAAGAACTCTTACAGAAGAAGAACTACAGAAGAAGAACTACAGAATAAGAATTACAGAAGAAGAACTACAAAATAAGAACTACGGAAGAAGAACTACAGAAGGAGAACTCAACAGAAAAACAACCACAGAAGAAGAACTACAGAAGAAGAACTCTACAGAAGAAGAATTACAGAAGAAGAACTACAGAAGAAGAACTACAGAAGAAGAACTCTACTGAGAAAGAACTACAGAAGAAGAATACAGAAG
>NW_008707001.1:992107-1000239 GCF_000327385.1 Lottia gigantea | reverse complement strand
ATTTCTTCGAGTGATTAGTCAAACCCTCTTAATGCGAATTGAAAATATATTGGACTGGTTGTATTGATGTTTTAACGGTACCCGGATGATCAAAAATATCTGTGTTTGACAGATTTTAACTTTGGCATTGACAAGTTTGATTTTCAAACAAATGTTTCCTGAAATAATAAAAAAAAAAACAATGTTTCTCAGACAAAAGAACATTCCACTCTTTTCTTAGTAGAATAATTAGCAATTGAATTAAACTGAACTAAAGTTTCAATCTAACCGGCATGAATACCTTTTTCCTATTCCTAATTAGGCCCTACTTGGTGCTTCGTTTGCCTTCAGATCAATTTTGGCTATTTCGGCTAGAAAAAAAACGTTCGTCTATATTACAGGACATTCTACATCATTTCTCCCATCTAATTTAAAGGACGCATCCGACCCGCGAAAAACTTCACGTGTTTTCAGTTGTCCATCAGTAATTGGACTCACTCCACTTATTCATTGCCATCTCTTCCCATGTTAAAACACGAAATTCAACATTCTACAATTCATTTAAAGCTTTCCAATATGTCGAATGAAAGCCAATACTTAATGTCTCCTAAAAAAATTCAATATATGATGTCCATGAAAATTTTGAGCTAGTCAAATTGAAAGTAGACCACTGCCGGTTATACTCATCCGCTAGAGTTTTGGCAGTTCACAAAACGACTATTTTTAGAATTAGCCTTCCGCCTTTAGGTCTCTCATCATCTCGGCAAATCTTAAAGATAATGCAATTTCAGACATCAAATTCCAAATCTATACCAAAAATTACCCAAAAATAGGCAAGCAAAATAGCCTGGACTACATTCATATACAATAATTTGCATGAAATATTTTAGTGGAGTGAGTCCAATTATTTTAAAATACTATACATAAAAACACAAGTTATTTCCCTTGAAGCTATTCTTCCACCGTGCACTGTAATTCAGAATGATGTAAATAGAAGCTATAAGTGTCCCTGACACACATACAAATACTATAATATAAGAATGATGTTAAAAGAAGCTATAAGTGTCCCTGATACAGAAGAAGAATCACAGAAGAAGAACTACAGAAGAAGATCTCTACAGAAGAAGAACACAGAAGAACTCTTACAGAAGAAGAACTACAGAAGAACTCTTACAGAAGAAGAACTATAGAAGAAGAACTACAGAAGAACTCTTACAGAAGAAGAACTACAGAAGAAGAACTACAGAAGAACTCTTACAGAAGAAGAACTATAGAAGAACTCTTACAGAAGAAGAACAATAGAAGAACTATAGAAGAAGAACTACAGAAGAACTCTTACAGAAGAAGAACTACAGAAGAACTCTTACAGAAGAAGAACTACAGAAGAAGAATTACAGAAGAACAACCACAGAAGATCAACTCTACAGAAGAAGAACTACAGAAGAAGAACTCTACAGAACAAGAACTACAAAATAAGAACTACGGAAGAAGAACTACAGAAGGAGAACTCAACAGAAAAACAACCACAGAAGAAGAACTACAGAAGAAGAACTCTACAGAAGGAGAATTACAGAAGAAGAACTACGGAAGAAGAACTACAGAAGGAGAACTCTACAGAAGAAGAATTACAGAAGAAGAACTACAGAAGAAGAACTACAGAAGAAGAACTCTACAGAAGAAGAATTACAGAAGAAGAACTACAGAAGAAGAACTACAGAAGAAGAACTCTACTGAGAAAGAACTACAGAAGAAGAATTACAGAAGAAGAACTCTGCTGAGAAAGAACTACAGAAGAAGAATTACAGAAGAAGAACTCTACTGAGAAAGAACTACAGAAGAAGAACTCAACAGAAGAACAAACAAAGTATCAAGACTCAGAAGAAGATTTGGAAGAAACCATTGGAGCTCTTTACTCAACGTCTGAGATATAGATGTTTTTATTCCGCAGAGGACACTATCCCCCAATAAGAAGAAGAAAAAGATATGACTAGGGAGTTTTCAACCTTTGTTCTTTCAATTATCCCTTCTCAGGTTCTCAGGGTCCTTGATCGATTGCATTACCCCCACCCCTGCCCCACCCACCCCTTAAATAATTTTTGAAATTTTCGTGATTTTCTCTAAGGTTTTCCCAGAATATAGCCTTACAGAGTAGAACAACTTACATTATTGTTCAGATATCTCATGCTGAACCGATTATCTATCTCAAGAATGTCAAAATGATTCCCTTTATCTATCTCAAGAATGTCAAAATGATTCCCTTGGGGTAATTACCCCTGATACAATATATAATAAATATTATGTAATTATTGAAATAACAAAGAACATTTCACATTCCTTAAGATTAGCCAAGCGGAGTTTCAGTCAGTAAAATTAACTAGATTGACTGATGTTAGTAAGTACAATGATAGAAAAAAATTCAAAAAGAAAAAAAATTGAAAAATCGAAATTCTCCTGATAGGCCTATAGGCACCAGTTAAAAGTTTGGAATATCGGAAACCGCGAGATAAGGTTTAATGCCACTTTCAGAGCTGTTCACAGGTCTAGCATTCTTCTCGTATTCCAAGCGCAAGTAATGATGTTTGTGATTGTTATTGTAGGCATAAGCTACTTTATTCCAGTAAACTCCGCTGATTTCTGGAGTCAAGTTTCAACATTGTACCGCAAAGACAAACATATACCCAACTATTATCTATCGTCGGATGTTTCAAGTAAGATTAACTGTGCAGCTTTGTGTAAAAAATCGGGCACCTGTTATTCATTTGGGTTTCATAAAGTAAAAAGGAAGTGTTATCTTTATGAAAGTTTCCCGGCTGATTGTCGTTCTACTGAGGACATTGGAATGGTAACATACTCCCCCAGTACTGAAGGTACGTATGTATAACATATTTCTAGAACCAGCTAGTCAGTTTCTGGTGTTTGCATGTCTTTTGAACTGAAAACGAATCTCTTGTTTTACATAATAGATGAAAATATAAATACTTCGATTCTTTCAGACATAGTACTTTTCTGAAGCAGTCTGTTACATCTTCGCACCTTCGAGGCCTTGTTAGAAAGTCTTATACAAAAAGCCATAATGTACATTATATAGGAAAATAGCTATTGCAGTCAATGTATAAGACGAAATTCGCAATACCTTGAAATTGTTAAGAAGATTCGGTTAGAGCGTTGGTTCTTTGCTTGGCGCCATTTCCCAACTAAAGAAGGTGATCGGAGTGTGAGTTCGTTGACTGACCAACTGGTAGAAAGGATTCTTGGGGAATCTAATTTGTTGTTAGTTGTTTCTTTCTTTCTTTTC
Source organism: Lottia gigantea (assembly GCF_000327385.1). Lineage (NCBI taxonomy): Eukaryota > Metazoa > Mollusca > Gastropoda > Lottiidae > Lottia > Lottia gigantea. The sequence goes on along the minus strand of NW_008707001.1, from coordinate 996,965 downwards.
TTCTGTTTCAAAACAAGGGAGCCACGGTGGCTCAGTGAGTTAATGGCTTGCTGGTTAATCTGAAGGTCCAGGGTTCAATCCCGGAATAGGTCGAGATGATACCTTCTGATTTTTAACAGGGTTTTCACTCTGTTGGTGATGTAGGTTGGAGGTGCTAACAAGGAAAAATCGTAGTCGTTCGGAAGGCACAAAAGTCCGAGCTCTACAGACTGTGTACGTTAAAAATCACTTGACACTTGGAAATTAAATATCATTTCATTTAAAGTAACCACACATGTCTGATTGGAAGTTGGAATGGTGTAAATTGATGCTATCAATGTACCCGATAGACATAACGATTTTAGAAAACCTCTTTACAATCCTTTTAAAGGTTTTTTTTGGGGGGGCGGGGGGCGGGGGGGGGGGGGGGTTGTTTTAAGAAGTATTAGAATGTACGAAAATCACATAATTCCATTAAAAATACTCCAAACTAGGAATTTTACTCACTATTTCTATAGATGTCTTTTCTATATAGCACGGAGTATCTTAAATTGACCAATCGTCATTGTAACATTCAAAAGCAGATATTTCTGGACACAAATTTCGACGGTGAGCTGTAAACACCATTACTGATTAGCTCAGCTAAAAAATTCCAGTTTTTGAGACTGAATTATGATTGGTAAAAAATGGCCTACTTGTCCCTTGAATTGTCTCCCTATTTCCAGATAAAGACAACGTAGCCTTGGGTAAACTAGCTGTATTATCAAGTGTATACATGTATAGCAAACCATATGAAGCCTGTAGAGCAGTAGATGGTGATATCTCGACCTTCTGTCATAGTAGGTATGGCTCGCCACAGTGGTGGTGCCTTGACCTTCAACGAATATACAATTTCAAGGAAATTCAACTCTATAATAGGATAGAGATAAATAATAAAGGTAGGAAGGATTGTATTAAGATCGGTGGCGAAGCCAGTGGGGTGTATTTTCATATTTGGAATTTCGTCTGCCAGTCAATCTGCTCTCTATTTGAACCCCCAATTCCAAGAGGCCTGCGTTTTCACTGATTAAGATTGTTCACTGCCTTGATAATTGCATTGAATTTGACGATTTTTTGATGAAAGGCTTTTGGGTTATTGCCCATGACTTAATAAAATTTGTTCGTGAGCGCAAAAGACACTACACTTTTCATCCAATTATAGTGAAATTCGGTGTGATCATTTATAGGCTCTTGGTTCAGGTTGAATTTGACGATTTTTGATGAATATTTTTTGAGTTATTGCCCTTGACATAGTAAACATGCGTCAAAATTTGTTTATGAGCACAATAGAGATTAATAAACTGCACCCGATTGAAGGCAATACATGTTTCATGGTCATATATAATGATGAGCTCTTGGTCAAGTTTGAATTTGACAATTTGACCGATGTCAGAAACCCCTCTCCCCCTCTCTCTCTCTCTCTCTTTCCCTCTCCTCCGTGAGATTGTAATAAAGGTCATCTAAACTATTCGAAACATATACTGCAAAATAAAAACACTCAAATTGATCATCGATCTTTGCAATGTACAACTCAATAATTTATTTATTTTTAATTGAAGGAATTAAACAACTGCAGAATTTTACTATGAAGTTGAGTTATGAGGGACTGTGTGATGACGAGGGATTTATTAACTCTGTGAAGTGTTACCAGGATGATTCACCAGATTTACATATGATATATAACATTACTAACTGTACTTCATCTTTACCTTTTACCTCACGTTTTATTTATATCAATATTTACCACACTCAAACTTACCTTCATTTCTCAGAGTTGGTTGTTAAAGCTTTTTAAAGGTACATAATAAAACTTGGCAATTAAGAACACAAGATATATAGATATACTACTTCTAGGTTTATTATATACTACATTACACATACAGTATACATTAAGAACACAAGTTATATATATATACTACTTCTAGGTTTATTACATACTACGTTACACATACAGTAAACATTAAGAACGCAAGTTATATAGATATACTACTTCTAGGTTTATTATATACTACGTTACACATACAGTAAACATTAAGAACGCAAGTTATATAGATATACTACTTCTAGGTTTATTATATACTACGTTTCACATACAGTAAACATTAAGAACGCAAGTTATATAGATATACTACTTCTAGGTTTATTATATACTACGTTTCACATACAGTAAACATTAAGAACACAATTTATATAGATATACTACTTCTAGTTTTATTATATACTACGTTTCACATACAGTAAACATTAAGAACACAATTTATATAGATATACTACTTCTAGTTTTATTATATACTACGTTTCACATACAGTAAACATTAAGAACGCAAGTTATATAGATATACTACTTCTAGGTTTATTATATACTACGTTACACATACAGTAAACATTAAGAACACAATTTATATAGATATACTACTTCTAGTTTTATTATATACTACGTTTCACATACAGTAAACATTAAGAACGCAAGTTATATAGATATACTACTTCTAGGTTTATTATATACTACGTTACACATACAGTATACATTAAGAACACAAGATATATAGATATAGTACTTCTAGGTTTAACTGTAATTGTAACCAGCTCTCACTAATTAATTTAGTAGTATTATCTTCCGATCAGATTTACTATTAATCCAACTATATTTGTTTCTTACAAGATTATAACACACACGAACGTAGTTCACAACCGTTTGGAATTTTAAAAAGGATTATTGTATTTCATCAAAGCTTTCAAATCACATTGAAAGCCATTTCTAAACGTTTAAAATTGATTTGATGGCTTATTTGAAATAATATAACCTTTTTGAAAATTCGACTTATTAAGTCGAGGAAGAGATTTAAAATGGTTGGGAACTACCATCGTGTGTTATTTCCATGTAAGAACAAATCATAGGTAGTTTTGTATCTTAATCCACTCACACTAGAGCCTCTTATTAAAGTAACTTCGTTTAGACTATGAATTAATTATTCCTATATTTGTTGTTTTTACTCGAGGTAGTGATAGTAAAATGTTGATGCCTCTGTAAATATTCTATGAATACATACTCACTTTCCCACTTCCACGATCCTACTCAAAATATCTGTCAGAGGCTAGAATAGAAATGAAATGAAGTTTTACGTCCTACTTTCTGCACCATGTGGGCTAATGAAGACGGGCAACGCCATGCAGGGTGCAATGAAGGAAATTTTGCAAGGACAGCGGCATTGGCCTGATCTTTTTCGATTTCCAACTGTCGAAGGATCTTTAACGTGCACAGAAAGGCTGGAATAGAGGCATATGTTTCGGCTTACGGTTAATACAGTTCAACTGATCACCAATCTAATTAGCCAATTGTGACCAACTCTTACCTCACGACGGTGTGATTAACAACTTTATGTTATTCAAGATCGACTATCACTAACAACTCTCTGTTTCTAGGTGTTTGTATACGGGAACCAAGGGTGACGCTAGGGCCTGGGGTGGGGGTATATAAGATCTGACGTCTAACAGATTCACTATAACATTCCAACTTGCTCTACAGCTACATCTAACAGCTTCAGCGAGTTTCAAGTTTTCATTTGAGTGAAATCAACAACCTTTATCTTCAATATGGTAAGTCAAATTTTTATTTGTACCACAGCCAAGATAGTTTAAAGGGAGAGGTCTGCCATTTTCTTTTTTGACCAATTACACTTTAGTCTGAGAAACGGGAATTTTTCAGTTAAACCATTCAGTAATAGTGTTCACAGCCCACCGTCGAAAATTAAGCCTTCAAATCCACGTGTGTCCAGAATTATCCGCGTTTGAAAGTTAAAAAGATGAGTCGTCTTTTTTGAGACATTGTCATATATTGCAAAAACATGTGTAGAAATAGTCAAATTACTAGTTTTAGATATTTTTGGAGGAATTATTCGCTTTTAGTACTTTCTGAAGGCTATTTACATATATTTACGACTCAAATACCCCCCCCCCCCCCTCCCCCCTCTGAATGACACAACTGTCCCTCTACGGTATTAGGTGGCATTTTTATTTTTGTTATCTAGCACGGAGGTCACCACACATAGCTTGTTAGCATGTAAACAGAGTCCTGGCATGGTGATCTCGACCTCCCTGTATTGCTATTTCTAGCTAGCTCGGATGGCCCTTACATGGAGGGTTTCCACCTCGTATGGAAGGTTTCGTACGACGATTTTCGGGTAGCACAGTGGTCCCTGCATGGAAAAACGCCTGGTTGTATAAACAAGAACAGCAGGTCGTCTACTGCAAGTATATATTAAAGAACCGTCGAAAGTGAGGGTACCAATAATAACCGTTCAACCCAAACATACTCAATTGTCAAACACTTTAAAATCCTTATTCTTCTTTTCAGCGTGAGTGTATCTCTATCCATGTTGGTCAAGCTGGTGTCCAGATGGGCAATGCTTGTTGGGAGTTGTACTGTTTAGAACATGGTATCCAACCTGATGGTCAGATGCCTTCTGATAAAACTATTGGAGGTGGAGATGATTCCTTCAACACTTTCTTCAGTGAGACAGGAGCTGGTAAACATGTGCCAAGAGCTGTTTTTGTTGATCTGGAACCAACAGTTGTAGATGAAGTCCGAACTGGTACTTACCGTCAACTCTTCCATCCTGAACAACTCATCACTGGTAAAGAAGATGCTGCCAATAATTATGCCCGAGGTCACTACACTGTGGGTAAAGAGCTCATTGATTTGGTTCTCGACAGAACCAGGAAGCTGGCTGATCAATGTACTGGTCTTCAAGGATTTCTCATCTTCCACAGTTTTGGTGGAGGAACCGGATCTGGTTTCTCTTCCTTGTTGATGGAAAGATTGAGTGTGGACTATGGCAAG
>NW_008707001.1:930469-992057 GCF_000327385.1 Lottia gigantea | reverse complement strand
GAGGAAGTCGTTTACTAAGGGTGACTGTAGCCTACATCGCTTACAAGAGGCGGCCTTTACTACGGGTGGTCGCTTTCTCGAGGTTTCAGCAAGAAGCAAGAGAAATATATTTCATCAATTTATGTAAAAGTTTTGACTGAAACTTTTATCAGATTAACCTAAAATCATCCTATTTACATATATTTACGACTCAAATACCCCCCCCCCCCCTCCCCCCTCTGAATGACGCAACTGTCCCTCTACGGTATTAGGTGGCATTTTTATTTTTGTTATCTAGCACGGAGGTCACCACACATAGCTTGTTAGCATGTAAACAGAGTCCTGGCATGGTGATCTCGACCTCCCTGTATTGCTATTTCTAGCTAGCTCGGATGGCCCTTACATGGAGGGTTTCCACCTCGTATGGAAGGTTTCGTACGACGATTTTCGGGTAGCACAGTGGTCCCTGCATGGAAAAACGCCTGGTTGTATAAACAAGAACAGCAGGTCGTCTACTGCAAGTATATATTAAAGAACCGTCGAAAGTGAGGGTACCAATAATAACCGTTCAACCCAAACATACTCAATTGTCAAACACTTTAAAATCCTTATTCTTCTTTTCAGCGTGAGTGTATCTCTATCCATGTTGGTCAAGCTGGTGTCCAGATGGGCAATGCTTGTTGGGAGTTGTACTGTTTAGAACATGGTATCCAACCTGATGGTCAGATGCCTTCTGATAAAACTATTGGAGGTGGAGATGATTCCTTCAACACTTTCTTCAGTGAGACAGGAGCTGGTAAACATGTGCCAAGAGCTGTTTTTGTTGATCTGGAACCAACAGTTGTAGATGAAGTCCGAACTGGTACTTACCGTCAACTCTTCCATCCTGAACAACTCATCACTGGTAAAGAAGATGCTGCCAATAATTATGCCCGAGGTCACTACACTGTGGGTAAAGAGCTCATTGATTTGGTTCTCGACAGAACCAGGAAGCTGGCTGATCAATGTACTGGTCTTCAAGGATTTCTCATCTTCCACAGTTTTGGTGGAGGAACCGGATCTGGTTTCTCTTCCTTGTTGATGGAAAGATTGAGTGTGGACTATGGCAAGAAATCCAAGTTGGAGTTTGCTGTTTATCCTGCTCCACAAATATCAACTGCTGTGGTAGAACCTTACAACTCTATCCTTACAACCCATACCACATTGGAACATTCCGATTGTGCCTTCATGGTGGATAACGAGGCTATCTATGATATATGTCGACGAAATCTCGACATTGAAAGACCAACCTACACCAACTTGAACCGATTGATTGGTCTAATCGTCAGCTCCATCACTGCTTCACTTCGATTTGATGGTGCCTTGAATGTCGATCTTACTGAGTTCCAGACCAACTTGGTACCCTACCCACGTATTCATTTCCCATTGGCTACCTATGCACCTGTCATTTCCGCCGAGAAAGCTTACCATGAACAACTTTCTGTAGCTGAAATCACCAACGCTTGTTTCGAACCAGCCAATCAGATGGTCAAATGTGATCCTCGTCATGGTAAATACATGGCTTGCTGTATGTTGTACCGAGGTGATGTTGTTCCCAAGGATGTTAATGCTGCTATTGCCACCATCAAGACCAAGAGAACCATCCAATTCGTCGACTGGTGTCCAACTGGTTTCAAAGTGGGTATTAACTACCAACCACCAACTGTTGTACCAGGAGGCGATTTAGCCAAGGTCCAGAGAGCTGTTTGTATGTTGAGTAACACGACTGCTATTGCTGAAGCTTGGGCTCGTCTTGATCATAAATTTGATCTGATGTACGCCAAGAGAGCTTTCGTTCACTGGTATGTTGGTGAAGGTATGGAAGAAGGTGAATTCTCTGAAGCTAGAGAAGATTTAGCTGCTCTAGAGAAAGATTATGAAGAAGTTGGAGTTGATTCTGTTGAAGGTGAAGGAGAAGAAGGAGAGGGAGAAGAATATTAATAAGAACACTGTTTTTATTAAAGAATAAATTATAATTTATACCTGAAAATGTCTTGTCTTATCCTACAGATGGGCTAATGAAGACGGCAACGTCATGCAGGGTACAATGAGGGAAATTTTGCCAGGACTAGACGCTTTTTCCATGTCAGTCCCTCTCACCTGCATCACTGACAGGAGGAAACCGGGTTTAAAAATCCGAAGGTGTTATCTCGATCTATGCCGGGATTGAACCCTGGACCTTCAGAATAGCGAACAGCCGTCTAACTTACCCCCACGATGCCAAGGTAAGTACCACAATAGATAGTAAGACGACCAGTGTGATAAAAATAAGTTTATTCTGTCCAGTAATCATACCAAACATGATAAATAATATAATAATAATAATAATATTGATGGTAATAGTAGTTATATTAGAGAGAATGGTTAAACATTGAAACTAGGATTCAGTCAGACAATCATTCTTATCAAATTAACATTGTAGGGTGGCCACACATACTAAACTACGTGTAAATAACACACACGAACGTGTCGACTTCGCCAATATTTCAACAAAGCCTAAAAACATTTTCAAAGGTTTAGAAATGGCTTTCATTGTGATTTACAAGCTTTGTTGAAACTTTGGCCTTTTTAAGTTATTTAGTCTAAGAAGAAATTCAAAATAGTTGTGAACTACATTCGTGTTTGTTTTTTCAACATAACAACCACACTTATTTTCGTATGGGTGGCCACATTCACCTCTCATGACGTATGCCAAGAGACTACAATTTACCCAAATCGGCCGTTTTCAAGAGGTGGACGCTATCTCAAGGTAACTGTTAACTAAAGGTGGTTGTTTTCTATAACTTTCTATTTCCAGAGGAAGTCGTTTACTAAGGGTGACTGTAGCCTACATCGCTTACAAGAGGCGGCCTTTACTACGGGTGGTCGCTTTCTCGAGGTTTTCAGCAAGAAGCAAGAGAAATATATTTCATCAATTTATGTAAAAGTTTTGACTGAAACTTTTATCAGATTAACCTAAAATCATCCTGGTCCATTCACATCTAACGAGAAAAATGTTATGAAATATTTACATTATGAAATATTGCCCTCAAATTATTCTCCATGATATATCAACACGTAATGAATAATCAAAATTAAATTTTAGATTTATATAACAGGAGCCTTATTCTAGACAACTTAACTACGATAAAATCTAGATTTTAGGAAATACAGTTATCTGATTGGATAAAAGAACTTAATTTATAATCAATTATAGTGATTGACCAATCAGATGACTGGAACACTAATATCATCTTAAGTTAATTTTTGGCGAATAAGACTCTAAGACTGTTATACGAAAGTTATAGAAGCCCTATTTAGATAAAACAGTGTCGAGAAGAATAATTTCACACAAGATTTCGGAACCGTTAAATCAAAATATATTCATGACTCTACACAATCTTTCAGAAAGAAATAAAGAAATAGAGTTTTATATTCTTACTTCATGTACATTACTGAAATAAAATGTTGCATCCAATCGTGCGGCCAAAAGGATACAAGAGAATGTACTATTCTGGTACAAACTTCCTGGCTACACTGATATTCAAAAATAGCGAATTTATATACCATATATTTGCGTTTATAATGCGCAGCGTTTAGCCCTTGAACAATAATATTTTCTACAGTGACAAAGAATTTTTGCCGATTTACTCAAGAAGAGAAAAGGTGCGCATTCTAATTGGTACGCACTATATTCCCAGTTTTACGGTATTAAAATTGGTTCCCTCATGAAAGAATGCATATTTACACTAGGGTTTAAATGGCAGTGACTTAATTCACAAATTCTATTTTACAGAATTTACAGAAGTTTAATATTCCATGATTTGAACCAACAACTAAACAGGAAATGTTTATTAACATCGTTTATTCCATGACCAAGAATATATACCACAGGATCATAAAGTACCTGAGTTCTTATTCTTGTAAAACCATTACCAAGAGGTTTGACAAAGGACCAGCTGGTTTACAGAATATAAGAGAACTTGAGCTGTTATCCTTCTGAAATCATTACCAACTATCGAAGCCGTTTGGCCAAGGAACAGCTGGTAGACAGTATCCTTAAGAATTCAAGTAGTTATCCCTACTAAAAGGATTATTACCAAGAGTTCCTACAAAGGTTCAACTGGTAGACAGAATTTAAGAAAACCAATTTTTTTAATATTCGTGTAAAATCCTCGTTTCATAATTATTTTCTATCCTGTTTTTGAGGTAATGACAAGATCTCGAACAAGAGAAAATATTGCGACAGGGTTAACCTATTTAACTTTCAGGGGGAGATCATATATATACATAAAAATAAATATACCTCTACATACAGATAAAATAAAACATGCTAGGACTTCATCTAGACTGGATTTAATATGGCAGCTACCTAACACCCCTCTTCTTGTTATGGACTTGTCTACACTCAGCAGTGCACATGCATATTTCTAAAGTTTATAAAACGAAGTTCATAACAAAATGGTGCATTACATTTTAGTTCTGGAAAGGAAACAGAATGAAATTTTACGGCCTACTTATCTGTTCTGATTGACCCCTTATACAGAGGTTTTCAATTGTTTGTTTGCTCTATTATATCCAGTCTAGATGAAGATAAAATCAAACATCTTAAAAACCCTTCAACATTAAAAACATTTCTGACGAACTATCCCAATAAGCTGGCCAAGAATTATACTGAAAAAAAAATCAGAAGAGTTTTTACATCCAACATTTCACCCTATGGGCAAATAAATACAGCAAATATGCTGGGTACAATGAAGGAAATTTTGCCAGGACAGCGGCATTAGCCTACTCTTTTTCGATTTCCAACTGTCAAGGGATTTTAAACGTGCACAGCCTGTAGCACACGGTTTCCCTTTAAATCGGAAGAAGAATTCGTTTGAAATGAAATTAAATGAATGGAGTTTAATGTCCTACTGTTCTGCACAGAATTCATTTAAAGTGATGATCGTTTTTCTTTTAATACAACAGCCAGATGAAGGATCAAATCCAACAAAACACATCAAGTTTGAATAGGATTTAAACAATATATAGAAATTTTAAAATATTGGATGATGATAAATTTACAATGAAATAAACACAGGATTGACTCAGACTAAAAATATACATCTTATAACATCACTCACTCATTACTAGTCTTAACTTATAAAAACCTGAAACATCTTCACTTAACATCTAGTCCCAACATTCTACACTCTTCAGTCTTGGCTATTCAGATATTCTCAACTTTCAAAACCATATCTCTGTTTAATATCTTATCTCAACTTTCAAAACCTTTCACTATATAGCCTGGTGGTTTATTTTCACTAACAATCTTATCAGCTTTAAAAACCTGGAATAGTTTCGCTAAAAATCTTTTCTGCTTTCAAAACTTGGAATTGCTCTCATGTAGGCATTGCCTATTTCAACGATCAGTGATCAGATCCAGGTCTAAATCTAATTGGTCAATCAGATCTCAGTGAATATACTGTCCAATCAGAGCTCAGCAATTAAAACTATCATTAACTTCACTATTCAAACAACTATAATTATCAATTCAGAATTCTTAACCCTTATGATTTTAGGTGCTATCTGCCGTTCTTGCTTTAGGTGCGCCTACTACCACAAGTCCACAATACCATCATATAGTAATATTTTCACTTGATTCTAACTGACTAACACAAGCTCTATACAGATAAATAAAATATGGATATTGAAGAGTTCCCCAGTCTAAACTGCTGCCGTCAATAAGCTAGCATCAACATCATTTCAAGGCTATATCTGAGCCCGAAGTCTGAATTCTGAATTCAGTTTCAACTCGAACCAATATTTCACAGTCTTGTTTCCAATGTTCCTGTTTGAATTTACGTTTGACATGTTAGCACAAAAGCCATAAAATAGTTCCTTGTCCAAAACTATCTGGTTACCTGTGGTCTCAATTCATACCACATCCAAAATAATTGTTTTCAACATGTCTGCCTGTTACAAGCTAGCTCAAATGCTAGATCAAAGCTCTGTCTAGCTAGCCCTGAAATCATTCGAATTCAAAATTATTATTTCCTCAATGACAGCTAAGTCCCACATTCAGGGTCCTTTCTAGCTATCGTCAATCTTTCTGGCAATGTATCATTTATTTAGATTCAAAATTACTGTGTCCTTGCCGATTTCCAGGTAAACACAGATGCCAGCTATTTCCAGATTCCAAGATCCAGGGCCAGCTAGTTCTTGTCATTCTCTAGTCGTTATATCGCTGCCAGATAGCTAGTACATCGTTCTCACTCTAAGACAAATAGCACTGTCAGTAAATATCAACTTTCATACTGTCTATTTACAATATTTAACAGGATTCCAACACCTCTATCACTCGCGCTATAGACTTCCCTCCTGTATTACCTATAGCAATCTGAAAATATTAATAACATTAACATTTACTATAGCAATAATCAAATAGGTTAAACGGATTGTAAATAGGTCTGCTAGACAATTTGTGTATTGTGGACACATTGATTTACAACATTCCAATTTTCAATCAGACGTCTGTGGTTCTTGCAATTCCATTAAAACTAACATTTATAATATCACTATTGCAAATGTCCTTAGATATTATTAGTAGCTTTTGATGTCACAAATCCTTTATAATATAAAATTCAAAGAATGTAAAAATGTCCAATTGACAACAGCCATTAAAGAAAGGAGACTGGGAAAATGGTCTATAATGTAAACCCTATCAATATAGAAAATACTTACTGTTAAATTCATAAAACCAAGGAATTTTTTCAGAGTTTTAATCATGGCTTCGAAACTCTGATTTGGTAGATAGAATTTAACGGAATCAACGTAATCTTTATTATCGCGTATTAAACAACCTAATAATAAGGCGATGTACGAGGCTACTATACTGTTCTCCATGTGTTTTCCTGCCTTATGTAATGCTGAAATATACAATATGTTGTTCGTGTTACATGCTTAATTTTACAATATCACCTTTTATCTCTGAGTGGTATTGAGAATTGTTATTGAAACTTGCTTACTCTTTTCAAAACACCTGATGGTACTTCTCGTTGGAGGAGTCCACTACTAAACAATTGCTACCCTGACTTAGTGTAACTCATAACTGAATAGGTTGAGCTGTAGCACAGTCAGTTAGGGCGTTAGAATCTATTCATTTGTTTAAAATTTTACCTTTTGTAAATGTTTCATCATCATCCAACGGAGAAGGATCTTCCTTTTCATTGGTTGATTCCTCATTTGACTGTGCTGCATTGGCTGCCTTGATAGATTCTGCTGACTTAACGATCCACTGAACCCCGGTCTCCGTTTCCTCCCACTCGCCAGATTTATTATGGGCTGAGGCCTCGTCTTTCTGTGTTTCTGTGGGAGCAGGGGTACTTCCCTCTCCCTCTTCTTCTTTATCCTCCATCTGTCTGGCTGCCTCCTCCCTTTCACAGAATAACTGTAAAAAGATCAATCAGTTTTATTATTATGATGTCTTCAAAAGCTAGCTACAGTCTAGACATATTGGTCACAATATTTGTAATGTTTTTGACTACTGATGATTGCAACTCAAAAAAAGAGTAATTTTGGCTTTGATAGCATGTTGCACTTTTCTCACAGCTTGTTTGATAGTAACATCTTATACAGTTAATCAATGCAGTTAATTAAACGATGCAAATAGACGTCATAAATGAAAGGGTACCCGAAAAAAGATACAAACCCTTATTATAATCCCTTTTAGAATTCTGTCTTGGTTTTAAATATTTTAACAACATGAAAGTAATCTTACCTCTACCAAACAGCTAATACCCGTCTTTATAATAGTCTGATCATCTTGTAAACAACTGACTTCACTGTCTATTAATATCTGTCTATTCATTTCACTATGTTCTACTAGATTGATTAATAATCCTAAACTCTGTAATCAAATAATAAACAGAGTTATACATCCTACTGTACTACTACTAATAAAATGACATGGAGTTTTACACCCCAACTTTCTTTTACTACTGATTGGGTCAATGGAGATCCACAGCACCCAGCGGTATGCAATGAGGGTAAAATTTGCAAGACAGCAGTAAAACAATAAAACATTTAAAAGTTTTGAGGAATCTTTGTAGTTGACAGCTTGTAGCACACAGGATCTTAATTTATTATGCGAACCACATAACACTTTACCCCGGGCAACTCATGGGGGGGCCATAAAACTGTTAAAGGGACTCACATCACCAGGGATTAAAGAACTAAACAATAAAAACTTTGAGTGGGGGGAAGAGGGCCAGCCGTAGCCATGACTCCCCTATGGCCCTCCCCAGAAACAGCATTGGAAAAATCAGAAGATAATATCTCAACCAATGACAGGTGGAAGTCAGGTATCAATAATAAAGTTGAAAGAATAAAACTATCTTACCAGTACTAATAAGTCGAATTTTTGTTCTTGAGGTATAAATTGTGTGATACTGAGTATACATTCTAGTACAATATTAATAACACATTCCTGGGCTCCTACTTTAGCACTACCAACATCTGAAATATAACACGTATAAAATATAGATATAATTCATTTATTGAGAATATAAATACTGATTTATCACGTAATCATCCTCATAATATTTTAGAAATAAAAGATGGAACCACTGCAGTTAAATTGATTTGATTCTAAATACATCTGGAGAACAGAAAAATGAATGCAGATTGATTTCAATATGTTTTCTTTAAAAAGTATTGTCCTAACAGAAATATTTTGAAACAAAGACTGAACTAGAGGTTCACCAAATCCAAGAATCCAACAAATCTATCCCAATGCATGAAAAATAAGGACAAAAATCATCAAATCACTTCCAAGTTGTTATAAAGCCCTTCTGAGGATTCAAATTTCACAGAAATTAAAAAAAGACATACCGTTATCATGAGTAACGTTTAACAAAACTCGTAACACGGCCAACATACAATTAAACGTAATCCATCCAATTGATTCTTTTACTTCTTTATTTTCTTCTGGGTCCTCGGTTACAGGGTAGCTGGGTAGACATTGTACACAACCCTTCAGAGCACTGAAATTATAGAGAACATTGTACACAACCCTTCAGAGCACTGAAAGAATAGAAAACATTGTACACAACCCTTCAGAGCACTGAAATAATAGAAAACATTGTACACAACCCTTCAGAGCACTGAAATTATAGAAAACATTGTACACAACCCTTCAGAGCACTGAAATTATAGAGAACATTGTACACAACCCTTCAGAGCACTGAAATAATAGAAAACATTGTACACAACCCTTCAGAGCACTGAAATTATAGAGAACATTGTATACAACCCTTCAGAGCACTGAAATAATAGAGAACATTGTATACAACCCTTCAGAGCACTGAAATAATAGAAAACATTGTACACAACCCTTCATAGCACTGAAATTATAGAGAACATTGTATACAACCCTTCAGAGCACTGAAATTATAGAGAACATTGTACACAACCCTTCAGAGCACTGAAATTATAGAGAACATTGTACACAACCCTTCAGAGCACTGAAATAATAGAGAACATTGTATACAACCCTTCAGAGCACTGAAATAATAGAGAACATTGTACACAACCCTTCAGAGCACTGAAATTATAGAGAACATTGTACACAACCCTTCAGAGCACTGAAATTATAGAAAACATTGTACACAACCCTTCAGAGCACTGAAATTATAGAGAACATTGTACACAACCCTTCAGAGCACTGAAATAATAGAGAACATTGTATACAACCCTTCAGAGCACTGAAATAATAGATGACATTGTACACAACCCTTCAGAGGACTGAAATTATAGAGAACATTGTACACAACCCTCAGAGCACTGAAATAATAGAGAGCATTGTACACAACCCTTCAGAGCACTGAAATTATAGAGAACATTGTACACAACCCTTCAGAGCACTGAAATTATAGAGAACATTGTACACAACCCTTCAGAGCACTGAAATAATAGAGAACATTGTACACAACCCTTCAGAGCACTGACATTATAGAGAACATTGTACACAACCCTTCAAAGCACTGAAATTATAGAAAACATTGTACACAACCCTTCAGAGCACTGAAAGAATAGAAAACATTGTACACAACCCTTCAGAGCACTGAAAGAATAGAAAACATTGTACACAACCCTTCAGAGCACTGAAAGAATAGAAAACATTGTACACAATCCTTCAGAGCACTGAAATTATAGAGAACATTGTCTTCACATCTGAACTTTTACAACTTGGGGTAAGAAAGTTCACCAAGTACAGCAGAATCAACTAGCCTTTTCTTTCTCTATTTTAACTGCTAGAGTTAACAATGGAGAATTTTGTTAGGAGATAACCTTAAACTACCATGCCACTGTTTTGTTTCTCCAACTGTTGAGAGAAATCTTAAATAATTAAGCCTTTAAAATACAGGGCTTCAATAAGAACCTACAAGTTATGCAAATGACAAATTGGAATAAATTAACAAGTTTTCATTGATATATTGCCAGCAAGAAAAAAACAACGCAAATCTATATCTAGGTTGAATAATGACTAAGATATGAAAACAATGGTAGGCCTACTATTTACAGATAAGTTGCCCGAAGGCAGACAGGGAGAAAGACTTGATATTCTGCCTCCAGGCTGTCTGAAATGCCATCCTAATATTGCAAGAATTCATAAGAACACAATATCTGTGTCAAGGACTTTGAGAGAATAACAAATATATATTGAGTACAATTTGTATTATAATAGAAACAATTCTAAACTTACCCACATAACGAACTAATTAATAAAGCATTTTTATAATCTATTAAATAGCTCTGATTATCTGTATTCATGTAGGTTATCTGGAAGTATTAAATTGGAGTTTTACACCCTACTGATCTGTACATTATTAGGCTATTGAAATACAGGGTTATCTCTTCAATATTAGAAATACGTGCAAAATTCATGAATGACAAGCTTTAGGTCAAAATTAGGACTTTATTTTAGTCTCTATAACACTGAGCCAAATGGAGTTCAAAACTTATCTCAATAAATTAGCTGGGAAAATCTGTCACTTCTACCCTACATTGTTATTGTAACTGATTTTAACTGACTTACGTTTTCTAAGACACGAAGACACCTGTCTAATTTTTTCATAATGGGTAAAGTTTTACTGGAATCCATCAGCAGTACTGATTCAGCACATTTAGAACAGGATGCAACTAGAATACAGAGAGGAAACATTCATAAACTATTATTTCTTTCTTGAAAGGGTTAAAATTTAGGTGAAAAAACCTAAAACATTTGAGCTACCATTTAAAATCAATTCTTGCTTAAAACAATCTGTTTAGCATTTGTCACTTTCACTTTGATTCACACCTCTTCTTATAGCAACACCTCTTCTTATAGCAACACCTCTTCTTATAGCAACACCTCTTCTTATAGCAACACCTCTTCTTATAGCAACACCTCTTCTTATAGCAACACCTCTTCTTATAGCAACACCTCTTCTTATAGCAACACCTCTTCTTATAGCAACACCTCTTCTTATAGCAACACCTCTTCTTATAGCAACACCTCTTCTTATAGCAAAAAATTTCCACGCCACAAGCAAAGCTTCACATAGTTGCAATTTGTTTGGTTCATATCTTTTAACCCATAAGCAAATTCAAAGTAAAAGTTTATATCATTTTTCTGGCAACGTTCCCTTTTAAAATATTGCAGGAATAATATAAAGACTTACTAGTATCAACAATATGATCTAAAGCTCCCTGAGATCGTAGTTCTTCTTTAAACCATTCTCCAGCACGACGTGAAGTTAAACTCAATAATGATTCCATAGCTAAATTACCAGTCTGTTAAAAATCAAAATTATATTTTGTTCAAATATCAGAAATTAAAGAGATACAAAAGAGGTGTCCCAATCCCCAAAATTCTTTTCTAAATAGATTTCTGTTAGTAATAATTATTTTAACTTAAAATATGACAAGAACATATATCATTAACCTATCAAATGTAACTTTTGCATCTGTAACTGTTTCTCACAAAGTCTTATAATCAAATACAGGAGAAATAATCAAAATAAAGAACAGAAACTTCAGTGAAAAGAGGCACTGATTATTAGACAGTGAAAATTGAATTCTACTTACAGTTAAACAGTCTAAATCCAGTGTTTTCGCGAATCCAGCTTTACGTAACTGTTCACACAACTGTTTGACTTTAAATTTATTTTTTTCTAATTCTTTCTTCGTTGATTGATCATATTGTTTCTCTCGTTCCTTGTCACTATCCACCTCTAGTAATCGTAACATTAGATTTAAACTTTCTGTGTCTAAATCCATATTTAACCTATCTTGACTTAACATAAACATTATAGTAGCTGTACATAGTGACATACTCTGAAATACATCAATGTTTTGTGTCATATATTTTTATATAGAATGGTCCAGAAGACTCTTCATTTCAAGATTTATCATAAAAATATCAAAGCTAAAACCATAATAATTTGATCTTACATTAACATAGTACATCTCTTTAATAAATTATCGTTTTATGGGTTGGTTTGAAATACCAGCAGTTTCATATATTCCTTACCAAAAAATATAATGTTTTTAAATATTTTTACTGTCATTTTGCCTCTTTAAATCAAAGGAATGTTGGCACCATTTTAAGCACATATTGCCCCAAACCCTTTTTTATTATGTTGAATGACCATAGAATAGGTTATTAAAAAAGTTAAAACTTACAGGATCTGTACAAGCATCATGTAACATAGTAAATATTCTAGTCACTGTACCGTGAGCTCGAAGATGCATCCTGAAAGCTGGTAGTTTACATTTCTGAGCCAGCTGAATACAACTGAAAAATACACAAAATTATTAACATTGTGTTATTAATTTGCTTTTATAATTTCCATTTAACCTGTTACCACTTTAACAGTTGTCTGAAATGGTATATCTTGTTAATTATACTTGTTGGTGTTATACAATATGGCCTACTATGAGACATTTGTTTTGATATGAACCAGCATCCAAAATTCCACATCCAATTTTGGCCAAGTACCTGAAGAATGGTTTTAACAAGTCCTTGCTAGTGGGCCAATAATTCTCTTTCTACCTTCTAATATTTCTTATAACATAATAACAAGAGTCTGACAAGTTAAAACATTAAAACTGGTTGCAATCAGCGAGACACCTTGCTATATCCTTCCTTCTGCAGCTCAATCTAGTCCTGTAGCTATAATATAAATAAACCTACCTGATACATCTAATAGAAGTAGGTTCAGTATTTTTTAAACTGTCTAGTAAATATTCCACATCATCAGCAAATTCCTGGGTTTCTCCAGATTCCTGCATCTCGAACGATTCTTTTACATTTCGTACCACAGTAAATAACTGTAATTAACAAATAGAAAACTGATTCAAAATCATTTCTTTTAGGACAGAAGTTTTAGATAGAAGAGGACACTAATTAAATTTCTCAAGAACCCCGTCTTATAATGGGTTAATTCCCTAAATCTCTTGGCATTGAGCTCGTTTATTGGATCATCTGAAAAACTGGACATCGTATTGCCTTCATCTTTTTGTCTTTTTGCTTTTTATATATCTGTCTCTCCAAACTGTCTCACTGGCTAGGATCAGAGTTAAAAATTCTGGGAATAACTTCACCATTAGCATCAATTTGCACCATTCTATTTTTAGTCGTATATCTGCGTTTTGCAAAACTAAAACTATTTTTAAAGCGTTTATGACATCACTATTGCAAACATCCTAGGGCTGCAACGATTCACCGTTGAATCGATGAACTGCAATTCATTCCATCTTATCGATGCATTGCAAAAGAAAAAAATAATTGCGATACATCGGCCGTCATCATAAATATGATCGCAATAAATCGTATTGTTGAACGAGTATCGTTCAGTGTATCGGATCGCCACTTTAGGAATTGTTGCACCTCTAATACATCCTTACCCTCATTATAAGCCACTTTTACAAATTCTACAATTCTACTGTATTCTCATATCCACCAAAAATTTTTATATTCCTTACCTCTTTATGTTCTTTATTAACTTTCAGTGATGTATAGGCCTCTTCCCCTTCTCTAGCAGGCCAATGAACATTACGTTTCATTTTTAACGAGGGGACATCATTAACTACATCTTCTGCTTTAGCTTTACGTTTACTTGTCTTCCCTACAACACGACTCTGTAATACAATAGAAATAACAACTAAGATGAATAACTCTACTATTAACATTTGTTTAAAGGACACAGGGGTCTTCTGGAAACTTCATGAAGAATGAATCAAGATTTTAAGAAAAAGACTGGATAATAAATCAAAATTTATAATCAATATTAGTGATTGACCAATCAGATGACAAAATTATCTAAAGCAGAAGGCCTCGGTGTGAATATTCAATCTAAAAATTCCGAAAAAATCAAGGTATGTCATAATAACAGGAATCATAAAACCTTGTTACAGGGTTCTATTAAATAGATTTTGTTTTCAAGGATAGTAATTATGTAAATTATGAGAGCAAACACTATTGGTTTCATCATATATCATATATAACACAGCTTGAAACAATGGTAATATAATATTTTTTTCTATTTATATATCGCTCTACAACTGATGTATCAGGCACTAAAAACAGTGAGAAATTTTTGTTATCGTAATTTACATAATATATTTGCTTTTACATAAATCAGTAAACCCAACAGGCTGTTACACAATGCATATTTTAATATTTCAATGAATATTTGATGTAAATACGAGATTTAAAGGTTGTCTTTCAGGACTAAATGGAACGGAACACTGTTTTAAAACACAAGTACGGTATATTTGAATTCTTCGTTAGAAACACTAATTAATGAATTAAACAATAAGTTTAAATAAGAACAATATGGGAACCAATCTTTACTTTACACATCACAGGTGTATAAGATGTACTTATAAGCTTACCTGTATTACTTCCGGTGATAGTTCATCACTGTGCCAAGATCTAGCATTATAAATAGCTTTAGATGGTGACTGAAACAAGGATTGTTAAAAGAGGATATAAAAAGTACCGTCTGCCATCACAACAATGTTTTCAAGATAAATTTTTGACATAGTGAATGAAATGAGCACTGAAAGCTAACATAGCACACAGAGCAACGACTTGAACCATTCCAATTTTCAGTCAGACGTCTGTGGTTCTTGCAATTCCAACTAAGCGTTGTAAGAATGTTGCAAAAATGAAATGAATAGAATCTTATGACATGTCCTACTTTTCTGCATATTGAAGACAATAAGACTATTGCATAGGGCCTTGGATATTATTAGAAGCTTTGCTATAGGGACGTCATAATCACTCAAAAAATTAAGAAACTTTCCACTCATTTCAAATTTCTAAACCTACCTTTTGTATCTGTACTGAGGGTTTCTTTGAATTCCTGGTTTTAAATATTTTTCTGGCTTTAGGCTGATTATCATTGCCATTGGAGGGCGAGTCTACATTATCCAGAGATATAACATCTGAAGCATTGTCTCTGGAATCAGCATCCGATTCCTCCGGATTGGATTTCTGAGAATTATTCCTGGAATCTACACTCATACTATCATTGTCTTTAAGTTCTAGAGTATCTTCTCGTGTCAGAACTGGAGGATCATCTTCTACAGTTTCTTCATTCTTCGTCTCTACATCATCTTCGAACAATTCTTCAGGAGTTTCCACTTTCACTTCATCTTTCGGCGCTCGTGATTTAAAAATTCTGTAACTACTTCGTACTGGTTTCACGACAACATTTTCTACCTCTTGAGACGATACCTCCATCGGTGACTCTTCCTCTTCTTGGGGGTCTGCTACAGGTTCCGGCGGAGGCTCGCTGGCACCGTTTTTAGCTGCCCTAGATCGGAAAATACGATTACCAGGAATTACTGGTTTCAGAGATGAAACTGGAATAGGTTTAGAATTGGTACTTAAATTGATATCTAACTTGGGCTCCAGTGTACTCCCCTCGGTAACTGAAGATGTTTTCGATTCCTGTGAATTATTTTGAGATGAAGCTATGGATGGACTACTTTCTGGAAATTCGCCGTCAGAATCGGCGCCGGATTGTTGACTGGAATTGCTGGATAAAGTTGGATCTACGACTACATTTGGTTTGTACCCTCTCGGAAACTCTCGACCAGGCTGACCAAAGTACTTAGTTTGAACATCGCCCTCTGGTTTGTTCACTACTTTCGGTTTACAAACAACAACCATAGTGGTCTTATCACCACTTTTAAACTGGCTCTTAGAAACTACGTTACTGTGAGCGAAGCTACCCACATCAGACCTCTTATTCTTCTGGCCTTCGTCCCACATTTTCTTAAAATTTTCCAACAACTTTGGATTGTTGTATTTGGAATTACGAACCCTCTTGGGATATTCATAATTGCTCCATCCTGGCATTGTATTGTCTACTTTACGTGTATATGGTTTGACTTCCACCTTTGCTTCTTCTGTTTCAAATGGTCCACTCAATGTGGGTGGGGTGCTATCCAGCTGACTGAATCCAAAAGCATCGTGCTCTGACTCGACCTCTGGTTCAGGTTCTGTAGAAATTTGAGACGTAGTATATGAAGCTATCGAAGATGAGGAATCAAGATTAATAGTCTCTACTGTCTGTTTGATGATACTAGGTGTACGGGTATACGAGTTACGATTAATGACGGCAGTCTGTCGGGAATATGTCTTTATGACGCGTTGATTCGTGAAAGTGACAACTGGTTCTTCGTCCAGATCATCGTCTGAGTTTTCAGGGACTTCGAAGTTATCTTCCGATAGTACATCAGGGCTGGGCGTCTCTTCTGCCTTCACAGCAATCCTTGTAGCTGGTAATTTGGTTGACGCTGATGCAGCTGCAGCTCGTTTCATCGCAGATTTTCCTTTCCGTGGAGAATCTTCATCAAAACTAAAAATATCATCAGATTCAGTTTCTATTTTTGGGGTCACAGATTTGCGTGGAGTAGATGATTTCGATGATGATGCTGAGCTTGGTGATGATTTCTTACGTGGACTCTCTCTCACGGCTATAAAATTAGTTTTACCCCATTTGGTACTGGTAGAAGCAGCTTTAATGGGCGCCGGTTTGTTACTGATCAAATCATCAAAGGCACGACTAGCTGGACTTTCTTTACCTCGACCGTACGTACGGTTTGGTCTTCTCATTGTACTACCACTACTCATTTTGATACCTGAAATACAATCAATTTCAAATACAAAAAATGGATAAAAAAGTGTATGTAACAATTGAGAATAAAAACTGAAAAACACTTTTCAGGGATTTCTAAACTACCATCAAGAAAGTCTCAAATCATACCAAAACTGTCCTCGTGAAAAGAGCAAAAAAAGGATGTCTAGAATTTCAAAATAATTTAACTTATAAAGACTGCATTTAGAATTCTGTTCCACTCATCACAAGAAGCTGTAAAACACAATCTGATAAAGTACTTACTATTTATTACTACAGGAATATAATCAAACAAATTCCACCAGTGACTATAAAACAACGACCATTTTAACTCCCTTCACATAGGGTGTTGATGAGTTTTTTCTTTTTCGGATGTCAGTTGGTGATTGGTTTCAATTTATATGAATAATATCTGAAACTAAAAAAAAATTAGGGTCATTCTCTGTCTTCACCTACCCTAAAACAGGCATAAAAAAAATCTACTTATAACTTTCAAATACTGGTACTCATCTTGTTCTGATTTATCATATATACAATTTGGGAATTGGCTTAGGAATAATTTCCTTATTGGAATCAGACATATGCCACATTGAGATTTGATAGAAAGACATATGTCAAAATTATGAAAAATAAGTTGAAGGTGATCCATAAAAAGCAGACTCCAACTCAAAAGTTTCAACAATATAAATTCATCCTATCGTTTCAACCTTCATATTCATCTTATATCTCATATCTCTTATATCTAGTTTTAAATTGAGTACCGGTAACGTTAGCCAAAAATCCGGAAAATTTCCTGTGTAGGCCCAATCTCAAAAAACAACAACCCAATCCAGTGAATAAAAATACAACCCTTCATCATATTCACTTCTACAACACAACACATTCAAATAAATGAGAAGCATTATTTGAAAACTATCAAATACACAAATGTCGACAACTTGAACCTTGGCTGCCATCATCATAGCCCAAGCTTCTCTTGTTTACGATTTGATTTTGACATTTCTTGTGCCTCTTATGACAAAATCGGGACGAAGATTTGCATTCAAATTATCCCCTGATCCCAGTTCTTTGCCACACAGGTGGTTTTGAAGAAATCGCACCATACACAGTACACTTACCGTTGAATTTTTAGCAAAACAAAATATTTAGCTTCTTGTTCACCGCCATTTTCTTTCCAGAATAGAGTTTTTCTTTCACGGCGCAGGCGCACTGGCCTACAACTATACAGAACCAGCTGCATATTTCAAGTCTTGTTTTCGTATTTCTCAGGGGAGGCAACTTCCTATCTTTCTAACTCATTGTCTCCCTTTGACCACAAATAAAACAGCTTTAAAAAAGTTTTGTTTCTTTAAGAATATGACCAACTGACAGTTTCCACAATACAACAAAGTGTTATTTTTTGTCAGATGTTGGCCAGCTACAATCAGAAAAATTTGATGCCTTGAGATAAATTAAAAGTGGTTACTGAGAACGTCCCAAAGTAGGCCTGTTATATTAAGTCATATACAGTGGACGCATATTGTTCGCAATGAATAGGAATTGAAAGTTGAGTATCAGTCCGCAGTGAGGGGAATTTTTCCACAACAGAAGCATTATCGCTTAGCAAGAATTTCATTGTGGCCAAGAAAAAGTTCTTGTCCCTTTATCGTGTCAGATTTTGACATTATATTAGGTATTAGGAGGTGAAAGCCGACACCAGCAAGCTTTCGGAAGCACTGGCACAGGCATCAGAAATTTTCTTATCACGAGGAGGATTTGAACCTATGGCACCCAATCGCCTAGCAGACGACAATCCAACTCGCTACTGACTGAGCTATTCCACTGCCACATTAGGATTACTGGCAAGAATTTTTTCTGCACGAACCAGGCTCAGGTGCACACTATTAAAGGTTATCTCCTTGAAAGAGAAGGCGTTTAAGTTGTTTTTATATTTTTACAAATTTGTATTAATCAGTATAATGATAGGTTTTAATTGACAATGAATAATAATACATAACAAAATATAACTGAAGATATTAGAAAAGGGGAGCCTACTTAAAATGTAGATCAGAACCCTTCACAAGTACGTTTCAAAATGTAATGTTTGAAAGAAAGAGAGAAACCGCTATATTTCACAAGGATAACAGTAAAGGATCCTTTCTACCAGATGATTCTTGGCCAAACCTCTTGGCATTGATCTTTCTCAGATAATTCGTACCCATTTACAACTGGGTCGACTGGAATTATGAGTGAAGATGACTTACTCAAGGTCACCGGACTTTCACATGCTGATCAAGATCTAAACCCACAGCAGCCATTCGCTCGACTTAATCAAGAAAATGACGTCACGTTAAGAACCAACCCTCTAACCAACTGTGCTATAGATTAACACACATTTAAAAAAATAATCTGACAAATACAATTTACAAATAAACTCTGGTGATTATAATTTGTGCAAAATATGCAAAATATGGAACTATATTTCTATTACTCAGAAAAAACTTTCTTTAATATAAACCTCAATTGCACAATATCAAGCTATCACAAACTACACAGTTATATTATTAGATAGGAACTTATAAGTACGAAGCTCGTAATACCTTGATATTGTGAAGATGTATAAACATTAACATATACATTGATTAGCTGTAGTACAAATATTGTTTAATCACATACAATTTTAGCAAGATTTCACATAATTAGAAAAAATAATAAACAACCATCAAAAATAAACAATTATATATTAACAAACATATAACCATCAAAGCAACTGTTTAAATCATAAGAAGACAACAGACATATACAAAATAAAAAAATAATAGGCAAATAGCCGATAACAACGTAGATCCCCAACAGCAATAAGAGCTAACCATGGACACTCCAAACATACAAACACAAATAGTTCAAATATGTCACTCAGCGATTGGGTTTTTCAACTTGGCACCCAAGAAAAGCAAGTTGTACCACAAGAAAGCCAGGATACAAACACATATGCTACGTAATGATTTTGAAAAGTTTTGCAAACATAACCCTGGGCTGATACATGAAATAACATACATGTAATCATTACCACATACAAATCTAGAGTAGAGCTGGTAAATTTATACCAATGAATGTCAGGAAAATGTGATATAGATATAACAGTATATCTTATGTATTAAAGTAGGACTGAGGGATATTAAACCACATGAAATATTACCCCAAAAATATGTCGTTAAACAGATATAAATGAGAATAATGTCCAGTTCTACTCTAGGGTAACAAATCAACAGCATAGACAGTAATAGAAGTCTCTGTTTTTAAAAACTTATCATCACAACTTAATCTTACACATGAGAAAATGCAAATTTATGACAAAAATTGTTCACTAGATACATGGCCTTGATCAAGGGAAATGAACATAATCAGGATGAAATTGGAGGATGTAGAATTTTCAGCAATATAACCCCCATGATTATACCAATGATTAAACATAGCTATGGTTGCAGCTACAAACTGGTGTAAGTTTAGAAAAACATAAATATGGAACTAAATTTCAGCCATGTGTATCACTTTCATAAGATAGTCTGGTATCCAGTTCATACACAATTAAATAAAAACAGTTTTATTGGACGAGTAGCAATAGCTATTTATCTAATTTGGAAATATCACCAGTATCATTAATTAAATATAGTACATAAAGGCTGGAGCACGCTTGCCAGTGTTCATTGGTCAATGACAGCCCAACGGCAACATCGGGAGTGAAGGGAGATATCTGGCATGTTTGATTGCAAGACGTCCTGACATGCCTCGTCGACAAGTGTGCAGGTGTTCCCTATTAGTTGTTGCGACCTAGTTAAAGGTCAACCAATAGAATTCTATGTACGTATCACATGCTCACTTCTTGGCGACATTTTGTTTAGGGTATCTCTACCAAAAGCTGATCAAGACAACCTAGTGGCAATGAAAATTAGTAAGTGTGAGCTGACTGTAACCAATTTTCAAATTATTTGCAGACAATCTAGGAGTGATATAGAAAGGAGAAATTATTATTTCAGCTGTCAAAACAAATAACTATGAGAACATATCACTTTAAAGGCCATGGTTCATCATTTTCGTACCTTAGTCTCCAAAATGAGAATTGTTCAGCTAGGTTTATCAGTAATAGTTTCACTGCTAACTGTCAAAATATTCAAGGCCAATATCAACCTCTGAAAATGGCGAAACATGGCCTTTAACTTGTAAGAGATCAAATAAGCATTAAAAAGCGAAAAAATTTGAGATGAAACTCTATTCTATCATTAGACTGGTATAAAAGAATTGAGCTGCCTTGGATAGTTTCAGTAGGATGCTGAAATATACAAAACTATATATTATAGTTAGTCGAAATCACACCTCTTATTAATATCTTCAAAATCATAGTCCTGAAGACTGAAATTAAATGATATTTAACGTCCTACTTTTCTACACCTGATGGGCTAATGAAGACAGGCAATGCCATGCAGTGTGCATTGACAGAAATTATGCCAGGCCAGCCTAATCCAACTTGCAAATTTGCAGATTTTTAACTTTCAAAGCCTGTAGCACACAGGTTTATTGTGCCATCAGAAAAACAAAACATCAGTCGGTCTATAATATTATGGGGAAATATAACTATAGATAAATCCAGTTCCCAAACAAACTGTAGTTTAATCATGCAAGACTTTTACTTTTAAACTTATTTTGTGTCCTAAACTCTTTAAAACAGGAAAATCTGGTAGTCCAAAAATTGGAGATAATTCAAATAACACTAGTATATGGTTTTTAAAAGCCCATTTGATGAGTCTGCATGGAAATTTAACTGATAAACACACGCAAGTCTGCAAAATTTTCTTTTGAAAGAAATATGTTATTGTAATTCATAGCCCTAACTTACAGTAATGGATAAACACTGACCTGAAGAAATACTAATGAATGAATTACTTCCTCTCCCCCACAACTTTGGCAATTTCCTGAGGTTCCACTTTATCAGAAAATATTCCTGGTATGGAATTGCCGAAATATATTTTTGTATTTTTTGATATGGATTCATATTTTGTAAATTCTAAAAATTCTTTTGTAAGTTTTAGCTGAAATATAGAATATATAAAATGTCAGTTCAAAATACAAAATCAGAATCACAATCCATCAACTTACAATTAAGATCACAATATACACAATTTTATAGCAAACTGTTCTTAAATTTATTAGGATAATGAACATCAGCAACACCATGCAGCGGGCAATGAAAGGATTTTGACCATATCTCAACGTTATATTCCTTTCCTTTCAGCAATACCACCATCGAAACCTACAAGATATATTGCTGAAGACATTTATAACCAAAACAAAATAATTAAAAGTAAACTTACTTTATTTGATTCTATTTCTTTTTGTGTTTTATAAAATTCAGCATCAGCCTTGGCTTTAGCTCTCGCTGTATTCGCTGAATCTATAAACGAGATATATTTACAAACAATCAACAGATATATAACAAAAAACACAAGGGGTATATTATGGTATAACTCATTTCTTTAATAACAAAGCACAACGATTCAACACAATTTACACGTGTCGTCATGGTATTAGCCTCTGCCTCTTTGCCCTTGCCCACTTTATTGTTATATCTACTCTCCACTTCTAAATGTCGTTCAAATCTAATCAACAGATATTATAAATTAATCTTATTCCATTTTTGGTATTTGAAGTGAAAAAGGCCATATTTCAATGATCAAGTCTCGAATCATTTCATAATTCTCGGCAGCTTCCTTTAAGGAATAATTCTAACACTTAATTATACATTTCAATATACATTGTGACTAATAGTTCCCCAATTTCACTTTCTATAATCATTTTGAATCTATATTTGATGAAGCTTTTTGGTTTCCATTGGCTTTGTTTCCAAACACATGTAGTCTCAAACGACCAGCCTCTGATATTAGAACTACCAGAAAAATATGACCAAGTGACAATCTGGACATAAAAGAACTTTCACGGAGGACCATTAGGTCTCTGATTAGTCCAAAATTACCTACCTTCAATTTCAGACATCCGTTTCTCAGACTCTTTTTCCATAACTTTCTGTTCCCACTGAATCTTTGCCACTAACGCTACTTTCTCAGCCTCTGTCAACAAGAAAACGCTTGGTTAAGCAAACGTCAAAGCCCTTTAGATAACTAATGTTAGAATTGGAATTTAAGCATTCAATAACAGTTAGGTAACATTAAAGCCCAAAATCTTAAAAATGAAGCAAGCAGATGTAATTTTCCATGCCATAATATAAAGTCACTCACCTATGACAGCTTTTTTTCTCTCTGTTTCTGCCTCTTTTTCAACTAATTTTTGTTTCTGTATAGCTATCAATAACTTTGTTTTTTCTCCTTCCCTAAAAAACGCCAAAAATGTTTGGTTATTCAAGCCCCACTCCTCTAGCATATATTTCTCAAAAGGAAAACTTTTGGTTGAGAAAATTGAGCGAGCATAGATAATAGACAAATAGGATCTTCAGAATTTTAGGGACGAAACAAGAGCCTTCCTTCCACTTACATAGCTTCGTAATTTTTCCTGATGGACTCAGGTATTTTAGGTTTTGTAACTCGAACAGCTTGTACCATTAAACCAGGAGCCATCACGTTTAAATCTAACTGTAACGCTTTCTTCAAATTCTCATCTATTTGATCTAAAAATAAACAACAGAGTTCATGGCCAAACCGAAGGGGCACAGTAACTTGTAAACACAAACGCTGTCATATAGAGATAAGGTATATTCTTGAATCAAGAGACACACATTACAATATCTACCTCATTGACAATCTCTTTTAAAGTCTCAAAATCCAACCACATGCAATATTAAGTTCACAGTATAACACATATTGAAGGTTGTGATACAGTGAGACAACAGTATGAATTAGTGTATTCCTAGATCAACAAACCAATATCACACCCTATCCCTACTGAATAAGGACAGAGGCATATTTGATTCGGTTCTGACTAACTTAACTTTCCTAATGAAAATAATCAAGTGCTCATGGTTTTCACTCCTGACACTAATTGATTTAAGAATAATAAGAAACTTACCGAAGAGATCAATATAAACTTCTTGTAAATTGTGAACAGAACAAAACTGATTCAATTCATGGTGAATTTTATTATAAATCAAAGTTTTATCATAATCTGCTGTATAGTTTCTTACTGTTTCATATACTATAATAAAAATAGAATAGAGTTTTACACCCTCTGATATAAGTTAACAGAAACAAAATAGAGTTTTACACCCTCTGATATAAGTTAACAGAGATAAAATAGAGTTTTACACCCTCTGATATAAGTTAACAGAAATAAAATAGAGTTCCACACCCTCTGATATAAGTTAACAGAAATAAAATAGAGTTTTACACCCTCTGATATAAGTTAACAGAGATAAAATAGAGTTTTACACCCTCTGATATAAGTTAACAGAAATAAAATAGAGTTTTACACCCTCTGATATAAGTTAACAGAGATAAAATAGAGTTTTACACCCTCTGATATAAGTTAACAAAAATAAAATAGAGTTTTACACCCTCTGATATAAGTTAACAGAAATAAAATAGAGTTTTACACCCTCTGATATAAGTTAACAGAGATAAAATAGAGTTTTACACCCTCTGATATAAGTTAACAAAAATAAAATAGAGTTTTACACCCTCTGATATAAGTTAACAGAAATAAAATAGAGTTTTACACCCTCTGATATAAGTTAACAGAAATAAAATAGAGTTTTACACCCTCTGATATAAGTTAACAAAAATAACATAGAGTTTTACACCTTCTGATATAAGTTAACAAAAATAACATAGAGTTTTACACCCTCTGATATAAGTTAACAGAAATAAAATAGAGTTCCACACCCTCTGATATAAGTCAACAAAAATAAAATAGAGTTCCACACCCTCTGATATAAGTCAACAAAAATAAAATAGAGTTTTACACCCTCTAATATAAGTTAACAGAAATAAAATAGAGTTTTACACCCTCTGATATAAGTTAACAGAAATAAAATAGAGTTTTACACCCTCTGATATAAGTTAACAAAAATAAAATAGAGTTTTACACCCTCTGATATAAGTTAACAGAAATAAAATAGAGTTTTACACCCTCTGATATAAGTTAACAGAAATAAAATAGAGTTTTACACCCTCAGATATAAGTTAACAGAAATAAAATAGAGTTTTACACCCTCTGATATAAGTTAACAGAAATAAAATAGAGTTTTACACCCTCTGATATAAGTTAACAGAAATAAAATAGAGTTCCACACCCTCTAATATAAGTTAACAAAAATAAAATAGAGTTTTACCCCCTTTCGATCCAGTTTAAGATCCTGCAACAAGACAGGCAATACCTCCTTATGATAAAAATTTATTTTTGATTCATTACATTTTCATCCATGAGGTGAATTCTGAATCACAAACCGCTTTGGACGCTATAATCATTCAATAATCTGGAAAAAATAACTTGCTACAAGCAACTAAACAATAAAAAAGATGAAATGCTCACCTATAGCTCTGTCTAATTTATTTACTACTTCAATTCTTTCAAAATAAATTATCACACCACCACTGAAACAATATAATATTATTTTACACTGATTACTAGACATATTTTATACCTTCTTTCATTATTTCTAGCTAAGGAAAATTTTGAATTTTTCTGGCAGCAAAAAACTGTAACAACTTACCTGGTTCCACATGGTACATTTTTAACTTCATCTGTTTGTAGGGTAGTCTGAAAAAAACACATAACTTTTATCATTTTACACAATGAATTATTGGTGGAAATTTTGAAAGATTTGGAAAACCATGTTATTAAGAAGATTTAGTATAAAATCACATCAAATCCAGAAAGAGCTATTTAGCTATTTAAATAAAAAAAGGATAATGATTCAAAAGATTGAAATGAATTGTCTAAAGATGAAAACCGTACCTGTACAGATCTAAATGTTGTTAAAAATGGAAGCATAAAATGGTACCCTGGTTCACTGGTAGATGATAATAAAGCTCCTCCCTGTAATAATAAGATACTTTGTAATACTAAGTTGTTTACTTATACGCTTACCTGGATGCTGATTGTGTTTAGCTAGCAACAAGTTTTGTCTATATCCTGAGGATGGCTTTTGGTTTACTAATTTAGGCAATACTAGTGCATCATTTTGACGATAGTTCTAACTAGTTCCTCTAGACAAAGCTTTATATGTAATGACATTCCAGTTTACAAATAGGCCTACTATAACTATATTGGCACTCACAGATAAAACTATTAAGTGAACTTACCCTGTAGTACACTCCTACATGTCCTGAAAAACACAATAATATGTTTAACAAAATAAGAAAATGTTCAATAAGTTTTCAATCACATTGTTGGATTAATTACGGAACACCCAAAACAAAAAGATACGAGATACAATTTCTCTCTGTGTTTAATTAGAGATATTTAGTGAAACACTGTCTGTCTTTGCAAAAAAACTTGTCCACTTACCTTCCTCTATTTTGTGAATAGAAAAGTTGAGAAATATTGCTAGAGCTACAGCTGAAACAGAAAGTAAAGCTAACGCTGGGTTGGCCATGGTCTACACTACTCAAGCTGATATACCTGGAAAATATACAAAATTTGGAATGGAGTCTTATCTTTGTCAAACATACAAATGTGACTTGAAAAGACTTGACTTGAATAGACTTGACTTGAACCTCTTTGCAGGAACTGTTACGACTTGCCGTGTTGCCCTCAAGTAAGTATGTACAAATACCACTGATACTCAAACTGAAGGATATTGTGAGTATTCACTAACCACTTAAATTATATTCATTAAATATTCATAAACTATCATCGAATAAGGCCTACCTTAGGATTAACAGGTGCCCTATTCAAGCTCAACAAATAATGTCATTTTGGGTTGGGCAATTTGACAAGTAGAAACATTACAAAGTAAGTGTGTCACGACGACTGAGCAATTCGTGTTTTGTCTGGATTGGACCAAGGCATGTGGCGCGTCTAACCAGTAAGAATAGACATAGTTTCATCAGAATATGACAAAAATAAAAAAGATACAGACCTATGGCTATAAAACACGATTCTATTCAACACTACACAATTCTACTTCCGCTGACATTAAGGGGAGGCTATTCACATTGATGTTAGTTAAATTTTCAGGGAAGACAGTAACATAATGTTTATTATCTCCCTTTAGTCTCCCAATTAAAGGTCACCTTCAGATTCCCCCATCTTCCACCTTGATAATTTATGTTATTTCTCACATTTGTTGCAAAAATTGTTGTAAATTAATCAGAAATAAAATGAGGAAAGCTTGCCTTTCACATTAGTCCGTAGGTTTTCAACCACAGGGAGATGTCCCAGGGTAGGGACATTTGCACTTTTATTTGGGGACATATGATGTGTCACAGCTAGTAACATGCTGTGAAAAATAAAAACTTTTCAACTACAATATATACATCTCATATGATGACTAAACTATACACAACCTAAATTAACATTGTCTAGTACTCAGAGTATTATTTCTATCAAACTATGTGAGAACGTGCCTGGTATCCAATCATAGATACACTTTCGATATTTGGGGACATCATTTTCATGATTATTCAATTTGGGGACACATACAAAAACAGGTTGAAAACCACTGCATTAGACAGCTAGTATTGGAATAGCACTGGATATGCCACCAAGAATCTTCACAATAAATGCCCGAAGGTGTTATGAGAGTCAATACTTAGTAACCAGGCCATATTTCTCAC
Organism: Lottia gigantea; assembly: GCF_000327385.1. Classification (NCBI taxonomy): domain Eukaryota; kingdom Metazoa; phylum Mollusca; class Gastropoda; family Lottiidae; genus Lottia; species Lottia gigantea. The sequence continues at coordinate 964,120 of NW_008707001.1, read as the reverse complement.
CTCTTCTGTTTTAGAGATAAGATAAAGACCAAAACTCATCATAACTTCAACAGCTGGGTAAATGGAATGCATATTTTTATACTCTACTGTTCTGTGCCTTATTAGGATAATAAAATGAAATGAATATTAAGGACTTGCTAATTTGTGTCATATTGGGTAAGGAAAACACAGTCATACAGTTCTAGTCATAATTTACTGTCCCAACAAAATCTCTTCCAGCAGGAGAGGGCCTTAATTATTTCAGAGAGCTTGAAGATTTGGCCTGGATCAGACACAATCATATCATGTCCACCATGGGGAAAAATGTTAAAATTATAGTTTTCTTAAATCAATGTTAGGATAACTCCCCAGACCTTGAGGCCAGCTAGCAGGAATACTAGTCAACTCATCGATAAAATTTCAGTTGAGAACTCGTTGTGACATGTCGTTGACTAGACATCGCTAGCAAGTGTCCATCCCACCTCCTTTCCATGTATCTTTGTCTTGATGATAATAAAAAGTATGTATTTTCAGTATAGAATAGTTTATTGACCATGTTATAATGTAGGAATATACAAAACTTATATTTTACAAACATAAATAATTAATTATATCAACGTTTAGTTTTTAGATACAAAAATAGTTGTTAATTAAATCTTACACAATAGTCAGCAGTATTACAGTAATTTAAATAGCTACTACAGTCTATTTTCAAACTTATTGGAAATTACCATTTTATTGAACATTTTTCTACCATTTTCACATTTTTCCAAATATTATTTAAGAAAATATGAAGACATTGAAGAAAAAACTTATTTATTTCAAAGGAAAATAGTAACGTCATAAAATACTTAGTTTTAGAAGAATTGCAAGACTCACTGTCACAGACGTCTAATTGAAAATTGGAATGGTTCAAATTGGTGCTATCAGTGTCCCTGGTACACCCAGAAAATCTCATGGAAGGGACAATGTCTGCATATGACCCAAAATTTCCCGTAGAGGTTGAGTTGAGTGGTGAGAGATTTAGTAAAAGTATATTTGATTATTATTGCTCTCTCTAATATATTACAATACATTAAAATAATCTTTAAACAAACATATACTGCTTCACTTACTTCTTAAAAAAAATAAATATTACAACACAGCACAGTTATTGCCCTTGACTATACCAAAATATATGACAAATTTGGCATTAATTGGATATTCATATAACTCCTTGTACAGATATAAATATTCATTGGGCCCTATTTCATAAAAACAAGAACAAAGTAAGAAGAACTTTCAATCAGGACACCCTTGATCTGGTGTGTATGGTCAGACTGATGTCGTTCTTGTCACAATGAGAGAGACTTGCCCAAGGAAAGAGTTATTGTCAATGTAATGAAAAAATTTTGTAATTATTGCCCTAGAAATTGTACAAATATCATCAAATGTAGGTATTTGCTTAACTTAAATGCTAAATTTGAATTAAATTGATCTCTAGTTTAAACAGAGTTATTGCTCTTGACAAGTTTTGAATCATTACATATTTTAATATCAATTTTTAACAAACTGGCAGATAAATGTAACTATTCTTTAGTTTCCAGAGAGTTATTGCTCTTGATATATGAATGTCAAATTCAAATATTAGTTAATTAATTAAGGTTCTATTTAGAGTTATTGCCCTTGACAAGTTCTGAATCAATACATACTTTGATTTAACTAATATAACTAATATAACTAATATAGGTTTGATGAACATAGACCTACATATTTGCCATTAAATTAGGGAATTCCATAGTTAAACTGAGTTCTTGCCCTTGACGAATTCCACAAACTCGTATGTATTTGGATATTTTCACAGAATGGAAGACTGAATAGGCAGCAGTCAAATCACTTTTTGGACAGATTAATAAATAAACCAACATTTGATCTCCTTTCAGAGTCAACATCAGCAATCAGCAATCAGCAATCAGCAAACAAGCAAAGGAATGTTATTAGTCTATAAAGTTCATATCTTATTTAATCTTAATTAAGTCATCTTAACTCATAATTCCAGTCAACTCAGCTGTAAATAGGTACTGATAATCTAGGAAAGATCAATACCAAGAGGTTTGGCCAATGACCAGCTGGTAGACAGGATATCTGTTTACCTAAAATATTATCCTTGTAAAATAGGGTTTGTTCTTTCTTTCTCTTTTGTCTGCACTGTCATGCACTAGAATCCATTTGTCAAGGAATGTATAAAATGATATCCCTAACAACCTGGGGAAGATTTTTATTTTACTGGTGGAAGATCTCAGTCATGGAAAACTTTCTTCTTTAAATATAGTTCTGATTCTGAAAAATAAAACAGAGTTGGACATTGAAATATACATCTTATAGATTGATAAAACTAGAGATATATCTTGTACCTTGTCTTTAACACCTGACCTGAATCTTTCTTCTACTCTAAAACCTTGTCACTCAAACTACATCTTAACCTTTTACTTGCACCCTGTTTCATAATAAATCTTTAATTTATGACCTAGGCCAGTGCTTTCATGAGACTATGTTCTCATCACCATCTAAGTCTACATTTCGTGAATTTGTTAGAAATGAAATGTGGGTACCAAAAATATTTCTAGGTAACCCCCCACTGGCACCACCACTTATTAATGTATTCTTCATTTTATATTGTTAAATTATTAATATCCCAAAATATTTTATTAAACTTAATTTCTATTTATATTTGTGATATTTATAATCAATATTTGTAATAAAGCAATTGTCGTGCAATTGAAATATTTAAATTTTATTAGACTTATTTTTTAATTCAATAAAAGCTGTTGACTAAATCATTGAAACAAAATATTGATTAATTAATCTCATTAAATATTCCAAACAGCTATAATTCCACAGGTGTAATTCTACAGGTATAACTCCACAGGTGTAATTCTACAGGTGTAACTCCACAGGTGTAATTCTACAGGTATGATTCTACAGGTGTAATTCTACAGGTATGATTCTACAGCTGTAATTCTACAGGTGTAATTCTACAGGTGTAATTCTACAGGTATGATTCTACAGGTGTAATTCTACAGGTGTAATTCTACAGGTATGATTCTACAGCTGTAATTCTACAGGTATGATTCTACAGGTGTAATTCTACAGGTGTAATTCTTCAGGTGTAATTCTACAGGTATGATTCTACAGGTGTAATTCTACAGGTGTAATTCTACAGGTGTAATTCTACAGGTGTAATTCTACAGGTATGATTCTACAGGTGTAATTCTACAGGTGTAATTCTACAGGTATGATTCTACAGCTGTAATTCTACAGGTATGATTCTACAGCTGTAATTCTACAGGTGTAATTCTACAGGTGTAATTCTACAGGTATGATTCTACAGGTGTAATTCTACAGGTATGATTCTACAGCTGTAATTCTACAGGTGTAATTCTACAGGTATGATTCTACAGGTACAAGATACAAGATTGTACAGTTAGTTAGTTTAACAGACTTTGGTTTAGAATTAGATCAAGTAAGAGAAATTTGGCAAATTGTTGTCAAGTCTTAGTTTTATAACGAGAATTTAACTGACTTTGGTTTCTGAATTAAGACGTGGAAAAGAAGAAAGAAGATTGTCTAAGTTTAATTTCTTCCTCGGATTTTTACAATTTATACAGTGGTCTGGTGCTTTATAAAGGTTACCCTAACGAAGATCCATTTTTCATTCATTTTTGTATATACGTACACGAATTCTAGATACCTCAGAATCACATCTATTCAGAACGGAGTTAGATACCAAACCCTTTGATTATTCTACCTTGACGATTCAACTTTTTAGACATTAGGCCCTCCTCTTTTCAGACTAGCAATAAAAATATCGGAGGTCTGCCAATTTCTTACAAGGAGAACCCACATAATATTTAAACCCTCTTGTTATCCCACCAACCCAGGTCAGGTATTGAAAGAAATCTCTTTGACAGCTCCACCTTGACCTAAATCATTCAACAATTCTAACATTAAGACTTTTAATAATACAGATATCTTGTCAATAAAAACAAGAGACCTGAACATTTGTACTTGATGTACAGTTTAGAGGAATCTATATTCAGTTAATACCCTCACCTAGCCATTCAGAAGAAAGTTAAAAGCAGTCCTTTGTCATTCCCACCTTGACCTAAAGTTAAAGTAAAATTAAGAGTGAGATTAAGGGGTGTGTCTGCAGGTTTTTATTGTACCTGGATATTTTATAGTCATGTCAGTTGGTAATGGGCCGTTATGATTTATACATTAATGTTTTTTTTGGACCTCAGGCTATAGCCAGAAAGGTTTAATGTGACGTAAACGTTTTTTTTAGACAATTAAGCGACAGGATAAATATTATTTTTATTTCTAAAGAGCTACACCATTCATCCATTGTGCTCTACATTATTTTACTTGCTATTTTGTTCTAGATAGAGAATGCTTATTATTTTAGTAGATGTACCCTTTCTTTCCTTATAATTATTAGCATTTTCATAGAAATTTTCATAAAATTGAGCAAATTTGGTTTTTTGCTAAAGCCTTCATGTATTTCACATGATAAGAGTGTAGTATAATAGGCAGAGAGTCCATACTCTTTCTGTAAACACCTATCAATCTTAAATAATTGAAAACAGCTACTATTGTGCAGTCTCTTTGAAACTGCTCCCCTACCTCCTGACACTCGACCCCTTCCACCATTATTAACAATAAACACAACCTACATGTTAGTCTAGTTTCATCATCATCATCATCTATCTCCTTCCGCCCGTCTCTCATCCCCCCCCCCCTAGCCCTTCCCCCACCACTTAGATATAAACAATAAACACAACCTACATGTTAAGTAGCAGGTGATGTTGGTCTACTTTCTCCTGTAGTTTCATCATCATCAGATAAATAACTTTCTAAAAATTCAAACGCTGCTGTCGTTACGTTTTTACCTGAAAATAATAACAAAGGAAAATTGAAAACTGGCAACAGGCATCAACTGATGGCCCCTGACAACTGCCCGAGCTGGCAGCAAATAATGGCAACTGGCAGCAAATTATGGCAACTGACAATAACTGCCCAAACGGGCAGCAATTTTTGGCAACTGGCAGCAACTGCCAGAGCTGGCAGCAAATTATGGCAACTAACAGCAAATGATGGCAACTGACAACAACTGACAAAGCTGGCAGCAAATCATGGCAACTGGCAGCAAAATATGGCAACTGGTAGAAACTTATGGCAACTGACAACATATCATGGCAACTGGCAGCAAATGATGGCAACTGGTATCAAATGATGGCAACTGACAACAAATGGTGCGATGCTACTGTTCGAAGCTGTGTTTTTGTATCATATAGATCATGATTGATGCAAACATTACTTGAAGGTTGGACAGTTATTACAACAATGTTCGGCAACCCTAAAAACTCCGTGCTTGTCTAGATGACGTTATTTTCAATGATGTTGTAATAACATCTGTAATAATTTGACAAGGGACATAACTTAGATTATGATGTGATTATCACCTTATGTAACATTGTCAATCAGGTCGGATTTACTGATGATTAATTAGGGTCAATTTGATTGGCAGCTTCATCAATGATGTGTTGATGTCTAGTTATGATCATATTGACAGTTTATCAATGACCAGGGCCTGTAAGTTTGATCTATAGGGACTAAAGAGTTCTAACTTGACATCCAAAGAGATAAATATACACCTAAGATCGAAAATTTATATTCAAGACTTATTCCGATGCCAACTTGTATTAGTGCACTGGGCAGAAATTGCTAACTCTTCCTCAGCCACCTGGTTTTATCATTTCAAGTTTGAATGATCGATGATAGCTATTATTCTCAATCCATATTTACCTCATCTGCTTGTGGATTTATGGATTGTACGATGTGGGAGATACATATCAGTTTTCTAATAGCGTTAATGAAAAATTAACCATATCTTGGTATCTCTGATAGAGACTCTGAAACTCTGATAATATAATGAATAATAATAATATAGATTTCTTTCCTTTTCATTGAGAAAAATCAATATCTCACCTTTCACATCTAAATCTTCCGATAATTCAGATTTCTCTGACATTAGACTAGGAGATGTAGCTAATAAATTATGCGAGGTCGAAGGTTGAGGTTGTAAAAGGGCGTTATTATTTGAATTATTGTCATGTGACATGGTATCAGGTTCGTTATTGTCTAGTATTTCCGTCACTATTATATTTTCACCAACGTTCGAACGAACCTCCGTATAAATTGTATCTGAATTGTCTACTTCCTGTCTAGCACTATTATTCACCCGTGAGACTTGAACGTCAAGTCCGTCTACCGTATCCTCGACAAGATATCGCGGAGCTCTCACGTTCGGTGTCTCTAACTTCATTGAATTCATTTTATCCAAAATCGGATTGTTGCTTGCTTCAGGGTTTTTATCCGAAACAGCATAAATATCTCCTTGGTATGTGTAATGGGACACAACTGGTTCTTCGATTTTCGCGTCCTTGTCTTGCGGAGTGTTCACATGTTTCTTTTCGTCATCTGTGATATTATTGATGGGGTTCACCTTCGTTGCTTGAAGTTTCATACTATCTGTTGCTAGCCCTGAATCACGTTGGAACGCCTTGTTATCGTATCCCATATGTATCGCATCTGTAGATTTTGACTTTTGACCTTTATTGGAAATATGAATGTCTGCCCGCGCTTCTTGCGATTTCCCTGATTTTGAATTTGAACTGGATCGTGTTTCAGACGATCTGTTAGTGTCTGATCTTCCCCGTTTTTCGTGACGACGGACATCTTGTGTAGCGTCACTTTTACTCCGTAAAATTTTCTTGTCGTTTTTATCTTTCTGTTTCTTCCAGCTAGAAGATTGTTGGTCGATCAATCTCGATCGCGAATGATGCAAATCTGAAAATATAACAAAGTTTTACTAATGATAGGAATCAATTTACACGCATTCTCTAATTTTCACGTTGGAAGAATTCTTGAAGAATGAAGCACATAATGAAAACATTCTTCAGTGCAAATACTCATATCTAAAAACCTGGTAAATATCCATAAAGTTTGTACCCGAATTTTGGTAGACTAATTATATTTGTTTGAACATTTATGCTTTCTGTAACCAAACATATCCCCTTGATTCCTATTTCTCAAAAACTTGCTGCCATTTCAGTACTTCATAAGCATTCTGGTGGAATAGGTAGCGATTAAGATTGTCGTCTGATAGGCGATTTGGTGCCATGGGATTTAACTCTCCTAATATAAGAAAAACTCAGAAACCATGACCAGTACTTCCAAGAGTTGGTCTATTGTTTGCCTTAAACCTTTATCATCTAAAAACAACCAGACTATCCCCAATGAAAACCAGAACTTACCACCATATTGGTATATATCAACGACATTCGGACCGTGTGTAGGGTCGATGTATTCATACACTGGGGATAATTGCTGACTATGGTAAATACGAAGGTTACTCATACTGTTGTTACTCTGGTAAACAGCATGACCTGGAACTAAAAATAGTCACGATTTTTATGAAATTCTCTATTTCTAGTTATACTTTGTGAAGTTTTGATATTAAGTCGTGTTTTTTTGGGGTGTTTTTGATGCCTTCAACAATCAAAGCTCTATGTGGGCTATTACTCTTTATCAAGCATTTTTTGGGCATTTATCATGTGTTTTAATCAATTTTTTTTCTCCACAAATTTGTTCTAAAATTTGACACAAATTGAAATTACAGGTGTAACTTAATGTTGAATGCAAACTGTATTTCCTTATAAGATCTCAGTTCAGTTTCTAGACGTGGCCACCTGGATAAAAATTACACATTTACATATATATATTGTTTAAGACAAGAGAAAACACGTTACAAAGGTAATTCTGAGAGTTGTAAGGTCAAAACTTAACAAGCATAAACCTTGACCTTTTCACATTCGACTTGACCCGAGAGTACACACCCGACCCGATTACATATGTAAATAAATGTAAACATAAACAAGTCGTAAAACAATGAAATTTATCAAAGCCTTTGATGTTGTTGATCATTAACATAAAATTGTTTATTTATGAATGGGCAGTGGTCCTTTGATAATGAATAAATTTGTAAAGTTTCATAGGAAATGTTTTATTTTGTAAAAACTGTTTAACTAAATAATGAGAGATTGGGAGGGGGGAGGGGGATGTTGTTTGTGGTCCATGACAGTTTAGTTTCAAAACATCAACACAAACTGTCACCTATTTTCATGAAAACGTGTAAACATTATTGGCCAAGTAAAAGAAATATCTATTCACATTTTAAGGAGATTTTGAAGAAAAGGAAATTAAATGGAGCCATATATCCTACTTTTCTACTTTTCCACTCCAAATAAGTCTAAGAAATGAATTGGATTTTACATCAGACTGTTCGTAATTGTAGACAAAGCCTTGCTATATTAGGAAAAGAAACATTGTTAATGGATAAAATGATATCATCTGTCAGAAAAATCTTGAGGGTGCGTAAATAATCTAAATACAGGAGGCTTCGTGGACAAAGGGCGGCCATGACTAACTTAAATCATCCCTTGACATCATCTCCTTCATTATTTTAACACTTTTAACACCCCTCAATAGATAATAATAATTATATCCTATTTATAATAAAATATCTTAATGGTGAACACAAAATATATAGTAGAAAGTTTTTATTTATCTGATGTACACAAGTTATAATAGTGGTAAATGTTTGACGAAGTTAGCCTTTTATCTTTTTACTTATAGTGGTTTATATAAGGTGTATCTCCCAACGTTTTCAGTTAATATAAGTCACGGTTGGCAGACGATGAGATATTTTTACGTTTTATGCCCCAATGAGAAAGTTTTTTAATATTTAGACGACTTTTATCTTGACCTATATTTTTGAATTGTTTGGTTTCAATGAAAGATAGGATGACATGTTCTTTCTTTGTAAGAGGATGATGATCATTATCAGACCACTGGTAAATTTCACAAGAACATGACTGATGATTTTTGTGGTTCAATGGCTTAAACTTAAATCCAGCTTTTAAACCAATCAAATTGCTGTATTTCTTTAAATCTGGATTGTATACTTTGTAAAACATTGTACCATTAAAACATTGTACCATTAAAACATTGTACCATTAAAACATTGTACCATTAAAACATGAAATGAGATTAAATTTAGAAGTAGTTTTTATTCAATTACAGATTAATCTGACTCAGTATTTCATTTCAAAATTTTGAAAAGTTTTTCAGCAAATGTTTAAGATATACTTACAAGCTTGCATTCTGTTTTCCATGGGGGTTCGAACACCAGGTGGGTAGGGTCTACCGTAAAAATAAGCTGGTGAGGGACTAGCTGCGTACACTCCGGGGGTACCCATCCATAATCCATTACTCCCTACCTTTGGTAGACGTTCTGCACTCAGATGACTCATAGTCGAGTTCTGACTGTGAGGAACTTTGTCATGATGACGAGAAACTTGGTGAAATTTCTTTTCTTGACGTTTTCGACGATTTCTGGATCTGGAAATATAAAAAATTTTATTTTTATTTAACATTTGTATAAAAGGTTATGAAAGGTATATGTCATTTTATTTGATATGAGGGTCAGCTTATCTGTATATGCTGGAGACTCAAAATAAAAACTTCCCTCATGTAACGTTTTATAACAATCGGGCAGTATTCACTGGCTTTATTTTGAATGAAATGTTGTATCATAGTCCAAATGAAAATTCAAAATTGGATTCTCTCTGAAAACTTGATAACAAAAAAACTATTCCCCTCCACTAATGTTAACAAAAAATAAAATAAATTGACTTAGACATTGTTGAAGGAATTGTATTTTATGAAGATGGAAAGGAGTTAAAAAAACAATTCCAACAAGCAGAAAAAAAATACAATCATTAACATCTTTATAACGTGAAAATTTACTAAACAAATTATTAAACTCCGTAAAAATCATTAGCTAGCTGATTGGTTGTTGACCAAACAAACTAGTAAATATAAACAAATCATCGATCGTGAAGTGTGTTCTACATTCCCTCGTCTAAAGCAAATTATTTTTTCTCTAGCTTGGTAAATTCCGTCAAACACAAAAATTTAAAAAGGAATGAAATGTGCCAAAATCAATAAAGTGAGGTTTAAAAAGAAGAAAAGTTCGGTAAAAAGTCGACGATCGATTTAAAAACTGAAAAGTTAAAAAAAGTGTTGAGTTTGTTGAGATGTCTCATCTTGTAGATATTGGTACTGACTAAATATAAAGGTATACAGTTGTTTAAATTCACCTTCTTCATGTCAGATTGATAATTAATCCTCACTGAAACATGTATTTAAATGATTACATGACTTTCTCAATGAATATTATTCTTCTATTATTGCTTAAATCTGTTTATTTTCTCTTTATTAATGTAACAGAAGATTATTTGATTAGCTTTATACCAACTCTTCATGTTTATAGAGATTGTAATGAAGGAGGTTTCTTAAAACTGTTTTGTGTATCAGAGGCACTGATAGCATCAATATGTAATACCACGTCTGTAGTTCTTGCAATTCAACTAAAAACATGCATTTACATTTTATAACACCACGCAAACACATTAAAATAAAATAAGTAGATATTGTGATAGAGACGTTATCAAATGTTTAGAAAATCTTATTAAAATCTATTTAAATAAACATTTTAATTCAGACATTATAACACCACCCTTTTAATATAAAAATAATGTCCTACTGCTGTATACACTAGTCCTACATAATACTCTATAGAATGAATGATGTTTAATGTCCTACTTTCCTGCACCTGAAGGGCTAATGAAAATGTGCATGTCATGCAGTGTGCAATGAGGGAAAGGATAGCCTATTCTTTTATGATTTCCAACTGTTGAGGAATCTTTAGCGTGCACAGTCTGCAGAAAACAAGGCCTCTGTTCATTGTCCCATCCGAACGATTAAACCAGTCAGCCCCTCATAATAATATTTAGCTAATGCTGTATAAACTAGAATATATTGATCTAGAAGGTGAATTATTACAGGTTGGTATAAGATATAGTATAATAGAGTTAAATAGAAATAATATTGATATATCACTGTTCAATAGAATATAACCTGTCTAGTTACTGACTTGTTCAGTTTATAATAATATTTAATTATGTTCAATTGGTGTGGGGTCTGATTGGGAGAGGAGGTGAGGGGTTGGTCGCTTCAGAATGGTTCTAAGTTTAAACTCCCTCCCCCACCCCCTTTAAGTTAAGATAACTGCTGTTGTCTCAGCCTAACCCACAAACTGCTTCCACCTAACGAGTTTAACACAAACACCTAGATATTTAATTGGGACAATATTCTCAGTAGTCTGTCTGTCTGTTATAAAACCATCAGTCACAGACCGGAAATTGATCATTAGAACTATTATCTAGAGATAGTTTTTTATCGCGTCAATATCAGAGATAATTGTAGAACAGACAGACATCATTCTGTTTTTTACAGAATCCTATGATGTATGTTACAGATTCTAGAAAGATTGAAAGGTATTATTTCAACCTATACTGACATTGGACCTTCAGTCTACCTCACTATTCTACTGCTCTTATTTCTATAAGTACAAAATCTTGATTGTTAGAATCACCATAAAATATTTTGAAAGTCGACTTACCCACATAACATATAGATTATAATACTGACAATAATAACAAATACTATCAGTCCACCGATAGAACCACCAATTATAGCAGCAACTTCTGAATTATCAGCCATCTTGTTTCGAGCCTATTTGACTCTCACGCCTGAAATAAATAATTACAGAAACATAAAATAAATAAAATCATTTTCAATTTCAACCAGAATGCCCTAAAATAATTCTGATATTTTGTTGTCAGAATTAAAACAGAAACATAAAATAATTCTAGATTTCAGCCAGAAGGTGTTCAAATACCTCTGATACATTTTTCGTCAGAGTGAATGAAATGAAATGGAGATCTATATTCTAATATTATGCACCTTTTAAAGGCTACAGAAATGGAGTTTTACATCTTGTATTCCGCATCTGTGTTGACAAATAAGGCCACAAGATAAATAAATTGTTTTATGGGTATTTAGGCTACACTGTTTTCAACACTTTTGATTTAATATCAAATATTTAAATATTTCTGACTATAGATCTATATCTATGATACAATAAGCACTATTTATATTAGATTATTTATGTATATAAGTAACAATATATCTATATACAACAGCTTCTTTAATCTAATAAACCCTCAAATTACAACTAGTGATATTTTGACTAAGTCGTAATATTAAATATTCCGAGACTGTAGAGAGGGAGGTGACAGTTCGGTAAAGAAAAACACAACAAAACACAACAAAACACAACAAAACACAACAAAACCAAACAAAGACTAAAGATCTTTATATAATAGATCAAACTATGACCCATATACTTTAAAATACAATACACATTCTTCTTGTACCAAAATAAACCTTTTTATCTACACAGTTACAATAGATATATAACTCTATAGGGAATCTTTAAACCAGGTGTTGCATCAGTTCAGACCATATCTAAAGGCTTTTTTTCGACATTGATGTCATATGAAGAACCATTTCTATAACGATGGCACAAAAGACATGTGACAGAAAATTGGAATGAAGCAAAAAGAATCCATAAATGACCCCGCTACATAAAAATAGGCAAGAAAACTTATGGACGATCCCCTTTAATAAATTTTCATTAGGACAGATTGTTTGGTTAAACTTTATCTTTAAGAGAGGAAGTTTCAAACCTATAGCACCTAAATACCAGATCACTAACAACTAACTTATCTTGATGTAATAATTTCAACAACAAAATTTAAAGAAAAATTTGAATATCAAGACCACGTAGACACTCAAAAAGCATCCACTGGGGCATAATACAGATTCAAACCTATAGCACCTAATTGCCAACTCACTAACAACCAACTTCTCCCTGTTTGTTTTGTAAAACTTTATCTTTAAGATGAGACAGATTCAAACCTATAGCACCTAATTCCAACTCACTGACAACCAACTTCTCCCTGTTTGTTTTGTAAAACTTTATCTTTAAGATAAGACAGATTCAAACCTATAGCACCTAATTCCAACTCAACTATTCCAATTATAAAACACAATAGCATACTAACCTACGTTACCAGAAACCTAACACCTTCTCCATTCATCTCAAACAATATCAAATATCGACAAGCACATAATAAAATAATCGTTAAACTTCCTAATATAACAGCCAGTTATTACACAATATACCTGCTTAGTCAGATCAATATCTTACAGTTTAACAATATCAACCTGAACCACGTTAGGGCGTAGTCTCATCTCAACTTGACATAATCAAAATAAACTTCACAAATATTGATTAATAACATTATACTTCAAATTAAAAATAAAATTTACATCCTATTATTCTGATTCTTTATGGGCTGATAGAGTTTTACATCCTATTATTCTGATTCATTATGGGCTGATAGAGTTTTACATCCTATTATTCTGATTCATTATGGGCTGACAGAGTTTTACATCCTATTATTCTGATTCATTATGGGCTGACAGAGTTTTACATCCTATTATTCTGATTCTTTATGGGCTGATAGAGTTTTACATCCTATTATTCTGATTCTTTATGGGCTGACAGAGTTTTACATCCTATTATTCTGATTCTTTATGGGCTGATAGAGTTTTACATCCTATTATTCTGATTCTTTATGGGCTGACAGAGTTTTACATCCTATTATTCTGATTCTTTATGGGCTGATAGAGTTTTACATCCTATTATTCTGATTCATTATGGGCTGACAGAGTTTCACATCCTATTATTCTGATTCTTTATGGGCTGACAGAGTTTTACATCCTATTATTCTGATTCTTTATGGGCTGACAGAGTTTTACATCCTATTATTCTGATCATTTATGGGCTGACAGAGTTTTACATCCTATTATTCTGATTCTTTATGGGCTGACAGAGTTTTACATCCTATTATTCTGATTCTTTATGGGCTGACAGAGTTTTACATCCTATTATTCTGATCATTTATGGGCTGACAGAGTTTTACATCCTATTATTCTGATTCTTTATGGGCTGACAGAGTTTTACATCCTATTATTCTGATTCTTTATGGGCTGACAGAGTTTTACATCCTATTATTCTGATTCTTTATGGGCTGACAGAGTTTTACATCCTATTATTCTGATCCTTTATGGTCTGACAGAGTTTTACATCCTATTATTCTGATCTTATTTACATCCTCTGTTTAGATCCTTATTGGGCTTATGAAATAGATTAAATTTCGAGGAAGGGAGGGCTTGATTCTCACAAATGTACAGACCAAGGATAGACCTAAGATAAAATACTGTTCTGCTTATATTTTATTCCTTATAGGGTTTATGAAATAAAATGGAGCTTTATATCCAGGTGTTTTTTAGTCTACGAAGGTAATATCAAAATGAAACAGATATTGACATCCTACATGTGATATCAAATTTGAGATCCTGCTGTTAATTTCTTTGAATTTAGGGGAATTCTCTACATTATTCCTTTTGGGGGCGTTTAAACATTTGACAGACTGAAATGAGCTTTAAATTGAAAATTCTAAAGCTTATGTATTATGTATTATGTATTTAAGAAAGTGGACAGCCACCACAAACCTCTCCAGCTCTGTCAGCCCTGTAGTGAAACTATAAAAACAATATAAAATACTTTAACTATAGCAATTCATCATACAGAATAGTAAATGTCACCATTATCTGACTTAAACTCTCTAGTCAAGAGCGGACAGTTTCATACTGGAGATAAAATATGATTATAATACGCAATGATTAGAGTCCTTAAAAATCTGATGACAATTTAAGTTTCAAACCAACTCTTATACTTTTCCTTTTAGTCCACATAGCTATGAAGTTATAATTCAATCCAAGTTGACTGAGATAGATTTTTATCCGATAATAAGTGTCTATAAAACTCTGATGACCTTATAAAGTTTGGTTTTGAGTCCCCTATTTCACTCTCACGATTAAGTCATAGTGGCTTCCTTTTTTGAGAGTCCACATAGCTATAATTGTGTCATGTCATACACAAGCTAAAGATAATTTATTACTAGTCATACAAGAGTACTTGGGTGAAATAAGAAGTTTGATCACATACATGTGTAATCCTATTATACAGATGCAAAGAAAAGCAGGCCTATCAGAATATCACTACGCCAAGCCCCGAGTGCAATAGCGAACACCTATAGACATGTGTGCAGTTCGACCAGTATATTTCCTAGCCCACCCTTTCAAGACTTGAAACTCTTGATGCTACTGTAAGACTTGATCATAACAGCTCGTCTTTAAGAGAGTTCACATAGATAAAATATATTATTTAATATCAGTGGCTTGAGATATAATTTATTACCAGGAGTCTATAAAAACATTCTTACAATAACTCTATAGCTAGCATGATAATTCTTCTTACTCCCAGAGGGGTATCTAGAAAATGCCTGAGGGGAGGGGGAGGGGCAAAAATGAGAGGCGTCTCCTAAACAAGGCCGGAAAGACCAGAATTTCCTGACCCTCAGAAGCCTATAGATTTCAACTGGTCTGCTCAGATGAATTTTGAGAACTTAGAGGGCATAATTTTCACTTTAAGTAAGGTCTGGGGTAATGAGGGTTAGGAGGGGTGGAGGGGATGACCCACCACCTAAATACACTGACTACACCCATTGTGAAAACTGCAGAGAGTCCACATAGCTGATTCTTAATCTGACATATTTTAGCTCAAAAAATACGACTGTAAGTCCCAGATGTACTTGACTTGACTTAACGGTTGAATATCTGTGGTTGAATGAGTTTATATAAGATATTAAGTATTTAATTCGTTCTGGGGGGTTAATATCTATTCAGTTTATTGTCCTTAATAAAAATTTGTACGCAGATTAACCCCGCTATGTCAGACATCACTTTTATCTTCATTTCTTACATCTACGTGTTTTTTATTTACTTTATAATTTACATAATATATAGAAAAAATTTCTTTTGAGGTAAAAATGTTGTTTGGTATTTTCTGATATAAATATTATTCTGTAATAATACCAACGCTAACAGTGAAATAACTTCAGTGAATTATTTCAACTTTAATCATTTTATTACGTTTATTTATTCAATGATTGACGTTAAAAATTTTTCAAAAATTTTGAAAACTTAAAATAACTCAGAAAGGATATACTCAGGTAAAACATTTGACATGAAACGGATATACTACGAAAAAACCACACACAACACATGATATAAAACAGATGAAAAATAAAAATATCAAATTATCTTGGGGCAGTTGAATTTATAAGAAACCATTAAATAAATTCAAGCCTGTTGTTATCTTTTGACTTTTCAAATTTAGTTTAAAATCATTCTGTATATGAATAATTTTTATCAAACTTAAAGAAATTGCAAAAGGTTTTTTCTAAATTTGTATGTGTATCAGGGACACTGACAGCATCAATTTGTACCATTTTAATTTTTGATGTTTGGTTCCTACAATTCCACAAAAAATAATTGTTTAATGATGTCACTAATCGCAAAATATGCTATGAAAAATTTCGGACCCATGGCAAGAAGCTTGTGAGACTTGACTAACTGTCGGCTTCCAAAAATTTCAAAATGTGTCTAGTAGCAAACATTTGTTTGGTGTCTGAACCTCTATCTATTAGTAAGTGTAGGAGAGCCACACCATCAAAATAAAGAACAAACTTGTCAGGGTGGGGACGAGCTGTTAGTGTGGCTGACTCTCGGTCAATCATATAGGGATCTCTTTCCAACTCAATTATTCATCAGTAAAAATCTTAAAACATCTGCCAAGAGACAATTCATGAGGACAATCCAAAAATATTTTACAAAAAAATTGTTATGTGGAATTTTGCATTGAAAAACCCATATTTGGGATGATAAGATTTTTGTGTGAAGTAAGACCCTAGAAGACAATCCCTCTTTAACCTTATACATACTTAAACCTTCATCTCCTACCAAATATTCTGAAACCCAATCCAACTTTTTTATTCTCCTTTTATCAACTTCACATTTTTTACATAGTTTTCATCTTTAGTAATAAAAACCAGGTTTAGTTGTTTGCAGACAAAAGTTCAAGTTCGACTGTGTTGTTTTTATATTCACAGTAAAACTTCTACAACATGTTTTAAACATGTTAAATTATCAACTAGTCTGAATATCTAACAAGCTAAATATAGTTTAAATTGCACGTTATTCAAGTTGGTTATTCAAGTTGGTTATTCAAGTTGGTTATTCAAGTTGGTTATTCAGTGATTCAAGTTGGTTATTCAGAAACTATTCATAATGAAATGGATTTTTACATTCTACTTTTCTCTTCCTGACTGGGCAAGATAAATTATTTATTCACCCGTGTTCCATCAATCACAACCAAGTTTACTGATATTAATACAATAAGTAGTCAAATACACATGTACATGCACGAAACATTATATAACATGTTAACAATGAAGGCCTACGATCAGCGATGTTTCTAAGAATCATTCTCTTAGGGGGCTCAGTAAGAGCCACAGAATTGACTAGGGGGCTACCAGGCAATTTTCCCCTAGATTCAATGATAAGAAATTTGAAAGTAAGGGAGGGAGGAAGCCAGCCAGCCTAAATTTTTGGGAGGCTATGGCCTACCCTGGGTGTCTGTAGAAACGCCACTGCCTACAGTTTGTAATCTTCACAAAAATACCTCATAAAATCAAAAATAAAACATAAAGATAAACGGACCCCCTGTTGTGTTTGCAGAATTTACCATGACATCATTTATTTAACGTTGACAACTAGGAACCTCAATGACGTTACTGTAGTATATGACGTGAATTCCATCCAATCAATGCCAAGATAACAATAGGTCAAACCTGTTCCTTTGACGTGAAGCTTTAGATGGAATGAAAGACCAGTTTATCATAGAGCATGCTGGGATACTCTTTCATATAAAACTTTTAAGTCAATAAAAAAAGGCAGATTAATATATTCTTCCCTAAAAACTTGAAACAGTAGATGTCGTAATTTTATAAAAAGAGGGAGAATCCAGTTTTAAATCATTCACCAAAAGAGAAAGTAATTCAGCTGCACTCTTTTACAATAGTTTGTTGATATAGATGGTAGACGATAAATACTACATAGTTATACAACTTACTTTAACATGTTGTACAACCAGCCGCCTGCATCGAAATAGGCTATTGTGAAGAAGCAAAAAAAGGCTATAGCAAACTATATCATGACGCTCTTAAAGTAATGAAATGAAATGGAGTTTGATGTCCTGCCTCATTGGGCTGATACAAAATAGTATTCCAATGACAATCAAATATTACTATTACTATTAAATAGTAGTGGAAATAGCTAGGAAATAAAATCAACTTATAAATCTATAGACGCTTTTACATGAAAGCACCTGCAAACTTAAACAACAAGTTATTTCTAGATAAAAAAAACCAACAAAAATATTTCTGTCATTTTCCTTTACAATGTTATGAAGACAAACGAATGAAATCTAAAAATAACTCAGAAGAGAGAATTTGGTGATAAATAATGTATGAATTTACCTTCTGTGCTCGATGAAATCCAACATCAAACTATTCAGAATGGTTCGAAAATATTCTTAAGCCCCAGGGGGTAGGGGATAATAGAAATATTTAGATTCTCTGGGGTCAGGCTAATAAAAATATTTTGGTGCCCCAGGGCAGGGTTGAATCTAAAAGATTAATTTTATATCTTATAATTGGGTTTATCTATATGAATGAAGGTGTTGTTTTGGTTGTAAAATTAATGTATTTTATCTGATTTTATTAAATTATTAAATATTCCTGAATCATTTTTATTGTTTTTTAATACCAGAATTGTTTTATGTTTCACCAACATGTATTACAACTATTATAAATGCTTAAGGGAATCCAGAAAACAGACCATTTTAGACAGGAAATAAAATGAAATTTTACTTTTCTACATTTAACTTGATTATATCGAGAGGCTGTGGGTCCCAATCTCGATCAGCCTGTGAAAGTCCGATAACCTTGAATAAATCATCTTCACTCATAATTCCAGTCGACCCAGCTGTAAATGGGTACAGATAATCTGGGGGAGATCAATGCCAATGATCAGCTGGTAGAAAGGATCCTTTACTGTGAATCTAAGTTGTTATCCTTGTAAAATATAGTTGTTTCTTTCTTTCAGAAAATGTATTGAAGTTGTCAACTCTTTTTTGACCTTTCGTCAAAATGTACCAAAGGAAGGAATCCTGTTTTTTATTTTACACGTGAAATGAAGATAACTTTAATGAACACTTTTTTAAATTTAAAAAAAAACATAAGATTAACTATTACAGTGCATGCAGGGAAATATTTTGCAAGGACAGCAACACTAGTCCACTTTTTTCGATGTCCAAATGTCAGGGGATTTTTAACTAACATAGCTGGCAGAGGTTGACAGATTCAAAACTTCTTGATGGAGCATAATATTTGATAAGGGTTCAACTTAATCAAATTAATCCCTAGTTAGTCTATACTATTTTATTCTTTCACCATTTCATCAGATAACAACATGTGTAACTTGTGTTGAAATGTTATGTATCCATGTATTAAAGAAGTGTGTTTTATCCCATAATTATTGTCTTGTGTTATATATGTACTCCTCGCTTCTAAATGTTAATCAAATCTTAATCAAACTGATTTGAAAATATGAATATTGAATCAGGAAGATCTAGAAGAACTAGCCTGAAGTCTTGATTGTATCTTGTACTGGTATATCTGAACTACAAGACACAGTTGTAATCAGATAGAGAGAGAGGTCCATATCATATTATAACAATATACCTCCATTGTCCACAGTCAATACCCACCAATCTACTAACTACATCAAGGAGGGGTGTTTACACTGGGGTCATACCCAGGCTAGATAAACAACCCCCCAGGGCAATCAACGATGACCTTTTCAACACCTGTAGGGGTCAGACGAGTTAATAAAGGAGCGATCAAGTGTAGATTATCTTTATTCGTGTTATTGTTGTTCATTTCAACTTTACTCGTGTTATTTCAACGCCATCTTAACTTAGCATATTTCACATTTTTTACTTATCCATCCTTTTTTTACTGTGTGGATTGAACTAAGCCTATTTAGATGTAGGGTATTTCACTTGCCATCCGTGATCTAACCAGATTGTATTTTTAATCATGTTGTGATGAATTTTGACCTAGCAGTAATAACATGAAAAGTTGGAAGACAATACACAGATATATTAAAATATACCAATTATTCTGAGTTTCACCATTAACGTGAATCATGGAACTTCATTTAAATAATATTTTCAAAATATTCTGATTTTTTGAATTTTTTGCACCATAAGGTTCAACTTTAAAATCACAGAGATCCTCACATCATAGTGATTACCAGTTGTGTATGGTTGTGAATAATGAAAGTGATCATGAGTTCTGAATGCAATCTAACAATTCAGTTATATGAGAGTTGTGATTGAAACTTATGACTGCTATTCTTTTTGGCAATCAAACTCAACTGATTATAGCCATGGTGAGAGGGACCTTTAAGATATTTTAAAATATGCGCCATAATTGGGCACACACCTACTGTAAAGTTAGTCAACAGGTATGTTATGAATGATAACCACCAGGAAAAGATATATATCTACAAAATAACTTGAGTTTATTGACACAGGATAATCTTTACTGTTTAAATATCGTATATCGAACGACCACTCCCTGAATTATACTCTAGTCTTCATACTAGCTAGATTAGGTAGGTAGGTAGGTAGGTAGGAAAAAATTATCCTAAAAAAATTATGACTCAATTTACCTGGTTATTCACTCATTTTTCAAACAAAATTAGCCTACCTAAATTCCAAATCTCCTGCATTTAACCTAGAATCCTCATAAAAAGATGGTGAGGCTTCTGGAGTATGTCATGAATTTCTAACACATTCCATAGACAATCTTAGTAGAAAGGAGAAAATATCTAAGCTTACCCTAAGCAATCTTATATTTAAGGCATATTGCACTAAACACAGACATCAGACATTATAAATATCAAACTATCCTGCATCAAACATAAATACCAACAAACTAATCCTGATAAAAATCATCCATTAGACTTACGACTCAGATAAAAAGAAGCTGTCTCTAGATAAAAGCGAAATAATAATAATAATAAGTAGAACTACTGACTAAATAACAAGACAGTAGTATTAATAAATATCTCATGGAATCTCTATTATTAATAAGAAGCTTTTATAAACACAACAATAGACTTAATGTCTTCATAGACAGATAATCTTTATCACGGCTTCTCCACGGATCATACTTCTATTTTTAACCCAAGATGAAACAACCCTGGCTGGGGCTGAAAGGTTTAGCAGGGGTCCAAATATCCAATATTCAACAGATGAAGGTAAGAGGCTATAGTGTCTCAGAGATCAGTGCTATGTGATTTGGACAAGGACCAGTTAGTTGGTAGTTAAATCATTGCCAAGAGGTCTGACCAAGAACCAGCTAGTAGACAAGATCCTCATGAACCTATATTTTTATCTGTTTAAGATCATTTCAAAGAGGTTTGACCAAGAACCAGCTGGTAGAATTTAGTTGTCAAATAAATGTTTCTTACTATCTTATTACAGAACTGATAACTGGTGAAGAAACTTTTGCAGATATTTACCTTAAAAGACAACTATCAAGAAGCCAGATCAAAAATAAAGTCTCTATTTCAAATTGCAAGTAACAGAGAAAATCAACAGAGCATCCCCAGGGTATATCTGTCACTTGGACACAATTTTCACAACCTTGAACATTTGTAGATGATGTCACAATTCACACAGCCCTGGTAAAACACATTACAACTATCTAGTTGTCCCATTACTTATATAGTTACTGGACTTAACAGGTACTTGTTACTATTATTAGTAATATTACATCATCTTGTTAAGAGTATTACTAGAGGTCAGAGGTGAGAGTATAATATTATGAACCTTACACAATGTTCTGACCAATACAGATTGGGTGATAAGGGATTGAAATCAGACACTGGGTCAACTTTCAGAAGCAGAATTTTACCTTGTGAAAGATTCAAACCCATGGCACTAATTCATCTAGCAGTCATCAATACAACTCGCTAAAATCACACGCAGTTAGCAAGAGGATAATTCTGTAAAAGGGTGCCAAGGGTTCGAGTCCACCTATCAATATACTATGTTGATTATGATGTTTGTTTGTGATATTTCAATACTTGTTAATCTCTAGTTATTGTTTACTTCTAAATACTGAGGTAAAGGTCAGCCCCCTCAGATTTAAAATACTCTTTCTTGTTTATTTATAACATTCCAGTTATTTGGTCGGAGGGAGTGAAATGAAATGGTGTTTTATGTTCTACCCTTCTACATCAGATTGGACTAATGAAGACAGGCAATGCCATGCAGTGTGCAATGAGGGAAATTTTGCAGGAAAGTGGCTTTAGCTTCTTTTATACTCTGGATTAGTGAAGACAAGCAATGCCTGCAGTATGCAATGATGGAAATTATGCTAGGATAGGGTGCACCTTCTAATAAGAGTAGGTCATAGGCCCTAAAAAATCTAAACTAGACTAGTTTACGCAATCAAATGTTGATTAAAGCGGCTCACACTGAACTGAATGATGAGTCAACAGAAAAATATGTTTAAAAACAAGAAATCTGAAGTTATTTTGAATTTAAACCAAATGAAACATGGCCTTTAGGGTAAAATATTTTAACAGCATTTGATAATATCTTAGTGTGATTAGAGTAACTTAACTAACTAGTTCTCCTGTTATTATATTCTACATTCATATACAAACAGTGATGTAATAATTATGGATTGGAAAGAATGAGAGGGTAGGGATTTGAAAGAGTGAGAGGGTAGGGACTTGGAAGAGTGAGAGGGTAGGGACTTGGAAGAGTGAGAGGGTAGAGACTTGAAAGAGTGAAAGGATAGGGAAAATGGGGGAGTAGGGACTGTGAAACTGGACAGGGTAAAGATTAGGAAGAGAGGGGTAGGGATAGAGGCTGAGAACATAATGACAATGGGGAGGAGAGAAGGCCTTCCGAGACTGGGGGTACAACTAGGGGGCAGACTGACTCAATGGGGGGACAACTGCTGAGGCTGAATTCAAATTTGGACACATATTTTGGAGAATAAAGGTATACATTTAGATTTGATGAAACTAAAGTGGGGATGTAAACCACTTCTAGGGGGGCACAGTCACTAGATATATGATAGAAGGGTAGGTGGAATTAGTAAATCTCAAAATTAATGAAAATCCAGATTTTTAGAAACTATGGTATAATCTGATTGGTTATAAAACTTTAAAATGCTAAACTCTATTTCCTGATTATTATGATCCCTGTATACAAAATACACTATGTCCATTGGTCAGTACTGAACCAACCTTGACCTATATATATATATTACCAGTATAGACCTATATTAATAATTAATAGTCAAGATATCAATAGAGTTATTAATCCTGATTAACTCTATTGTTAATTATAACACTTCGTTAACACTGCCTAACAGGGGATCAGGGAGAACAAATGCGGATAATGCTGGACACACATGGATTTGAAGGCTCAAATTTCGAGGGTGAGCTCTGAACACTATTATGGCTTAGCTAAAAGATTCCCATTTCTGGGACTAAAGTATGAGCAGGTAGGTTAAAACAGAATAACGGGAGATCAAAAATTATGGGCCATCACTGAATAAGACAGTATTAACTCACTATGTGCTGTACCTGTGAGTGACTATAGAGATGGTAGAAAGTGTATAATAATATTGACTATTGAAACTAGTAGCAGTCTCGCTCTCCATTGATTGATTAGTTACCAACTACTAAACACTACACAGTTTTTACTTCAAATACACCAACAATAAACACTCAATATGTTTAACCCTGTACCAGTACCTTCTCTAGAATAGTAACTTGTTACCTTTCAACCACCCTAACCTCTATAATTAGTGAACACTGTTTTAACCCTGTGTCAGTGCCTTCTGTTGAACAGTAACTTGTTACCTTTCAACCACCCTAACTTCTACAATTAGTGAACACTGTTTTAACCCTGTGTCAGTGCCTTCTGATGAACAGTAACTTTTTACATGTAAACTACCTGATTTACAGAAGCATTGGCCATGGCATCAGAATTTTTTCTTATGTTGGGGATCTGAACCAATGGAACCCAGCCCAACCCTCCAGCAGACGACAATCCAACACCAAATCAACCGAGTTCTTGATAGGGGTTAAAAGTCAACACTTGCCATGGAGTGAGTATAGAGGATATTTGGAGGTTATTTAATCTAAGGCTGACTGTTGACCATCAATTTATAGACCTACCCTAGATGGAACTGATATTGTTACCTAATCTGATGTTTGATAAATACCTACTATTCTAAAAACCCAACAATGAATACCCATGAAGACATCCAATTTAGGCTTAGCCATGTTACAATCATTTGTAATTTTGGGTCACACCTATAAAGACTATACAACGGCCCAGTCATGATATCAAACCCTTGGCTAAAAACATAATTAAATTTGGGTATTTGAAGGGACAACCTGGTGAAATATAAACTTCCCTCCATTTTGACAATTCAAAATGTAAATTCACATGTTATAATACAAGGAACTGTGAATATCTTGGAATAACCCAGGTCGGCAAGATCAAAGAGTTTACCTGTGAACAAAACATATTAGCAGAACAGTCAATATCCTTATACAGAATATAACATTGGAAGTGAGATAGAGTCAGTCATAGAAACAAAACAAAATGTCATAACATGTATAGAAACTTGATATTGTTTTACCTGGCGGCGAGATCAAAGCAATTACTTGTGAATAAAAACATGTAAAATAGTCAATATCCCTATACAGAATATAACATTGGAACTGGTGACAATCATAGACATAAAACAGAAATAAAATCCGCGTATAGATCAATAGAGAGATATGTTTTACCTGGCGGTGAGATCAAAGCCATTACCTGTAAACAAAAAACATGTCAGCCAAATATTCGATATCCAATACAGGTTTTCGAAACATAACTAGTCATGGAAACAACAGAATATGTCATAACATCGTAAAGAAGTTGGATATTGTTTTACCTGGCAGTGAGATCAAACAACTTACCTGTATATCAATATTCCAATTAACACTCAATATTCCACTGGTTTAAACTTCATAATTCATATTAATATGTTTAATATTCCAGGTAATTCTAACACGTGTGGATATTGACAGGTTATAAAGCCAATGTGACGGCCTCCAGTCTGTCTTCTCTCTCGCTGGCTGACTCACAACTATTCCGCTATAAAGTTATTCAGGTAAGCCAGTGGTCGTGTATAGAAGTTTCACTCAGGTAAACTAAACTAAAGGTAAGCCAGCCGTTCTATAGGCCACCTTAGTTCAAGTAAACTCAGGCACAACAATCGCCGTATAGAACACTTTGGATCAGGTTAATTAAAGGAAAGTCAACTGTCATAATCAACAGGTAATCTTCAGGTACGCCAGTCGCTCTCCTACATATAGGTAACCTTCAGGTAAACCAGTGGTAAGAACCTATTCGTTCAGGTAAGCCAGTCGCTCTCCTATATACAGGTAAATTCAGGTAAAAATATTCTCTAACTGTCCTGGCTGGTGACTGACTGTCACACTCTCTACCTAGCCAACTCTCTCAACCAAACATTCCTCGTCACGCTCCTCTGAGTTTTATATCTCGCCTGTCCGACCTGTTATTACTCTATAACAAATGGCCAGTAAGTTTAAAGAGACATTTGAAGGTGACATTAAAGTGGATCAAGAAATGGAGTTAAGCGCAGGCCAGAAGCTACAGGGAGGTAAATACCCCCACCCCCTAAAAAGAGGTTTGGCCCCTTGGAAAATTTTTTTACAGTCGACCTGAAATTAACATAATACACCATTTCCCCTCTGGATACGTTACTTGCCCCCCGAGCAATCAAGTCTGGCTACGGGCCTGGCCCCGTATTCTCGAAACGATCTTAGAGCTAGGATGTCTGGTTCTTATCTTCTAACATTGATTCTAGGACATCCTCGTTTGATCTGTACTTATATTAAACTGGGAAAACAGTTTTAGTTTCAGTACGTTATTGGGCTAATGAATTGAAACGGAGTTTTACGTCCTACTCTTCTGAACCTAATTGGTTACAAATATAAATCAGGTTTTACCCTTATCCACAATGTAACTAGTGTAGAGGATTGTGAATAGAGGTTGTAGCATGTTACGAAAGCACAGGCACAGGAAATAGAAGTTTATAGTAATAGAAAATGAACAAGATTGTGTTAATGAGTAACACTTTCAAATCTGTAGTTATCTTGATAATGACAGTAGATGATCTGAAATGAGATGTATCCCTTTTGGAATCATAGCGGCTTAGGTATTAGGGGGTGAGAGCCGACACAGGGCCGACTCTCGAAAGCACTGGCACAGGCATCAGAATTTTTCTTACCTTGAGGACGATTCGAACTCACGAGTTGATGTTGGGGTGTTTGGAGAGATCGTACTGACTCAAGTTGAAGAAATGGTCCACTGACTACTTCTTATGCCTTCCACCTAAAATATTATTTTAACTTTTGAGTTTGAAGTTCACAGTCTGCTTTTCAAATTTGTGAGAGGTCAATTTGATGTGGACTAAGAAAAACTGGACACGCCCTGATCATTTGGAATGTCCTGCAATATGTCCACCCTTAATTAGTAGTTTTTACGATCTGGTGGATGACTGACTTCAATACAGTTAATTTCATCCCGGAATTTAGATCAAACTTTGAATATAACCGCTATCGAGTGATTTACGGCCATTTTCCAGCCTAGTCCGTCAACCGTTACCTATTATCCGATCTGCTCCGGTAACCGTTATTATAGCCCCGGGTGTCGTACATCACAATGTACATCAATTGCCTGTTAAATTTAACACCCTTCACGATTGATCAAGTGCATTTGTTAGAAACACACGGAGCTTTACGCCCATATTGCTATATACATTATGTACCACGGAGACATATAGTTTGACATACCCATTAGGCTGGCAAATTTATCATTGAATTCTTAAATGCACCCACAATTCTGTGACCCCAGCCCCTCCCTCCATCTCAATGATTCTCAGAAACGCCACGGGACCAATTTTTGCCACAGAAGCTATGTGGACACGAATATCAGTAACCCCCAGTTCTCAACCTAGGATGTTTTCATCCCCCCGGGTGGGAAATTTGGGTATCGGGTGTGGCCAACTATTGTAAAGAAGAAGTTATCTTAGAGAATCTGTAAAGTTTCAGGTCTTGTCATTACCATTAACATAGAGTCCAAGATTTGGAGTTGTTTGTGAGGGATGAAAAAGGTTGGATACCACTGCTCCAGAGTCTTGCTAGATGCATTCTGACCATAGAAAATTTCACATGGACTATAAAGGTCAGAATCTATCAGCCACAGTGGAGTAAAAGTCGTGACTGTAGACTGTATGTAAGACATTTCCACTAATAACAATGTTAGTTCTGTAGATTATCTCTCTGTTCTTAAAGATTTAACAACTAAGAAAAGATAACTCTTCATCAAACAACGAGTTAATGTTGTTATAACAGAGATTAGCGGACAATGTTCAGCAGACGTCCGAACTGGACAAGGCTAGGCATCTTCTCACGTAGGTCTACATACCATCAAAATCTACCAAAGATTCCAGTTGTTGTCTGAGAATTCGACCCTGCAGCACTCAATTACCGCCAGATCCTCTCGTGACGAAGGATCTTGGATATCTATAGTTTGTAAAACAGAGGGAGATCTGTCTTCAGGGAGGGTTTGAACGGATGGTGCATAAGTTAATACGACCGGGTCAGGGGGGGGGGGGGGGGGAAGCCTTGGTCCCCCAGAAAAATGGCTTTACGTAGTGAAAGAATGGCTTGTGCCCCCGTGGAAAATTTTCTGGCTCCTACTCGGTCTCTCATGTGATGTTTCCCAGAAACATTCCTTCTCACTTCAAAGGTACTCTAAGTCGTTGGACCAATTATTTAATAACTCATTCATCTCCTAGTTTAATACCCAAGTGGTTAATTACACCAATTTTCTAGATTGTATTTCACAGGCGCCAAAACCATCTTGACGCTTTCCTTGATCAAACATGAAACTATCTGATCCCCACAACACGTTGTTTGAAACGGATGTAAAATTATATTTATCTAGAAAATTTTAAATTACTGTGTACTCGCAATAAATAGGTGTTTAAAATGTCATCTAGTAAATATTTTTTATTCAATTTTGTTTCACAAAGTTAAAGGGATAAGCTGCCTAATTTCTTCGAAGCTGACAGAGCTCAATTTCACCTGTCTGTCTTTATCACTCTTCATAATGAAAATCCAACGTCTGGTACGCCTGTAATTAAATATGGAAGTTGGAGAAGTGAAAGTTTAAAATTCCAGGGCTTTTGTAACATTCTCGTTGATGTTTTAAATTCTGTACGATTAGTCTACGACAATGCCATAAAAGACTGATTTAGCCGAAACTTTAAAAACAAGAAAAAAAAAGAAAACGACCCATTACTTAAGAGACAAAGCCTTCATTGTAACAAAATCAAAAGCTTTTTTAAAATCAACAAATTAAATAAGACAGTAATAATAAGAATTTGTTTTTATATATAGAAAGTTTCTAGAACGAAATAAAAAGATAACTGAGTTGAATATAAAACTATTAGTAAAATTATTTCTGTCAATATTTGTCATGCATGATAAATCGTCCATTTTTATCTGACGTCAATATAGATCCGGCCGTGCCTTTTAAACATGCACGATTTGGGCAACAATAAACACTTTGTATGAACATGTAACTCTTTGATATATATAAAAAAAAATGCATTTTTGTGGTTAGGTCTTTTCGTCTGCAAATATAATAACATACTTTAAGTTTATGTTTCCTATTGTTAAATGCACGTTTATGCACAGTGCTAAGAAATGTTGTGGTTAAAAATAAAATACTTTAGGTTTGGAGCTCCTTTTGTAAGATGCACGACACAGTCTTTAGAATTTGTGGTTTATAAAAATAAGCAGAGTTCCATTCCAGGTCATATTTACACAAAATGTATTCAATATATATTTAGATGACTATACAGATAGCTGAGATTGAGCTCTATCAGCTGGTAAAGTAAATATTTAGATGAATATACAGATAGCTGAGATTGAGCTCTATCAGCTGGTAAAGTAAATATTTAGACTACTATACAGGTAGCTAATATTAAGTTCTATCAGCTGGTATAGTAAATATTTAGATGTTTATACAGATAACTGAAATTTAGCTCTATCAGCTGATAAAGTAAATATTTAGATGTTTATACAGATAGCTGAAATTTAGCTCTATCAGCTGGTATAGTAAATATTTAGATGTTTATACAGATAGCTGAAATTTAGCTCTATCAGCTGGTATAGTAAATATTTAGATAACTATACAGATAGCTGATATTAAGTTCTATCAGCTGGTAAAGTAAATATTTAGATGTTTATACAGATAGCTGAAATTTAGCTCTATCAGCTGGTATAGTAAATATTTAGATAACTATACAGATAGCTGATATTAAGTTCTATCAGCTGGTAAAGTAAATATTTAGATGATTATACAGATAGCTGAAATTTAGCTCTATCAGCTGGTAAAGTAAATATTTAGATGTTTATACAGATAGCTGAAATTTAGCTCTATCAGCTGGTATAGTAAATATTTAGATGTTTATACAGAAAGCTGAAATTTAGCTCTATCAGCTGGTAAAGTAAATATTTAGATGACTATACAGATAGCTGAAATTGAGCTCTATCAGTTGGTAAAGTAAATATTTAGATGTTTATACAGATAGCTGAAATTTAGCTCTATCAGCTGGTATAGTAAATATTTAGATGTTTATACAGAAAGCTGAAATTGAGCTCTATCAGCTGGTATAGTAAATATTTAGATGTTTATACAGAAAGCTGAAATTGAGCTCTATCAGCTGGTATAGTAAATATTTAGATGACTATACAGATAGCTGATATTGAGCTCTATCAACTTGTAAATAATATTTAGATGACTACACAGATAGCTGAAATTGAGCTCTATCAGCTGGTATAGTAAATATTTAGATGACTATACAGATAGCTGAAATTGAGCTCTATCAGCTGGTATAGTAAATATTTAGATGACTATACAGATAGCTGAAATTGAGCTCTATCAACTTGTAAATAATATTTAGATGACTATACAATATCGCTTTAATGATAGCGTTCAGGATGACTCGGAATTAATTCGACCATTACGATGATGTCAGAGTAGGCTTTGT
Organism: Lottia gigantea; assembly: GCF_000327385.1. Classification (NCBI taxonomy): domain Eukaryota; kingdom Metazoa; phylum Mollusca; class Gastropoda; family Lottiidae; genus Lottia; species Lottia gigantea. Next base: position 933,803 of record NW_008707001.1, on the reverse strand, counting down.
CCACTGTTTGATAATCATTTAGTTTATTATAATCATCACGATAGCGGGAAAATATTTCTGTGTCAGTCAGGGACCAAGCCTTTTATGATTTATTGAGATTTTTATCTTTAAATTTCCCGAAATTGTCAAAATTTATTATTATAAATCATATTTTCTTTATAAATGGAAGGGCGTACACAAATCAAAATTAGATCTCTGACTTTCCTCTTTCTGATTAAATGAGCTATTGTTTACTTGTTTTGCCAGTTGTGTTGCGGTTTTTTCGACTTTTGATTACAGGATAGGACGTCTGTATCCCTTCATCTCCACTATGTTAAGCTTTTACGAATTGCGTCTACTTTAATATCTAAACATTACGTTTGATTGTTTTTAATATATATTATGTATATTCTGATTGGCTGTATTAGCTAGCGTACTGTCCAATCAAATCGCTGCATTTACAATTATATTGTATAACCGTTATACAAGAATAGTGGCTATTTGAGACAAGGTATAATAGGACGAATTTCGTAATAGCTTGACATTGTGAAGATGGTATCGTTTTAATTCTGAAAGATCTTATTATAACTTCTGACATCGTCCTATCTTGGTTCGTATCAGAACAATCTTACTGAAATCCTGACCATATCACCAGTCTGGGTTGAGTTTGGCAGTTTACTTCGAAATGTCGACGACATGACTCATCGGTACCTTCCTGGCAGGGTATATCTACAAAACGGGGCTACTTGAGGTCCCTAGAAGCCAGCGGATTTCAGAGGGCCTCTGATGATTCTTGAGCATTTAGAGAACTTCATTTAAATTGCAAGTAATTCCTTCACAGGCCCGAGGGAGGATTGCCCAATGTCAAAAAAAGACTCCATTCTATTTAATACTCTTCGCGGATTCGACGGAGAGATCTACACGGAGAGCTAAAAGAATAGACGCAAGCTTCCACCATTGCCCTTCCCTGTGAACTTTGCCCCACATACCCTTTTTTCAAAATTCTAACCGCACCCACATCTCACAAGGTGGTATTTGTTGCTTATCGACAAAATAAATTCCTCAAAAAAGACACCATAAAAAACACAGCATCCCAACTTTACATATCATTTATAAAACAGGATATTAAAATCTGACCTTCTGTAATTTGAGAGTTTATCTTTTTACTCAGATTCATTCTTATTTTTAAAATCACTGAAATTTGATCGTTGTTTTTTATTTGATTTACGATGTTTCGAACAACTTTTATACCATTTGATTTCTTTCAGAGAAAAAGATATCGAATTACAAATAGATAAAACGTTGACGAAGAATGTAAATAAAGAACTGAAAATAAAATCATAAAAATATACTTCTTGCTGACTACAGTTCATAGAATGTCGTGTATCTTCGGTCGTCGACATACGACACATTTTAAAAATATGAAAATGAAAACTCAACAGTACAGTTTGTAAGACACGGGGGCCTCAGATTATTGTCCCATCCTGACGTCTAGATCCTTTTCTTTATCAGCCTCTCCGACCTGCAGCATTGACAGAGCAATACTGGTTGTGGATGTAAATTATTCGATAAAGTCAATGGATTCACAAGGAATAGGTTGGCAGCGTTATCAATGTATGAGATATCAACTCAAATAGTGATTACAGACTATAGTTAATTTTTCATCATAATCTGCATAGTCAAATTACCTCCCCTGTAAGACTCATTTCAACTGGAGACTACAGAACACAACTAAAGACTTATCAGTTTATCTTTATTATCTCCCATTTACAGAACCATGAACGTGAATGCTCAAAGTTTTTAGTCGTTGGTTTGGTTTGGTTTGGTTAGATTATCTAATAACTGTTGGAATAGTACTACAGTAATATTAGTCGTGTTATATAGAGATTCTATCCTTTAGTCATGGTACCTGGTAAGTTCAACTGATGAATATAAACAATTATTGACTAAATTTGTCCATTCTAAGAAGTAGTATCCTTTCAGATATTGCCTGGTTGATATACACTACTAAGATATTCTATAATTATAAGGTACATTATACATACTGATTATAAAACCCTTGCTCCAATAACAAGACAAGAGTAAAGTTAATGTATATTTTAATTACCATAGCCAAAAAGGAAATAAATTTTACAAATTACAAATTTTTAAACTATTAATCAAGAAAATGAACGAAGTTTACAAAACAACTCTAACTAGTCCGGTTAATAAAAACAAGATTAATTTAAAATAAGGGGGGGGGGGGTTGTTTGTGACGGTATGACTTCAAATTAACTGAGGGAGTAGATAACTTGAACACAGGCTAAAAACTAATCACCTGTATTGAAAGGGTTAACTTGAACACAGGCTAAAAACTAATCACCTGTATTGAAAGGGTTAACTTGAACACAGGCTAAAAACTATTGACCAGTATTGAAAGGGTTAACTTGAACACAGGCTAAAAACTAATCACCTGTATTGAAAGGGTTAACTTGAACACAGGCTAAAAACTATTGACCAGTATTGAAAGGGTTAACTTGAACACAGGCTAAAAACTAATCACCAGTATTGAAAGGGTTAACTTAAACACAGGTTAAAAACTAATCACCAGTATTGAAAGGGTTAACTTGAACACAGGTTAAATACTAATCACCGGTATTGAAAGGGTTAACAGGAGAAGTGCTCATCTGAATTCTACTTAAAGCTGGATTTTGAATAAACCGTCGTAAATTAAAAACTTTAAAACTGATAATATTTCTAAAATATGTTATTTATATCTATGTATATTACTTGATCAAATAAAAATACTGACATTGTCTGACTTTAACTTTAAACTTTTTCATAATAAACAGTTAAAAAAGCAAAAAGTAGGTAAAAAGACGATACAATTAGAGTAAATTTGGCTACGTTTCGGAACTAATCCCTTCATCAAGCGAAAAAACGAAAAAACAAAATCGAAAATAGGCGAGAAAGGTGCTATAACTCTACGATATCTCAGCTTAGTTAGATGAACAAGAGAAATTTGTAATACTAAACTAAAAAGATATAAACAAAATAAAACAAATAAACACAATTATTATTCTAAATTTAAAATATGTAGAGGAAAGACGAATAAAATGTGATCATAAACTACTGAAGTATTTCTGAAGAAGGTTGTTAGCCGAAACATCAATCAACAATACAATAGTATATTTCTTAAATTAAAATTTCTTCAAGTTTTCGTAGATTTCACTGGGTCCTGAAAAAAAGATAAAATGATAAGTCACGCCCACTCTTCTGTGAATGAAAATAATATTAAAAGATGGTTTCCTTATTTTTTAGTGTCAAATTAAGCAAACTATTTGATAAATTGGTGTTTTTAATGAATTATCATAAT
>NW_008707001.1:896749-898578 GCF_000327385.1 Lottia gigantea | reverse complement strand
AACACAGAAAACTGCCATTGTACCAAACAATCTGCTAGCTAGTTAGATACGATAGTTTGGTATTCTCTTATCTCATTCTGACCACAGAAAACTGTCATTGTACCAAACAATCTGCTAGCTAGTTGAACACGATAGTTCGGTATGCTCTAGTCTCATTCTGAACACAGAAAACTGCCATTGTACCAAACAATCTGCTAGCTACTTAGATACGATAGTTTGGTATTCTCTTATCTCATTCTGACCACAGAAAACTGTCATTGTACCAAACAATCTGTTGGCTAGTTGGACACGATAGTTTGGTATGCTCTAGTCTCATTCTGAACACAGAAAACTGTCATTGTACCAAACAATCTGTTGGCTAGTTGGACACGATAGTTTGGTATGCTCTAGTCTCATTCTGAACACAGAAAACTGTCATTGTACCAAACAATCTGTTGGCTAGTTGGACACGATAGTTTGGTATGCTCTAGTCTCATTCTGAACACAGAAAACTACCATTGTACCAAACAATCTGTTGGCTAGTTGGACACGATAGTTTGGTATGCTCTAGTCTCATTCTGACCACAGAAAACTGCCATTGTACCAAACAATCTGCTAGCTAGTTAGATACGATAGTTTGGTATGTTCTAGTCTCATTCTGACCACAGAAAACTGTCTATGTTCTTGTTACAATATGTTTTCTGCTTGATAAATGAATACGATTTTTTTAGCCTATCCATATATGGGATTGACAATGTGCTCATGGTTTGCTCAGATCAAATTCCGTATTCACAGTATGGTAGTGTCTAACGGAGGGCTCCAATTGGAATATGAAAGCACCTGCATTTTAACGATTGTTCGCAATAGGACAAGGGAAGATCTGGACTTTATCAATGAAGGGCACTGAGGACTGAAAAATCATTGTAACCACCATCTGCCATCAGTTGCTTTAGTATATTTTGATTTAGTTGTCAATCTGAGATACCACCAGACCCCCCTCACCCCACCTCGACTATCTTAGATCTAATAATCAATGAGAACCGCCTCCCTCTCCCCTCTAACACCCCCTTCTTTCCTCCTCCTGAAGTACCATCACTGTTGTCTGTCGTAACATAAAGAATCTGTACAGAGTAATAACCTCCTATCACCAAGTAAAATATGATTTGTTTAGTAAACAATACACTACATAGTTAATTGAATATCGATTGTTTAACCGTAACAATTAATTATAGAATATTATTATGTTGTCTGCTTGCGACATATATCTTGTCTCTCGTTTCTTGTCTTGTTATTCAAAATACCCAACAGTGGTGTTTAAAATTCCACTTTTACTCCACTAACCCAATAATTGTTCATAACAGTCAATGATGGAGCCAGGTTTACGTCTGAAAGGGGGCAAAATATCTGAGATTGCCTGAATTTCTAACCTAGTTATGAGATTTTTGCCTGAAAAACTTGCTTTCGGCTGCCCCCCCTTTTGTGTTATCGCCGTTTCAAGATTTTTCTTTCAGATAGTCTTCACTTTGACTGAATTAATAATTGATTCTATTTGATTTGTTCTTTTCTGCAATCAAATGAGAAATTCCACGAAAATCGATAGTTGAGATTTTTTGATGATGATATAAAATCAATCAGGTAGAAATGTAACACAATGTAACATGTTTTGTTGTAGCCAGTTAAAATGGTTTAAAGAGACAAGTAGACTAATTTTATATAATTTATTGTTTAAAGGGATACAATGTGATGCAGGTCGAAGGGGCTGACATGGATTCTTATTGGGTTTTTAATATATGTGTAAATAGACGATGTACGGTGTGGTGTACAGTAAGAAATTATCGATGCTGTAGACA
>NW_008707001.1:888947-890882 GCF_000327385.1 Lottia gigantea | reverse complement strand
TCCTAGCTACAAGTTAATGATACACCACATGCATGACTTAGTAAAATTTTCTGCTAGCTTTTATGATATTTTCAAATATATAACAATTCTATGGTGGCTAGCTTAGGAAATATTCAACTAATTATGTCCTAAACGAACCACCGTACAGTCTTTATGAGAATGTATTTTCATGTATCAACTTAGTTGAAGAGAAAAATCGTTAATGATATCACTTGATTATATTAGATGACAATAATACTACACCGTTTAGAAGATAATATATCATCAATTAAGTCCTAAACGAACCACCGTACAATAGAGAATTTAGGCACTTTTTATGTAATTTGATCAAATTTAAGTTGAAGAGAAAAATCTCTTCCTAGTTGAAATATAATGATACACTCCTTATTTATCTTGTCTTCTTGACAGTAGCTCATATTTCATAGGACAAATATAAAACATAGGACAAATATAAAACATAGGACAAATATAAAACATAGGACAAATATAAAACATAGAACATCTTAAGATTAATCTTTCACACTTAGTAAGCAAGTAAATAATTTATCTACAAGCCTATTATTATAACAGGCTAATAAATTATACTGTACTCACTGATACAAAGAATAGGCTATGATTTAAAATGTACTTCCCGGTTGCAAGACTAATTTAAATAACTTGCTAGGGTTCAGTCTTATACGAGACTAACTCTTTTATACCTATCCCTACTAAAATAAAACATGATTTTTAAATTGTGCTTCCTGATTGAATATCTGATAATACCGTACCCATTAATACAAAAACATTCTGGATTTAAAATAGCGTTTCCCACTTGGTGTATATTTAATTTCGTCTCGGTTCCTTAGTTTTGAGTATTTGACCCGACAAGCCTATCATATTTGGCTAATCACGCCATGCTTTACCCATTAATACATAAAAAACGTTGGATTTAAAATAGTACTTCCGGGTTTACGCTACTAGTTGAAATAATTGCTTATGACGCAGCTTTAACGAGTAATTTCTGAAGTATTTTTCTAGGCATTCGTGATCTGACGTCATTGTTGTGTAATGCATGAATTCTAGGGCATATACATCATATATTGTAAAACTGTTTTTATTGGTAAGTAAAAATTCCGGCAGCTTTCGATTCATTTGATCCATGATTCGCGAAATTGAGTTTTAAAATTTGTGAGATAACGTAAGGCCAGTTCAGTAACCTACAGAAAAAAAAATATGAAACGAAATCATCTAGAACTGCAATTCAATCAGACTGATTAAAAGACCTCTTTTGAATTTAATGAAGCGAAATAACATTAACAAATAATATTTTTAAAAGGGAGCCAAGCAGGAGGTTTCGTGTGATTTGAGCGAATCGTTTTTTAAAAAGTTATTTTCAATCAGAATATAAACAACCCAAGTGGAACGAATACAAAAAAACCTCAAATTATGAAGCTACCTGTATCTGGTTGCAGGGTATGAGACCTATATACGCATGAACCAACTCATTATACAGACAAAATGTATTTCTTTGTATCCTTTTTTACTGTACAGCAATATAGAGAAGCTCTGTTATTTAATGTTGATAAAATTAAATTTGAAAGAAACTAAACAACTATAAAGATGCGAATGCAATCAGCTCCAAGATCAGAGATGTATAAAAACCACGTGCACTTTTATTTTAAAGAAATGGTCCAATACAAGGCAATTGTCGTGATGCAGTATAACTTAATAAATGAATTTTAGTATATTTGTGTATATTAGGTTCTAGTGATGATCCACCAGCCTCTAATTTCACTAGCACGAAAGATCTTGAGTTTGTATTTGATTTTGAATCCTAATTTTGATTTAGCCAGTCATCAACCTGATAAAATAGTTGAAGTGGTCACGCCTAGTATTAGTAAAACGGAGCAAAATATTGACGAATGGGGGCAACGTCCGTCCTACGTAACCCTCACC
>NW_008707001.1:842828-888897 GCF_000327385.1 Lottia gigantea | reverse complement strand
TAGAGATTCTATCCTTTAGTCATGGTACCTGGTAAGTTCAACTGATGAATATAAACAATTATTGACTAAATTTGTCCATTCTAAGAAGTAGTATCCTTTCAGATATTGCCTGGTTGATATACACTACTAAGATATTCTATAATTATAAGGTACATTATACATACTGATTATAAAACCCTTGCTCCAATAACAAGACAAGAGTAAAGTTAATGTATATTTTAATTACCATAGCCAAAAAGGAAATAAATTTTACAAATTACAAATTTTTAAACTATTAATCAAGAAAATGAACGAAGTTTACAAAACAACTCTAACTAGTCCGGTTAATAAAAACAAGATTAATTTAAAATAAGGGGGGGGGGGGTTGTTTGTGACGGTATGACTTCCAATTAACTGAGGGAGTAGATAACTTGAACACAGGCTAAAAACTAATCACCTGTATTGAAAGGGTTAACTTGAACACAGGCTAAAAACTAATCACCTGTATTGAAAGGGTTAACTTGAACACAGGCTAAAAACTATTGACCAGTATTGAAAGGGTTAACTTGAACACAGGCTAAAAACTAATCACCTGTATTGAAAGGGTTAACTTGAACACAGGCTAAAAACTATTGACCAGTATTGAAAGGGTTAACTTGAACACAGGCTAAAAACTAATCACCTGTATTGAAAGGGTTAACTTGAACACAGGCTAAAAACTAATCACCAGTATTGAAAGGGTTAACTTGAACACAGGTTAAATACTAATCACCAGTATTGAAAGGGTTAACTTGAACACAGGTTAAATACTAATCACCGGTATTGAAAGGGTTAACAGGAGAAGTGCTCATCTGAATTCTACTTAAAGCTGGATTTTGAATAAACCGTCGTAAATTAAAAACTTTAAAACTGATAATATTTCTAAAATATGTTATTTATATCTATGTATATTACTTGATCAAATAAAAATACTGACATTGTCTGACTTTAACTTTAAACTTTTTCATAATAAACAGTTAAAAAAGCAAAAAGTAGGTAAAAAGACGATACAATTAGAGTAAATTTGGCTACGTTTCGGAACTAATCCCTTCATCAAGCGAAAAAACGAAAAAACAAAATCGAAAATAGGCGAGAAAGGTGCTATAACTCTACGATATCTCAGCTTAGTTAGATGAACAAGAGAAATTTGTAATACTAAACTAAAAAGATATAAACAAAATAAAACAAATAAACACAATTATTATTCTAAATTTAAAATATGTAGAGGAAAGACGAATAAAATGTGATCATAAACTACTGAAGTATTTCTGAAGAAGGTTGTTAGCCGAAACATCAATCAACAATACAATAGTATATTTCTTAAATTAAAATTTCTTCAAGTTTTCGTAGATTTCACTGGGTCCTGAAAAAAAGATAAAATGATAAGTCACGCCCACTCTTCTGTGAATGAAAATAATATTAAAAGATGGTTTCCTTATTTTTTAGTGTCAAATTAAGCAAACTATTTGATAAATTGGTGTTTTTAATGAATTATCATATATTCTTAATCATATCATTATTATCTTATTGCATATAATTAAGAGTTTTAACCAATCATAAATGTCCATGTAAGTACAGTCTGAATTAACCTTTCTTGATCGGTCACTCATTGGAATTCTGCTGGTAATTCTCTTCTGATTTAGCTAATTATGAATTAATTATGGACATGTGAGACAAACTGGTATTTTTCCAAGTTATTAGAACACCTTTACTATTCATATGAGTATTAGCATTTTCTTTTTCATAAATGAAAATAAGGAAACCCATCTTTAATGGAGGTTTACATCCAGCTTCTGTTTTAGCTGATAGAGACGAAAAACGCCATGCTGTGTGCATTGAGGAAAATTTTGCCAGGACAGTGTCTTATTATCAGCCCTCAGACCTGTATCACTGACAAGGGAGACCGGAACAGGTACAGCAGTCCGAAGGTGTTATCCTGACCGATGGTGAGATTAAACCACGACGTGAAGGGACATACGGTATATTCCAGGGTTTCTATTGCCCTAAATAAAATGAGAGGAAAGATTGCAATATATAAAGAAGAAACATTGAGATTATAAAGTTATTCTTACTGTTACTGGGAATCTGTACTGTAGAATAGAGCTGAAAAAAAAACCACAAGAATTGTTTGAAATAGAAAAAGTCTAGTAAATTTCTCCTGGACAGACTCTCCAACCCTTGACCAATGGCACCTTATATAGTCTCAAAAACTGGACTATTTTATCTAAGTTAATCAGTAATAGTGTTTACAGCTCACTGTCGAAATTTGAGCCCTCAAATTCAACGTGTGTCCAGAATTATTATCTTTTCAAAGTTAAAACGACAAACCTGTTTTATATGGAATAGACACATAGAAATAAAAAGTGAAATTCCTAGTTTGAGATATTTTTAAAGGAATTATGAGATTTTCTTACATATAGTAGTACTTCTGAAGACTATTTACATATATTCAACACTCAAATCAACCCCCCAAAATGGCGAATATTGTCACTCAAGTAATACAATCAAAGTTGTCAAACAGGAAGGTAAATAACAAGTTAATCTAATTATAATACAAGTTTGATAGAAAAGACTCTCTGACTTCCAACCTTATAGTTCATTTCTTGGAGATATAATTGGAGATATAATTGGAGATATAATTGGAGATATAATTGGAGATATAATTGGAGATATAATTCACGATCTAGAAATTCTTCCTTGAAGAGGTTTTCTAATTTTGTGTCATGTGTATCAGAAACACTGATAGCATCAATTTCACCATTCCAACTAATTCTTAATCAGACGTCTGTGGTTCCTGTAATTCCACTAAAATTAAGTGTTTGATGACGTCACTAATCGCAAAAGATTCTTTATAACATAAGGCCCTCCGTGATTATTAATGTCATCAAACGCTTAGTTTTAATGGAATTGCAGGAACCACAGACGTCTGATTGAAAATTGGAATGGTGCAAATTGACGCTACCAGTGTCCCCAATACACATAAACATTTGAGTAAACCTTTTTACAATCTCTTTAAAATATGAAGTATAATTCACTTTCTAGAAATTCTTCCTCAACAGCTGAAGTTAGTCAATAAAGGCCCCGTATTATCAATCAATAAATACAATAACGGGATTTGATTTGGATCTTGAATAGTCTTCAGAATTTCTACTACTTCATGGTTAATTCATAATTCTTCCTCATTTATGATTGATATACTGAATTTATTAACTACCAATGTTTTACCAAACTGTTATTTTGGATTTGAGGTTTTGTTTTGCGGTTCGATAGAACTAAAAGGGTTATAAGACCTTCAAATATAGCCCCAAATCGAAATTTCTCTTTCTATCTCTATCTTCACTGGTGTCTACCCCGTGTAAAAATATTTTGTAATAAAAATCCACTTATGAACATAACTGCCCTTCAAAATGGTTAACTTTTTAAAGTGGATAATTATAGATACATAATTCTGTTTGATGCAGAACTGTACTACATCTTGGTGTTTACACCTAGTTCAGAATACAACAGATCTTAACTACTAAAATAAAAATAATAATATACCTTATCATCAGAAGCTGAAAGAGAACAAGATGAAGTTGATAATCATTATTTTATATATATAGTTTAATGTCAAGAAATTTATCAAACCATGTCCCCTTTTAACCAGGACACCGAGATATTTTCATATCAGTAGAAATAATCGTTAGAAGAAATCTTATATAAAATAATATACCACATCCTTTTGATCTTGGAAAATTATAAATGGCAAAATCCATCATTCACAAACCTGCTGGTTTCCTCTTTATTCGAATGAACCAAAATACACCGACAATAACCAGGACAAGAATCAACAACAGAACAATCACAAATGCTGCTACTCCTAGATATATCATGATGTTGGTCTCATCCTCGGTTTTACCCCCAAATTGGCTCCCTGTCGACAATAGATCCCTTGGAATGGTTATGGATGTCGTCGAGGTCGTGGTTGTTGTTGGCTGGTCGATTCCTTCAGTTGTTGATGTTCCAGTGTAAACCAAAGTTATAAAACATAATTTATTGACATATGGTGTTCGACTTGTATCTCTTAAACTTAAAACATACTTCCCACCATCAGATTCTTCCAGGTTGCGAAAAATAATACGGGCATATCGTATTGGGTACTGAATTAGACCAAGGCTGAAATTCCCATTGCTCCTAACCTCTTGAAAGCCGTCGGAAGTAATACGATAAAATGATAGAGATAAATAGGTATAACCTTCATAATAAATCTTAAATTTCAACTCAGTACCCGACTTATTGTATGACAATGTGGTGGTTGATAAGTTACCTAAGATCTTCAGTGGACCTGAAATAGTAAATTTGCTCTGAGACCTTTGACTCAAATTTCCAAATCCTAAGCTTCCTTGTTTAATCCACTCGCTCGAAACCGAGAATTGGTAATACTCTTTGAAACGAAATGTACTATCTGTTTTTTCTTTTTCTGAAAGACCTATTATAACCCCAATGCTGGAATTTTCATAAACCATAACTTTAATACTTACAATCTTTATAAACAGTTCTACTACGAGAAATAATAGGTCCATATCCATTAGAGACGTTACAAAATATATAACGATCCTCACACCGTACACTGACTGTGATCTTATGTTGTGTTATTCTAGTTTGCTTCCTTTCATAAAGTTTTCTGACGCCCAGATAATTCTGTGAATAGATCACAACATCTGCTGGCATCTGGCTTTTAATTTTGCATTGAAATTCATATTTTTCATTTTTGTCTCCACTTATAGATCTGCTAGTAATATAACTTATTCGTGGTGCATCTGGAATAATTTAAAAGAAAAGACAAAATGTCAATCAATGGAATGTAAATGATAAAAAATTAAACAGCTTTACTCTGGCACCATAAGCCAACTATTAATAGAAACTATTTCTTGTTCTATTTATTTCAATTGGCAAACGATAAGGTTCACTAATATTACACGTATTTTGATATTTGGCATGGTCCAAAACAAAATTCCTTTTTCTTAGACTGATTTGACAATTGGCCAATTGGTATTGACTTCCTTGAGTGGTATTTAGTAATTGATGATATTAACACGAACACAATTATATGGATAACAATTACTTTAATAAATAACTTGTGACGTTTCGACGATGATTCTTTCGTCTTTATCAAGCAATGATCGTGGAAACGTCACAAGTTATTTATTAAAGTAATTGTTATCTATATAATTGTGTTCAAGCCTAGTATTAGAACTAAATATATATTTTATCATAAACCCAACACAAAAGACATCTCCACTTTTTCACCATTTTTCAAATTCATAATTTTTTTACGTTTTAAGTATAGTGAACTTTACCTGCATTATCAATTACGAAATATGCTCTTTCATTACCATGGTAACAAGACCAGGTTCCATCGTTTTGGTTTTCACGAACAAAAAATATCGCAATAAGTGAATCGTCATTGATAGAAAAGTCGTAAGAACCATCGTTTGTAAATCTGGTGTAACAGTTGGTATAGGGCAGGTTGCATGAAAAATATTTAACTCCACCATACTCTAATTTTACATTGTCTTTCATGGTTCCAACATCACAAATCAATTTTACAAGACCTTCGTTAACTACTTTAGCTGGCTGGCTTTTAATATTAATAAATCCTAAAATTACACGCAAAAGTTTCAAATCATAAACCAAAATCAAGATTCGTAAAAGTTGGAATTAGATCGTTCGGTTAATTTTATTAGCTTTTAGTGTTATGTAAAATGAAATGAATGAATGGAGTTTTACGTCCCACTTTTCTGCACCATGTGGGCTAATGAAGACGGTTTAGTGTTATGTAGCCACACTAGTTAAGGTCTCAAGACACCGCTCTTGAACATTCATCTGTTTGATGACACTGCCAGCCAATCAAATTTCTTCCATCTTCCAAACTCGAATTAAAGGTGTATTACATTGGAATGGTTTATCAAGTCCACTGAAACTGAATGTTGCTGAAAACGATTTTTCATTGGTTGTTTTGAATTAACCCATTGCGATTCGATTGGTTAAAGCAGAATTCATCAGGCTAGGTCAAAGGTTATTGAAGAAACAAGAGAGGAGTCTTTAGACTCTAACTGGAGTGGTTACATAAAGATAAAAGCTAAAAAAAAAAAATGGAACGAGAGTTTGGTCTTATAATGATGAGACTGAAATTCGGCGGTTCCTGCAGGTGTCTGGCGACCTTTCAATTTTCTAATGATTCTATACATAATCTATCGAGACCGGATGTTAAAGATATATTATATTGTATACATACCATAAACAGGACTGACGATGAGATTTGTCAGGGACACAAAAATCAACAACAGCAACATCTAAAATAGAATTAAAATTTCATCGCAATAACAATTCTCTTTATCTTAAAGGCAATGATTCGCCATTTTCGGGTTAATTTGAGTCTTGAATATTTGTAAATAGTCTTCAAGAGTACTAGAAATGTTCGAAAATCACATAATTCGCAAAATACACTTAACACTATCCCGCTTTCTGATTTTATATATATATATATATATGTCTTAGTGGGGTCTGAAGAAAAGACGAGTCGTCATTTTAACTTTCAAACGCGGATCAATTTAGGCAACATCCCGAAAACAAAGAAAACAACAGATAAAATTCGTGGGAAAATTTTGGGCAAACCTGCATATTTCATCCCGCTATGCCAGAGCTTGTTCTATTGATGAGGACGAGTATTAACTTTGAAATTGCTAAAAAAAGGTTACTTGACACACAAACTTCAAATCATATAGGGAATTTTATGATCGTTATAGTCAACTTCTGGACAAATATTACAAATCTGTTTCTTGTATCTTGGCTGATTTGTTTGGTCAGGCATCAATTGATCTGGTTGTATCTCATGATTTTGACCTGTAGTAGTGGCGGGTGTCATGCCAAGCAGACCATGCTTACTCTTTTAGAAACACCTGATGGTACTACTCTTTGGAGAAGTCCACAACTATACAACTTTTACTCTCGATATTTACTCTTAAATTTTGATTAACGAAATTGTCTTGCTTGTCGGATGTATTTTACAGTCTCTTCTCTTCGCGATAGAACGCGTTACCACAGACATAATTCATTCCAGATTTCCGCATCCTGTTTCTTTTGTTGCTGTTACTTAGATAAAATAAAGGATTTGTAACTTACCTTGCTGGTTGATAGCAACAAACTAACAAACTAACAAATTAACACCCCAAATAAACAAATCTGTCAACAAGTTGTCAAACAGGAAGGTAAAGAATAAGGCATTGTAATGTATTAAAATTATAATAATAAAAGTTCGATTTTAAAAAAAACTTTTAAAAACTTTTAAAGGGGTAGATGCGCTATTTTCGGGTTGATTTTAGTCTTTGAAATATGTAAATAGTTTTCAGAAGTACTAGAAATGTACGAAAATCACATAATTACTTTAAAAATACTTCAACCTAGGAATTTTACTCACTATTTGTATATATGTCTTTTCTATATATCACAAAGTATCTTATATTGATTAGTCGTTATTTAATCGCAGATAATTCTGGACACACATGGATTTAAAGATTAGATTAGATTTCGATGGTTTGCTGTAAACACTACTACTGATTAGCTCGGATAAAAAAATTCCCGTTTCTGAGACTAAAGTGTGATTGGTCAAAAAAAAAATGGCGCATCTGTCCCTTTAACCTGGTTATTCTCTGGTAATCCTTTGTTGTCTGAGTTATAATAATCAACTTATTGGCAAAGAGCCCAGATTTTCATGCTGAGTGCATAGGCTCGACTGTATTTTAAGGACAGGTTAAAGGTCACGAGGCGTTAAATAATTTCACAACTAATATAACAGCCCTAGCTACGAACATTTATGAATTTACTCAGCCATTAACGTTTACTTATAGAGTGCGGAAGGGGTGCCAAGTTGACTAACCATGTGACAAGTGGTATCAGGACTTCAAGACATCGTATCACGAATACGGGTTTTGACATGGTCTTATTACTTCATTTTTGGGGCGTGGAAATGAGATTGATGTTATTTAAATCTGACCAATCAGATCGGTAGAACAGAAATGAGGTCATTAAACAAAACACAACACCGCTTTGCCGCCACCTGTTTGAAGAGATAAGAACACATTCTTTCCAAGTAAATTTTCTATATTACATATATTATATATATATTACCGAAAATCTTACTCAATTCTGTCCTGTCCATATTAATCAAAATATGTAATTGCATGCTGCTTTCGTTTTGTTTACGTTCGCAAACAAAGCGACATAACGAGTGATTTGTTTTGATTGGCTTAAATTTGCTACCAAAACAGTAGGGCCAATGTTGATTGGACACCATTTTTCTTTGAATACGTAATTTCTCTTTCTTGTATTACCACGGTCTCGAGGAAGTATGATGAATGGGGCGTGGTTTGGACACGATGGAAGTATGGCGAATGGGGGCGTGGTTTGGCCACGAGGAAGTATGGCAAATGGGGGCGTGGTTTGGACACGATGGAAGTATGGCGAATGTCGGCGCGGTTTGGACACGATGGAAGTATGACGAATGGGGGCGTGGTTTGGACACGATGGAAGTATAGCGAACGGGGGCGTGGTTTGGACACGATGAAGTTCTAGATAGTAAAACAGTTGATTGGATATATAATTTATTTCTTGTTATTATTTACAACCCACGTTAAATATAAAAATAGCTTTTATCTCTCATTATTGTATTACAACAATATCTCCAATTGTCTCTGAATCAAGAATTATTCTCTTGCCATTCAATCCTGAGTTGGCTACTCACAGGAGAGACGAAAAACATTTGAGTGTCATGAAACTTTATAACTTCTGATAGTAGTATAGTAGTCAATGTGAACACATGACAAGTAACCGACAGCCTAAAAATAAATCAGGCTGATCTTAAGTCTCCTTCACTAGGTCATTTCAAAATAATTTGACCGCATGGTCGGAACATTGAAATACATGTATTCAAAGTTTATGAACTGATAATTGTTGGTTCATATCTTATCATAGAACTTGCTTAAGTATTTCTGTTTTGCCATTCGCATATAAAAAATATCCAAACCTGATTAAAATGTAAATTTACAATATCGTTTCGTTTTAATTTTATGGGTTACTGCTTTCATTCAAAACTGAAATACCCCATAGAACTAAGCCATAAAACTATAAGTATTTTAACCAGTTGAGAGTTATCACCCTTTAATATCTGAAGTTATCTCCCTGGAGTTATCTCTCTTATTGCACATTTTGTTAGAAAAAAGCAAAATATTTAAAATACAAATATCATAGAAAAATAAATATCTGTACAAACAAACCTAGCTAGTATAGTCACAAACAATTATTATAGGGTCAAGGTATTGGTGAACGTCCAGAACACGTGACATAACACGAACAGTCTATTTTGATTTGGGGAAATTAAATTGGAATTGAAACTAAGCACGAAGTCAAGTATCCCATTTCTCCTAAAATTCAATAAAAATATGGCGCATTTTACATAAAGATCTCTCACACTTTCGACGAAAGTTTCTCTTAGATTATTCTTAAGGAATAGGAAGTGGTATATTGCCATTTATTACTACTATTACTACCTACAAAGAAAGTTGACTGTTCGTGTTTCTGTTTTAAATCAGTCCTGAATGTCCAGCAATATTCTAACCTGACTCTATATTATATATAACTTTGTTAAAAATCTTTAAAAAAAAAGAAATATTTACACATATAAAGTTATTTTGATAAAATTTAGTATTTGTGTTTTCGGTAAAATCGTAGGACAACCATTACCCTACTATATCCTGTACTTTAGATCATTATATTTCAAAGAGAGCTAAAACCTTCAAAATTTACAGATGAAAAATCCCTTCAACACAATTTCCACAATTTCTAGCTGCTACGTTGCCTGTCAAACAATTCTCCGTATATTTTACAGAAAGAATATTACAGTGCATGTTTGAGATTTGTGTCCTTGTTACAGCACCTTATTCACACGCGTTTTTCACACTTTTACACACTACTCATTATATTCAATCTATAAACTCATGTCGTTTCCACAGTCTCTGTTTTTGTACGTGTTTGTTTTCTTCCAGCCCGAGAAAATTGTCCATTTCGATGGTTAACCCATAAGTTCTTGGTAAGTAACGATAAATTTATTTTCGAAATTCTCGGAACAAGTCATGTCTTTTAAATCACATATTGTGCTCTGATTTACATTTTCAGACTTTTTTTTCAGAATTTCACAACCAAATGAAGTCAATAGGATTACTCCCTGTACCTCATAGAAATTATTTTTAGCACTGGGAGAAAGGATTTGATGACCATTCTTGTTCATGAAACTGTTAATCCATCCATCTTAAATAACAATACTGTTACCGATAGAGGGTTCAAATTGAAGCCTCGTGATTTCAGTTTTGATCAGCGTTGAACGAAAGTTTAACGGGAATATGAAAATGATCATGTATTCGACCCCATTAACGACCACTAGGGAGAGGTGGAGGTGGAGGAGGGGGTGGTGGAGCAGGAGCCGAAGACGGTACTCCAGATGACATCACAGCATCGAACGCAGACGATACACTTCCGGGTTCATAGTGCATACTTCCGGTATCCGGACTTTCTGCATCTAAACCACTTGGTATGATCTCTGGTGGCTCCGCAGTAAACTGAACATTGCTTGGTCTTCTCGCGTCGGAAATTAATGGCGAATCATTTTGGCGTCTAAAACTAGGAATTGGTGATTCGTTGTAACGTCCAAAGTGTAGAATTGGAGAATCATTGGTACGTCTAAAACTCAGCGACGGAGACTCTCCCGAGGATGGTGAAGGTGGTGGAAGCCCTGAAAGTATAAAGAGGGAAACATTTTTAAAAAAAATCAAGTTGAATCAGGGGCCTTATTCCCGAAACTTAACCTTAGATGGCTTTAGTGTTTCAGTCGACTGATTGGTCAATCACTTGAATTGATTTTATAGTTACTTCCATTATCCAATCATATAACTGTATTTTTAAATCTGCATTTTAAAAAAAGTTTCAAGAAAATGGCTCCTGATATAGATCCATCTATTAGTTCAGAAACACCCAACTATACATAGCCCATGTGTTCATTCCCTTACAAACTCTTGTGAGAATGGTCGACTTAATAAATCAAAAAAACTTTGCCCATTCCCGACTGTTGTAAGTACAAGAACTATCTAACTTAATCTTATACCATACCAGTAGCTATTACTCACCAATATCCTCATTTGAAGGTCGCCTCTGTCGTCTGTTCTTTATTTCAGCCATCATGGCGGAGTGAAGGGGAGAAACTCCCATATTCGTGGGTCGTTTTGTGGAGGATCCCGAGCTGGATGCCGAGTTTAGAATACTCTCGACATCGGTGGTGACGGGGAACAATTTCCCCGGGGGAGGAGTCGGTGGACGATGAACAGCACTCAGATAATAACCGGATTCGGTAGAACCATCGACTACAGGCATTGGTGGGGGAGGGGGAGGTTTTGGTGCTACTGGAGGTGTCTCGGGTCTCGGTGTAGACTCGAACACATTTCCAGTTGGTGATTTACTGACGACTGTGGTGACCTGCCCCTGGGCTACATACAAGATCGAGTCTGCGTCAAACTCTGGGGTTGGTGGTCGTGGACTGATGAAAGGATCATCAGACGATGGTCTAGAGGGATAGGTGAAGTCTTGATTTCGTGGGTAGTCGGCGGACGGGGTGATAAAATCGCTACGTGACGACTCTGGTTGGATGGTGGACGGCATCTCGCTCATAGATCGTGGGGTGAGATAATCCTCACGCGGTGTCTCTAAGGGTGGGTCCTCGTCACGTGTGTATGGTTGGAAGGCGGAAGATGTGGGTACTGTTTGTGAAACGGGGTTGCGGGTGAGCACTGGAACAAAGATTGACTCGGGTCGAGTTGATTGTGAGAGGTTGTGAGCCAATGGTGGCGGTTGAGAATCGAAAATGGAAACTGGATTCAGGATGATGTCTCCTGGTTGAGCAACTATAGTATTACTATTGACGCTGTTGCGACTTTCTACGGATTTGTTACGACCTCGACTATTACTGCGACTGCGATGTCCGGTATGGTTGGCCGGTTTATGCCGATGATGTGACTTATGGTCGGGATTTTTGACGTACTTCCTGTCACGTGATTTGGACCTCGACCTATTGTCTAATGTCTTTTTCTTGTTGCCGTTTTCATCATCTGAAGATTCGAAATTTAACTGAAACGGAAAACAAACACTATCAACTGACAAAAAAACTCTTCAATTTGTTTTTTATAACTGTAAAAATGTGGTATTGCTGCAATCCACCTGTATTAAGGGGCTGAGCCATGGGGCCATTTCTAGGTGAAAATTAAACCCTTTAAACGTTCAAAATTCATCTCAGGCCATCCGTTGGTGTCTGAAGGCCCCTTGCAGCCTCGAGTCCTTGACACCCCCCCCCCCCCCCCTGCTTGTACCTATCACTCTCTAAGGGGACGTGTAATAACATTTTTTAGGATTGAAGAACAATCTTTGGTTTCTGTAAAATGACTAATGACAACTCACCATTTCATCACCACTGTGCAACTCTCTGAAATATAAAAATATTGACGCCACATTAGAAAACAGTCAACCCAATCGGAAAACAAAAAAATAATTCAGGAGGTGTTTCTTCCATTCTTGGACTAAAATCGATTAAAGTTAGATCGTTGAAAACTTTTTTAAAAAACGATTCCACTAACTGAATTGCATCAAAATACGTTTGTTACCTTTTATCACTTATGTGGGTATCAGCGGCGTTTCTACAAGGTCCCCTCCCCCCCCCACCCCATTTTAAATTTTGTGGCCCCTATCATTTATGTGAGTGTATGGATAATTTCTTGATGGGCGAACATCTTTCAAACTGTGTAAACGTCAACTATTCAGACTAAAGCTGGGTTTGAACATTATCTTTTCGTGGCAGTTAAAAAGCTCAGACGGAAGCGAGTTGGATTGTCGTCTGCTTTTCTATAAGTTGAATCCTCCTCAGGGTAGGAAAATCCTGATGTCCGTGTCAGCGCTTTCGAAAGCCGTACCGGTGTCAACTCATATCACTAAATGTGTTCCATGCTTCACTTGATATAGTATCATAGTTATGGAGATATGACAAATTGGGGTGTGGTTTTTGAACGTTGATCCGGATCTTGATTTTAACTAACTTGCATTAGAATGTGGTAATTTGAATGGATTTCACAATAAAAATAAATTCAATGTAATTACAAGTATATACCTTATTTTCATAGATCCAGCATGGCCGTTACCTGAAATAAGAAAATATTGTATTTTAGATAAATTATTTTACTGGGTGGAAACTGCCAAGTTCCAGTAAATCTACTTGTTTCGAGTATATCCGGGGTTCACGGAGAGTTTATTGAAATAGTTATTGTCTCCCAGGGCAGTGTTATTGTTACTGATCCACTCAAGCAGGAGGAGGAGGGGGGGGGGGAGCAAAAATAAACACCAAAAACACAAAAAAACCTTGTAAAAATGTTAAAATAGAGTCAAGACCTGTTTAAAATGCTCAAAGAAGAACCTAAAGAGATATGATGAAAACACTGACAGTTGATGGAATTAAAAGACCATGGAATTTTTCGCAGATATGTAGTTTATTTCATGTCAAATTATTTACTCGAGCCTAGAGAGCAAGAAGGGAACTGTAACTTTATAAACCTGATTCACGCGAGAAGGAAATGATTGAAAACTGAAACACAAAATAACGAGTTAACTTACTTTTAGTAGAACGTCTGTAATGACCCTCTCTATCTTTAACCGAGGATCGGGCACTGACCCCTCCCTCGTCCACATACATCACTGGACCCCGGGGCTGAAACAGGTAGGGGGTTCCAGTAACCGGAAGTACGTTGCCCCCAGCAGAACGAGGACTGTCTCGCACTGTGAAGAAGGTAACTGGGGGTCGGGGACGAGTTGATGTGGGAGCGAATGATCTAAATTTCATGGTGGGAGGGAAACGACTGTATCGTGGAGTTATTTTTGGTGAGATGATGTCTAAGGACTCCTTATCGTCATCGTAAATTCGGTTTCTGAAAGGGAAAGGGGAGATAATTCAGTATTGTGAACATACATAGAAGATACAAAATAAGTATTATTAGCTATGTAGACTCTCTTAACGGAATGTAGACTTGACAAACCCCAAGTCTGTGTGACATCTGGTGTTCAATAAATACTGAGTAAATAATAAGTACTATGATCTGAATCGTAAAACGGAACCCGAAATCCAAAAAAAAGATAGGCAATACATTTGTAGAGGCTAGTGAACTTTTCACATGACGAAGTATATCAATTGTATTTATAATGAAAGTGGTCAGAGGGCACATGGAATCATGCGTTTGCCAAAATAACAATACTCCTTGGTAGACTTTGGCCTGGCGACACATATGTTCTGTTGAAAGTACTGAAGAACTCACCTGACAAAGCACCAGACTGTGACAGAGATGATACCGACTATTAATAGAACACCAGCAATCACACCAGCCACTATTAATCCACTCAAACCTTCATCTAGAGCCATGGCACCTGAAAATATTCAAAATATAACATTGATATTCACTCTTTGAATTCTCTTACAACTGCACATTGCCCTAGTGATACGCACCGTTTTGTACATCAACTTGTAACTTTACATCATCTTGTTTGATATCCGATTTCAAGAATTCTGTCAAGAGTGGGCATTGCTATATCACATCTTGTACACTCGAAAGCTCCATCTCCCAACAGAACACATTAGTGGCCTATTTTGGTCATACATTTTCTTCAAAAATTGTGACCTGGGAGACATTGTTTCACCACAACAAATTACGATTCATGAGTCTACAAAATGAATCAAGAATATATGAAATGAGTCACTAGCCATCCTGGGTCAAAACCAGCAAGGTTCTGTTAATCTGTTTCGCCTAATTCAACTCGTTGATGTTTCTGACTATTTCGTAACCGTTTTATAACATTCTTAAAAATGTTATTTTACAATGTGAAATATTTATATTTATATACAACAATTATTTATCACCTTCATGTGGGACAATTAGGCTATCATTTCTAACATGACATTCTGAATTTTTGCTGTGATCACATAAGTAACAGAAATCTGTATCGGTATCAACAAAGTTGTCACTCTGCCACTCTGATTCGCACCCCCGGCAAACTAGTATCAGTTCTAATCAACAAGTGATGACCGTTGTGAAAGCTAGATAATAATATTCCCTGTGTTTTTGGTCGAAGTTTTCAATTATCATTTATGTTCTTCAGGGCTTGTGGTGGGTTACAGGTACTCGGTGATAATGTCAGGGGTAGGGAGTGTGTGTCACAAAAATTGAGGATGATTTGAGAGTTGTAGTCATCTGATTGGTCAATCAATAAAATCATATCATAAATGTGAAATGGCCAAGAAGAATAAAAGAAGGTTCGAAAGCGGTACTCAGTTACATCTGGAATAACACCTGGTCAACTCAAATTCACTGGACTGTCATTTTTACACATTAACCCTTTTTAAAAAACGAGTTTTTGACTTATTATAATGACGAAAGGTCAGACAAGGTGTTTTACACAATAGGTGACTTATTGTACATCAAAGAATGCCGACACCGCCTCGGGGGTTTTATAACGAAACTGTCGTTTTACAATCCATCATAATTCGTCTTTTTTCATTATTTATTCATTCATAGTAGAATATAGTATTCAGGGTGAAATTTTACATTTTCTATAACAAATCAGGTCAAATGATGACAGCTAGTTGGACACGATAGTTTGGTATGCTCTAGTCTCATTCTGAACACAGAAAACTACCATTGTACCAAACAATCTGTTGGCTAGTTGGACACGATAGTTTGGTATGCTCTAGTCTCATTCTGAACTCAGGAAACTGTCATTGTACCAAGCTATCTGCTAGCTAGTTAGATACGATAGTTTGGTATGCTCTAGTCTCATTCTGATCACAGAAAACTACCATTGTACCAAACAATCTGTTGGCTAGTTGGACACGATAGTTTGGTATGCTCTAGTCTCATTCTGAACACAGGAAACTGTCATTGTACCAAGCTATCTGCTAGCTAGTTAGATACGATAGTTTGGTATGCTCTAGTCTCATTCTGATCACAGAAAACTACCATTGTACCAAACAATCTGTTGGCTAGTTGGACACGATAGTTTGGTATGCTCTAGTCTCATTCTGAACACAGGAAACTGTCATTGTACCAAGCTATCTGCTAGCTAGTTAGATACGATAGTTTGGTATGCTCTAGTCTCATTCTGATCACAGAAAACTACCATTGTACCAAACAATCTGTTGGCTAGTTGGACACGATAGTTTGGTATGCTCTAGTCTCGTTCTGAACACAGGAAACTGTCATTGTACCAAGCTATCTGCTAGCTAGTTAGATACGATAGTTTGGTATGCTCTAGTCTCATTCTGATCACAGAAAACTACCATTGTACCAAACAATCTGTTGGCAAGTTGGACACGATAGTTTGGTATGCTCTAGTCTCATTCTGAACACAGGAAACTGTCATTGTACCAAGCTATCTGCTAGCTAGTTAGATACGATAGTTTGGTATGCTCTAGTCTCATTCTGATCACAGAAAACTACCATTGTACCAAACAATCTGCTAGCTAGTTGGACACGATAGTTAAAATTAAGATAGCTTGTCAATCGAGTTTAACGATTTTACCAACTACTTCACATCACAATCTAATACCGCTGGTGATTTATTTTAGTTTTTATAAGATTATCACCAGAGTAAGGACGAGTTGATTTGACGTACTGGTAGATTAGAGGAACCATGTTATAAACTATTTTAATTGTCAATTGATGAACATGATGTTTTGTTGGCTAGCCTACTTGTTACAAGTCAATGTTGACCAACAAACTAATCCTGCTAGCATGACTTGTTGTTTCATTCCCAGACACCGTTCAAGGGATTGTGAAGAGATTTTTCTTAACTTCAGGGACACATGTACATCGATCGTGCAATTCCACTAAAACTAAGTGTTTGGTGATCTAGCTTTGGCAAGCATCTTTCGCTATACTGACGTCATATTATGTGGTTTAGCATTTCTATATTTACAGTAACCACAGACATCTGACGGAAAATTGGAACGGTGCAAATAGAAGCCATGAAATGGACCCGAAAGATATACAAGCTCGAAAACCCCTGTTATCCCTTCATAAGACACAACGTTTCAATACTTTACATTGTCATCATGAATTTCTGTAAATACTGAATACCCCTGATCAATTTTTACAGACGAATGATTATGATTCAATATCAAGTTATTTTATAAATTACACGTTTCGATATCTATATCTGGGGATTATCTGCAAAACATGTCTATTGTTATTCTAGAAATATAATATTATATAAATGATATCTAAAAATATAAATAATAAATCGTGATAAAGAAACAATACTAGTTAATTTAAATATCATATTTACGGTTCGGATCATTCTAATTGAATAATAATTACCATATATCTATTGTGTTCAGTCATGTTATTTTGCATAATAATTATCATATATCTATTGTGTTCAGTCATGTTATTTTGCATAATAATTATCATATATCTCTTGTGTTCAGTCATGTTATTTTGCATAATAATTATCATATATCTCTTGTGTTCAGTCATGTTATTTTGCATAATATTTATCATATATCTCTTGTGTTCAGTCATGTTATTTTGCATAATAATTACCATATATCTATTGTGTTCAGTCATGTTATTTTGCATAATAATTATCATATATCTATTGTGTTCAGTCATGTTATTTTGCATAATAATTACCATATATCTCTTGTGTCCAGTCATGTTATTTTGCATAATAATTATCATATATCTATTGTGTTCAGTCATGTTATTTTGCATAATAATTATCATATATCTCTTGTGTTCAGTCATGTTATTTTGCATAATAATTATCATATATCTCTTGTGTTCAGTCATGTTATTTTGCATAATAATTACCATATATCTCTTGTGTCCAGTCATGTTATTTTGCATAATAATTATCATATATCTCTTGTGTTCAGTCATGTTATTTTGCATAATAATTACCATATATCTCTTGTGTCCAGTCATGTTATTTTGCATAATAATTATCATATATCTATTGTGTTCAGTCATGTTATTTTGCATAATAATTACCATATATCTATTGTGTTCAGTCATGTTATTCTGCAGCATATTGCCTTTGCATAATTGATATTATTCTGTATTGTGGGTTTTAATGGGCACAATAGATCGGGGACAATACCATTGAAGAGGAGTAAGCAGTTAAGCACCTTAAAAGATGTTAAAACAGTTGGTGAACCAATGTCTCCACAATCCAAACCGATTCCCCTATCTCCATTGTTTGCCCTATTTTAAAATGAACTCGTAGTACCTTTACCAGTTTCAGAAGGATATGTTTATGTGAGCCAGGCTTATTTAATGTAGACAGCTGAATGTGCCAATTCAGTTTTTTACCCTATTGATCTGTTAGAGGTGAGGTAAGCCTGAATTAACCCAGTCTTTAATCAGGTTTAAATCCGTTATGAAGGATAGTCGGAGTAACTTTATGAATGGATTGACCTGTCTGCTTGAAATAAGGTTGAACAGAATGGAATTTTTCGCCACTCTCATTGTGTTAATATGAAGATAAGTATACATTCAGTACACATTGACGGATATTATTGTGGCGGTGGGTTAACCCCTCCTCGAATTCTGTCGAGAACACAAGGCCTCTGGCCCCTTAAATCTTTGATAAATAACCCACATTCCACTAGCAAGGCTTGGCTTAACTTTATCTTGGATGGCTCTGTCGGTTGGATCCAATGGTTTAAAACTGTCAGACGATAAAAGATCTCAATTCTTTCAATGCAAATATTATTTCAGATGGCACAGCAATCACTTTCTTGTTTTGGCCATCAGCATCTTTCACTTAAACTAGGTAAGGGGCCATAATCAAAGACACCAACCTTATGTTATAAACCGATTTGATTTGATAAGGCGATGTACTCTTATGAAAAAGCCACACCTACATAACCTCTTGGCTTCATAAACCGATAAACCGATGATGAAAAGCCTACATATTTCTACGGATTTAGTAAATATCCTCTGTTTCCACATGACCTATAGTTACCTCCCTGACCCGGTAGGTGGCGTCCTGTGTTCTATTCATACTATAAATGTTGCTATAGAAATCTTATGAATGAGGTATTGAAACTCGAGGTTTTGTTATTATGTTTATCCTATCGTTCATCTAGTTGATAATCACAATACAGTATATACTATACAGATTATAAGGCAGTTTATTTTATAACTAATAGAATAAAGAAATTCTGTTATAAGAAAATGTGTATTTAAAGCATGTGTCAAATAGGAAGTTAAAATGTGCCTAGATGGTCGTATGGTGGTCCATTGCTGTACTATTGTTTGTAAATTATAAATATACCAAAATTAACATTATTAGCTATTTGGAATCCTCGAAAAGGATTTTGAGTTGGAAAACCCAAATACCAAATTAACATTATTAGCTATGTGAATGCTGAAAAAACTAAACATCAAATAAACATTATCGGTTATGTGGCCTCTCTGAAAAGGATGTCGAGTGGACAAACCAAAGCGCAGAAATGCAACAGGTGTTTTTTTCATAAAGTGAAAGGGTATCACCACCTGACACACCAAACCTAACTCGCTCATAAACAGAAGAAAATACAACAAAACACAACCAGATTTGCACTTTAATCATATTGACAACCACTTCTCTCCAACATGATAGAAATCAAATTTATTCTAAAAAACAAATATGTCGGGCGTTATTTTAGATGGTGCAAGAGATAAATGACATATTGTAATTATTTATACCAATGGAAATTTACAAAATAAATTTCTTCACAGAATAAAATATGAATTTAACAAAAAACAATATTATTTGTGTAGGCTGAATGGAAAGGTCTCAGATTGGCGTTAGGTGCTCAGTAAGGTGGCCAGTTCAGAATGTCATGCCTCGCTATTGGACCCATGGATTTTCAAGATAGTGAGCTATCGTATAATTCCAGCAAGGCTCTCTCTCGTATCACGCCAGCAGTACGTTTCCATGATAGTTATATTCATGCTTGTCAATTGCACATCCAGAGATAGTCCGAATCATCTGACTCTATTCCAGCCTCTGATGCATATTTTGACAGTTGTCAGTTGGAGTAGATCAGCTGACATATGTCCAAATAGCTATCAGAGGCTGGAATAGAGACAGATGTTTCGGTCTAATCTAGAGATTGTAAATTCATGTCATGTCAAGTATTTTTTCCATGTCAGTTAGTCAGTAGAATATATATAATTCCCATGACGTCATAGAAATATATTTAATAACCAACTGTGAATTGTAGTAAATATTATAATCATTGTTAATGACGTCATCTAGTAGATTAAAATCTTCTCATACTATATATTATATTAAAACTGTCAAAACATATCACTAGCACAGGCAATTTCTGCGCTCTTTGTCACAGCAACCGCTACCCACAGACATTTGCTATTACACCATTGACATTGTTCGGCGTCATTATTCGTTTTGGAACAGATGAGGGTACTTGCAGTACAGAAATAGGATGCCGTTTGTACAATGCAAATTGTTCAGTACAAATGAGAAACATATATATTTTGTATCTTTATAAAGCCGGTACAGGTAGTTATAAGATATTTTGAAACAGCAACCTATTGTTAAAAAGGGTGTAATGTTACTGATATGTTTCTGCTTGAAATCAACTCTATCTTATGGTTGAGTTCATAAACCCGGCTATTATTTTGAGAAGTTTTGAATGGGGTCGGATTACGAGTAGTTATTCACAGGCGTTTTGATTAGATAACTTCAGAACGAGTCTATACTGAATAATAATGTAATATATCACGTATTTTGAATAATATTACTGTACTTTAGAATGTTAGCCCATAGCTTCCATTGGGGCAAAGGTAGGCAATGCCCTTACCCGAAAAATAGATTCTGAAAATCGACCATTTCCATACTGTAACTAAACACCATACACCATTGCCACTCTGAATATATTACTTGTCCCTCCGAACAATCAAGTCTAGCTACGGATTCTGTCAGAATGACCAACCAGTTAAAGCTTTTGTATCCGGATTTCATGAACATCAAGGAAGGGTTAAACATGTAGATATTACCGATATGTCATGATGTCATATTTAAGGCGACTTGGTCTGTATGTTAAAGGGAAAATCACTTTAAAGTCCTTTATATCAATGATGATATTGCGAGGTCAAAGTGGTCCATGGTAACATGACTGAGGGTAACTTATAAGGTTTAAAAATCTCGAGTCTCTGTATCTTATTAGGCTAATTGAGTCAAGCAATGCATGCAGTGTGCAATCGGGTGCATTTCTGGGGGATTAACAGTTGTAATATATTCCTACTCGTTTTGACTTCCCTCTATAACGATATCTAACTTCCAAAACATCATGGCGTTTCAGACGACTTGTATCTGTACCTAGATTACCATACCTTTTAAAATCTCTGATATCAATAATATAACATCTTTATAAGGCTTGACGATAGTAATAACCTATCGACCTATATCAATTTATAACTAGTTTTATATCAACATACAGTCATAAATATATTTTATTGGTCTACAACTTTCATAATACTTACAATTTAACGACTATTACAGTTATTATTACCTATAGGCGTTAGAAACAGAGGACTTCCTCTCTACCTTTCTCAAACGACCTCAAAGTTCCACTTGCGCTCTGCAACATAGGAGATTCAGCTGTACGGAAACCACCGAGAGTTTGGAAACGAATGATTTTCAGGCAGCGTAAGGCAAAATTTTGGGTATAAAAAACTCTAATTTTTGGGGTTTCGTGACATTACAGATTAGATTTTACTCTGAAAAGTTGCTCTTCGACGCTACACTATTTGGACTCATCTACGCCGATGCACAAGTTTACGAACTAATTTCACCTACGTTTCTGAAGCCGATAGAGAGAATTTTTGATAAGTTATATCTGATAAATCGATCTAGTACATAACCAGAATTTGGTAAAGTATAACCTCGAACAATAAGATAAAACACGATTTCATTGTTCAGCGCACAAATCGTGTGTTATTCAATAGAACCAAAACAGTGATCTTGGCTAGTGAAAGTGTTAAACACAGTTCATTAGAAACACCACGATCATCAATTAATATTCCATCAATCTAGTTTACTATCGGTTGTTATATTATTTAACATGTAATGTCATTAATGGTGTTCTGTAAGTATAAACAAACATGGCTCCATTGTCTTCTTACATTACTATATTATCAGTGGACAATGGGGCACCTTTTAATCTTTGTTAAATACCATTAGCTCGATAGAAACGTATTTACTTGAGAATTACAATCTGCATGTATGTTGATCACGCTGTTTCTGAAGCATCGACTCTTCAACACGTCCTTAATTTCTTCCGTGTTTCATTTTAGCAAGAAGCGAGACCTTATATTTAGGACCGAGATAATAAATATTCATGGTGTCACGTGATAGTCGAACCAACCAATCAATACATTTGTAGTAAGCCATCTAATTTTGTTTTGTAAATATAACACACTCATGATATTTCTGGAATATGAATAATATGTTGGAATGAACTGCCTCATACCAAGCTGTTTGGATGAAGAAAAACCTTAGTCCAATTTACTGATATGTGGTGTGGTTTAAACGAAAGAGAATATTGTTAATTTTGTATCACATTGTCACCTTCAAGTAAATTTTCAGCATAAAATGCGAAATATTAAGAAAACTGTTTATTTGTCCACATAATGAGTTGCTTTGGCTTCTTTAACAGTCGTAGTAAATATAGCTGTCAAGATGGCGACTGTGTAATAGAGACCGAGGTGATATGGTATGATATAACATAGCGAGTGAAGTAATTACTGAATAAAACACTTTCATTAGTTCAATAACAATCGGTATAGCTTAAACAACAACACAATGTGTGCAATGGGGTAAATTATAAATAGCTGATCACAATCATTCACTCTTACAAATGACTTGAAATGAAATGGATGGAGTTTTACGTCCTGCCTTTCTGCACCATATGAATGAAGACAGGACTAACAAATGAGGACTGGTATCTCAGTGTTGAATGAGGCGAATTCTAATATCAAAGCGCAATCAATAACAGAATGGGGACCCAAATCCAACCTATGGCATACTGTGATTACAGAGGTTCAAGACTCATATCGACTACTAACAACCGATGATTGCGATCTGATCTGATTTGATTTTCCAGTAGGAACTGAGAAACTGATGACAACTTCCGATTTTTATTCACGCTGGGGTCGGTTAAATCAGATTCTTCAAGAGTTTTTGAAACTATATTGCCTAGAGATTTTGCCAGTGGTATACCTGACCTTGGTGACCTAAATGCGGGCATTTCATCTGAAATTGTTAACATAGTACATGTAGTTTATATAAAATATAGACTATGAGAATATGTTATATATTGACAAATCTGTCAACTCGTTCATCATAATCTATATTATATTCTACCCTCTCTTGTTTTATTGCTTTTATACCTTTTACACTGGTAGCTTTGACCGCATTTCATTCCTCGGTATTCTGATAAAAATACAACCCAAGAAGATTGGTGTCAGATCGTAAACAGGTGAAATAAATGAAATATAGGCATTCTTCAATATGATTATTATTCAGTTACAGTGCCTTGAATATTTCGAAGTAAATATAGATGTATTTTATGATATAAGCTATGTGCCTTATTGACATATTGATTTGCAGGGTGACTAGCATCGGGTATTCCAAGCTAAGATAGCGACAACTGTCACAGTGTGAAGTTTACAGTATACGAGAGAAAGGTAAAGAAACATCTAGAAATCTAGGTATATCGGGATAACAAGCAATGGTAGCTTTTCAGGCTTTGTTGGTAAAACTAGCCATTTAAAAACTTGCTAAAGGACAGAATGTCAAGTCCGGTACAGTATAAATACATTGGAAACAGAAGAAGCTATTCGTGTCGGCATTGTTGTTGTGACACCTCTGTCTTTTTGCTGAAGATAAACCGACAAATGGTCGAACTCTCCAACCATTCTAGCCCATTGTATTTCATAATCAATTAATTAATAATATTAATGATAATTATACCCAAATCAATCAGATATTTTTTATTTTGTTCAATGTCTTATCCTGCAATCGATAACCAATCAATAAATCAATCGATATGATTGATAATCAATAATGCAGAATTCAACTATTATTCATATTGTCACCAGACCAGAATATTACCGAAATACTCGTATCATAAATAAACCAAGTACTAACGATCCAAACCACAAAACGAAACCCGAAATACAAACATACTGGCACAACATTGGCAACCGTATTTCACATGAGAAAGTATATCAATCATAAGTGAGTAAGTATTTCATGGTGAAATATGGTATCAGGTGTCTAGAAGAGTAAGCATACCCTGCCTGGGTGTGATATGTACTAAAGATACCAAGTACACAATATTTGCAATCTAATGCCGAGTTGCAGAGTGTTCGAAAGGCATGTGAGCATGTTCTCTCTATTAATCGACCAACGCCACAGTACGTATTCCCATGCCCCCCTATTTCGGGATATATATTCCCAAGCAATAATATCCGTGTCACACAATATAAATAAAGATTGGATCATTCCTAATAATATCTATATATAATATATAATAATATGCTATTGTAAAGAGAAGTTATATGTACTAGTTCAACTTTCTATTTTAACTTGTTGGTTATTGATAGAGATTTATAACACAACATATTAAATAGATTAATTTTCCGCACTGTGATAAAGAAATGAAATGAAATGAATGGAGTTTTACGTCCTACTTTTCTGCACCATGTGGGCAAATGAAGACGGGCAACGCCATGCAGGGTGCGATGGGGGAAATTTTTCCAGGACAGCGGTATTAGCCTGCTCTTTTTCGACACGGGGCCTCGGTTTATTGTCTCATCTGAACGACTAGACGCTTTTTCCATATCAGCCCCTCGTACCTGCATCACTGACAGGGGGAAACCGGGTTGAAAAATCCGAAGGTATTATCTCGACCTATGCCGGGATTGAACCCTGGACCTTCAGGTTAGCGAGCAAGCGTCTAACTCACTGAGCCACCGCGGCTCCCTCGCACTGTGATAAAGATAGAAATAACTATTTTTTTGAAAGGATAAGAAGTCGGGTTCCTTAAGGTTCCTTTCCACCAGCTGGACCATGGTTTAATCTCTTGGTATTGGTTTCACAATGATAACAACTTAAGTTTACAATTAACGGTTCTTCCTTGAGTGAGAAAGTACCATAAGAGTGTCTAACTTGAAGAAGGTGTATTATATTTAAATAATGTAGATTGTTGACTTGCGAGTTAAAATTAAAATATAGAGAAACATGATTAAATAACAAACAGGTTTGAGTTAAATTTAAACATTGAATTTCAATAGGGTGTAACATTCTAATAAAAACTGTATATTATTAAAGAGATTGTAAAGAGATTTTCTAAAAAATTTTATGCGTATCAGGTACACTGATGGCTTCATTTTACACCATTCCAATTATCAGATGTCTGTGGTTCCTGCAATTCCACTTAAACTAAGTGATGACGTCACTAATCGCCAAGAGCCCCATGTGATACAAAGATATTTAGCCATTGGTGACTTCATCGAACATTTAGTTTTAGTGGAATTGCAGGAACTACAGACTTGGAATTGAAATGGTGTCCACGATACACATAAAAAAGTTTAGAAAATCACTTTGCAATCTCTTTAAGTATAATGTATTGTACTGTACGTTCTATTGTAATAAAAATATTCACATACGTCTTGAAGCATTTTATATATTACATGTATGTCTATATGGTTAATATTTTATGATTTTTAACTATATAGATTTACTCTAGTTACATAATTTGTACATAATACATTTATATCTTTATATCTTTATATCTTGGTATTCTTTTAATTCTAGTTATATAAATTCTTACTTATATTACATAATTTTAATTACACACTAGGCTATATCATAGGATATTTTGAGGAAGAATATGGTTTGTCAAACAGGATCCTTGGATCAAGAAAATCATTCAATCGTCACATGAACACAAACGTGGAGAAACACGAATAAAACTTGTGAATATTATAGTAGGGGCAACCTTTCTGGTATGAAAAATATACCTGAGACATCAATGACTATAAAACGACGATGATGATGATGATGATGATGATGTACCTGAAAATGATGATCAAGAAATTCCATCAAGGAAAGAGAAAAACTGAAGCTTATTTCAGATTCCAAAGGGAAATGAATGGTTCAGATCGCAGGAACCAACATATAAAGTTTTCAACCAAAAGTTGGCGTTAATATTCTTACTTTTGAAGAACTGAAAACTAACTCTACCAGCTAAACACAACTTTTATCCTGTGCCAGTACCTTCTGTTGAATAGTGACTAGTTGCTTGGTAATAGCAACTGGTTTCATTTCAACCACCCTAATCTCTACCAGCTGTAAAAATAAAGGACAGCCTTGATAGATATTCATGAGGTAAGGTTCTAAATCGACTTGAAACTGAGATAATTTGAGATATGGGAAGTCAATTGGTCAGATATGTTAGACTAAGTAGAGACTGTAAAATACTTTGATAGGGGAGAATGGGTCAAGTCGTACTCGAGTGTTAATCAAATAACGTTTAATAGTCAACTATCTTATTAAATACCCTCTCTTTAATTCACACCTCGTTCTCTTATTTCTCACGTCTAGGTTAGATTGACAATATATGACTCAGTGGATTGAGAGGATAGTGTTTCGATTTCGAATCACCCTCTCTCAAAGAAATTTCTGGTGCAATTCTAAGTGTTTATAGGGCAAGCATTCTTGAAATGATGTTTTTTTGGCACCTAATTGGGCCAATGAAGAGGAGAGGAAACACCATTAGTTCTACCGGAAGGGGGTGGGGGTGGGTATTTTTTGTGGCCCCTGCACGGACCCCTAGTCTGATGTTTTTTAGACATACCACTGAACACCATGCATTGTGTAACGAAAATTTTATCAGGAGAGCAACACTGGCCTGCTCTGTTACGATTTCCAACTGTCCCGCGATCATAGACAATATCACTAGAGTCCTCGGTTTATTGTCAAAGGTAAATATTTGCTATGTGTAAAATATAAGTCTGATTGATCATTATATTTTTCATTTCGTGGATTTAAAGATGGTTTCCTTATTTTTATTTATGAAAATAAAAATGCTAATACTTATATGAATAGAAAGTAAAGGTGTTTTAATAACTTGGATAAATACCACATGTCCATAATCATTTCATAATTAGCGTAATTAGAAGAGAATTACCAGCAGAATTCCAATGAGTGGCCGATCAAGAAAGGTCAAAAAGTCTTTTTTGTTTATCCAGAATGTACATACATGGACATTTATGATTGGTTAATTTCTTTATGACATGCAAAGTAAGAAAAACCATCTTGAAATCTCCAGTATAGTGAAGGGAATAATTTAATTAGACAATTATAGTTCTGTAACTTCCTAGTTTATCTTATCAACGGGTGAAAGTTGTTGTTATAAATCGTGATAATCATTACTTATTATACAGTTTGTAAAAACAGTCATCTCTATTTCAACCTTCTTAGTCAGTCGTGACTCATATGCAACAAGGCAAGACTGGGTGGGTCGAGGGGAGCTTTTAGGGTCGTGTTTTTAGGGGTTCCAACAGCATGGTTCAGCAAATTTTAGATTCTGACTACACCCTCCACTACAAACTACAAAACTGGTGATCAATTCTGGTTGAGACTTGAGAAGATGGTGTGTGAGATGCCAAGAGTTTTTGTGTTTATCTAAAAAGCAAAAGTTCACATGATTCTATCATTTAAGATCTATTTCCTCAGAACATTAACTTACCAATCTGTGACTAGGTTTGGAACTCCGCATTTCTTTCAGAGAGTACATATAGCTAATATTGTTTATCGGGTACGAGTTTGTTTATTACTGTTTCGACGTTAAACTGTAACATCCTGGAGATCGAGACACGAGACCGATCTATTAATAGCTGCATGAATAAAGCCGGCTTATAATTTAAGGGCTGATTTAGGGTAATTCAATAAGGGTGTGGCCCAGCATGTTATATGACTTGTATCTGTTTGTACATGATTAGGCAATATATGTTTATCATAATATATAGTTTATATGTAAGGACTTTTTAAAATGCTTTGAAGTTGATCTGAATACGGTACTGTTAGATATTGAAGTATATAAAGTTACATGACCATGGAATTAAACATCTATATATCGAGATGATCATCGGGTCAGTCAATTTCTAGACCCAGTCTACATTATAGGGGTTTGTTGACATCTAAATAAGGGTGTGGTTCCTAGATGTTTATTTATACCTGATCGACTTTGATCAAAACATGATGATGTAAAACTTTGTTGCGAAAAGATCAAAATAGTATGATAGAATTCTCTACCTTCCTTTATCGTGATTAACTACAAAATTATTCACCCCAATCGTGTTCGATCGTAGTCACGATGGTAGTGTATTTTGGTTGGAGGCTGGGGAGGGGATTTTCAATAAGAAATATCAATATAGAAGTATACTCTAGTATGTATGAGGCCGGTCAACGTGGAATTCATGAATAGCTGAGATAGTACCATTGTTTAAGGTGGGTAGGAAACCGAAATGAAATTAATGGAGTCTTACGTCCTACTTTTTGGAACCATGTGTCCTTATGAAGACGGGCAATGCCACGCAGTGTACAATGAGGGAACAATTTTGCCAGGACAGCAGCATTAGCCTGCTCTTTTTCGATTTCCTACTGTCGAGGGATCTTTAACACAGAACGATTAAACACTTTTTTCATGTCAGCCTCTCTTACCTGCATCACTGACAGGTGGGGAACCGGATTGATAAGGTGGGGAGAAGAAAATGTGTATTTTATATAGAAATACAATCTAAATTATACCAGGAAGGTCAATTTTAAACTTCCTGGATCATTTTTAATATAACTTTACTCATGACATGTCTTATAAATTATATCTTATAAAATAACCTGATTTTACACTTGGCTAAACTCAAGTCCGGGTCCCCTCACACATTCTCTTCTTTAAATACAAAATAATATCAAGGCTCATTCAAACAAGCCAATGATTTCACTATAAGGGAGTTGTGTGGGAGTTTCTGTTTTGATTAAGTTAATGAAGACTGGTAATTATTGCAATGCCATGCAGTATGCTATGTAGAGAACTTTTACACGTACAATGGAATAAAATGGATTGTTTATGTCCTACTGTGTTGTCCTTGGTGAGCTAATAACAGCGCCATGAAGTACGCAATGTAGAGATATTCAACCATGACATTGACAATGAAATGCAGTTTAAGTCATGCTTCTTGCTTCTAATCAATCAAGCTTACGAAGGCAAGCAACACCATGAAGTATGCGATGTGGGAAAGCAGTGGGATTGGTCTAGTTTTTCACCATCTAATGTCAAGATACAAGGTCATATCGTAATGGAGTCAAAGGAGACAAAAAAGATCCCCTTGTCCTATCTTAACTTGGATTGCGATATGACCTTACGGATATCTTGGCTGTCTGAAAAAAAACGTGGAGTGGAGTCGAAGTGGATTCAAAGTGTCAAAGCAGGTCGGTGTGTGTCAAGTACAAGTATACATTGTGTTAAACACAATCAAAAGATGTTTTTGATCACCTTATTGTTATCTGTGCTATAAAAAGATTGTACAATATGACCTAATATAGCCTCGAGCTTTAACTACTATAGGGGTTTTAGGGTTAGTTACGTCATCAAATCTACTGCTATTATTATGATCATATCGATAGTGTATTATGACATCAAAAAGAAAGGCCAGCCATGTTAATAACTAGCTATTATTTCACGAAATTACCTAATATAGGAATGTTCAATATAATTTGTCCTAATTCGTTTCGTTCAATTGAACAGCTCTCAACTCTTGATAATATGAATGGAATTCTCTCTATCCCCACCACCACCATCCCTAATACAACCACTTCCATTCAAAAACTCGGACAAGGAAATATCGATATAAGTTTAATAGCATGTATGTTGTCTGTGCCTTTTACCGTTGTTTGAGCTTGTTTGTGCTAGCTTGCTGGTTTTAGTCACACCGCCAGTCGGTCTAAAAGTTCTGAAGATATATATTACACTTATTTTCCAAATTTTGGAGATGTCAATATTAATGTTATCCGCATGGTTTGTACATGAACCTGTCCAGTCCTATATTCAGATGCAAATGGAAGATGTAAGTGCGTACTTCAAAGAGTAAAAAGTAAAAATTTCCCTAAAAAATTCCCTTTCAGTCTGAATAAACTGTTTCTGTTCAATGAACCTATGAATTGAAAAACACGACATTTTACACGTGATCACGAAAAACTACGAAGTTAAAATTTTTTCAGGTTTTAATTGGTTAGAAGTCGATGATTGTTTAGGAAAGTGCATCTGACATATATTTTCACAATGTCAAGCTATTACGAACTTAGTCTAATACCTTGACTTCAATAGTCGCCTTTCTTTTGTCACAGGGGTTTGTAAATGCAGCTGATTGGATTGTACGTTAGTGAATACAGCCAATCAGATCCCTCGACAGAATGATTGAAAACAATATGGTTGAGTGTGTAATCGGGGGTTATGATTGGCTGTATTCGCCAGCGTACAATCAAATCAAATCACTGTAATTACAAACTTCCGTTAGACAAGAAAGGTAGCTACTGAATTTCATAACACACATTGTGAAGATGAGTCAAGGTATAAGACTAATTTCATAATAACTTCACATTGTGAAGATGTGTCAAGGTATAAGACTAATTTCATAATAATTTGACATAGTGAAGATGATCTAACGTGGTGAAGGTAAAACTATAAAACAGGGTGGACCAATGCGCTGATATTTATTTCTATATAATATCTTTTAGAATATACTGTTTGAATAATATCTTGAGTAATGTCAAAATTCAACACTGAAAAGCAAGTATTATATTATTTTCTAGGTCAAGGAATTTGAGTTTGAAATGTTAAGAAATGGTGTTTCCATGTCTTTCCGACATATTAAAATAAAACAGGCCTATATTGGTAATAACATAATTTTTGATAGATTTACTTCATAAAGAAAATGAAAAACACTGCAAGTAATTTGATATCTTGAATACAGGTTTGAAGAAGATCATTTCTCACGCAGTCATGACTGGGGTCCTACTCAGTCCTTCTCACTAGGGCGTGGACCCGTTTTTGTTTACCCCGCAACAGGGACTCTAAAGAGACATATTTGGGAATCACGGTGGAGGGTCGTTATTTGAAAGGGGGATATATAATAGTGATATCATCAAACATAAACGTGTAAATTTTGTCTCTTCCACATAAACAGTGGTTATTCATCGACCCTTCATTGACGTGTATCAGACAGTATAGGGCGTGGACTAGACGTACCCTTGGTACAGTAATAACTAATAACAGCCTCAGACAACTTTCCTTAAACATAGTCCTTTACAGTCCATACCCTAACCTTGACCATAGTTAGGTGTTGACAGGACATCCCCACCCCCTCCGGTTACATGTGTCTCTGATAGAATAAGCACGCCATGCCACGTCAAAAGTCTTCAGACATTAATATAGAACCTCTATATCGGCAGTCACATACATACAAATATCAATATAATATATCTCAGTCGTTATATATACTCAATATAGTGTTTTAAAATATAAACCTGTAGGAATATTATCAAACCCTTGTCTTAGAAAACAGATTCTTGACTATCAATTTTCATTTTCCTAACAAAGCTACTGGTGTATTAGAAAGAATTAGAATGCCTTGATGGACGGTATATCGGATATCTATAATTGATTTGGATCCCTCAAAGAAAGGTAAAGTACAGGTATATGACAGTAAAAATCAAGTGAAATTTCACGAAAAATGTAGATATGATCAACGAGCAAATAATAGAAACATAAAGGCTGAAAATACATGTACTGATAATACTTGAGATTGGATTGAAATATCCGATAAATATCCAGTAAAAATACAGGTAAGAAAATAGATAAATTACAGGTAAGAAATTATAGGAGAATCAACTCACCTGGTAGAAGACTCAACAATATTATAAAACACCTTAAATCCATAGTGACAATTCTACGCCGAAAACACAACACAGAAGATTAATTAATTCCTTTAAAAACACCTACATATTGGACTCGAATATGATCAGCTATAACGCCATGTTTTATATATAGAGAGAAGATTGTATTGCCCAGGTGAACGTTACGGACTGTAAACTCTACTCGGAATGAATACAACGCGATTGCTACTCGCCGACTACCGTTACGCTCTGGTGAGTCTATTGTATACTCAATACCAGCCAGATTAGTTTACCTCGATATAGAATAGGGTGGGTGTCTTAACTTCATCTATTTAGGACTGTTGGTGGGGTCAGATATTAAGGGGACGGAGGGAGGGGCGAAAAAATAATCGTGGTCTTATATAATAAACTACAGGGTCTGATAATTAGGAGATGGGGGTAGCGGCAAGAATCTCGAAATTGCTGATCGTAGTTTTAGAAATAGCCTACTTTGTTCTATTCTATACTCTTAAGATATCGCAAAGCCTCGGTTTGTTTCCGAAACTCTATTTATACTCTGTAAAAAATTATATGTATGATATAAATAAAATACTGTTTAAATCAAACAGGGTTGTGATTTTAAGATAAACTATTTAGGGCTGTCGATGGGGTCAGGGAATATGTGGGTAGCTCGCTCGAAAAAAACGCTGATTGTGGCATTAAAAAAGAGCCCACTTTGAGCTTAACTGTTCATAAACAGGGTCACGCTCAATGATTTACCTATCAATGGCTGTTTAGGGTGTGGGGTAGGGAGACGAGGCAGTGTGGATTCAGATTCATTTGGCAGCCCGAAGAGGCGTTATTGATGCACTATATACATTTGATATTAAAGACGAAGTTTTACATAACAATTTCAGATTTCAAAGGACAAAATTGCAAAATTTCCACTGGGATTAACGAATTATGGAATTCCTCTTGTTGATGAAGGATTTGTGAAGTTTTTAATCCACAATTAGGCGTGACAAGTTGTTAATAAGGTACAATCAGCTTACACGCTTAAAAACGTCTTTTTTTATTAAATATTTAATCTTCGATATCTCCTTCATTAACACCCATTTATTTCTGGTAATCATTAGTAATTCTTCTTGTAAGCGTCGTGCTCTTCTGTATGTTGTTCGGGGTGATCTTTTTTAATCAAAGAAAACTGTCATTGTACCAAACAATATGTTGGCTAGTTGGACACGATAGTTTGGTATGCTCTAGTCTCATTCTGAACACAGAAAACTACCATTGTACCAAACAATCTGCTAGCTAGTTGAACACGATAGTTCGGTATGCTCTAGTCTCATTCTGAACACAGAAAACTGCCATTGTACCAAACAATCTGCTAGCTAGTTAGATACGATAGTTTGGTATTCTCTTATCTCATTCTGACCACAGAAAACTGTCATTGTACCAAACAATCTGCTAGCTAGTTGAACACGATAGTTCGGTATGCTCTAGTCTCATTCTGAACACAGAAAACTGCCATTGTACCAAACAATCTGCTAGCTACTTAGATACGATAGTTTGGTATTCTCTTATCTCATTCTGACCACAGAAAACTGTCATTGTACCAAACAATCTGTTGGCTAGTTGGACACGATAGTTTGGTATGCTCTAGTCTCATTCTGAACACAGAAAACTGTCATTGTACCAAACAATCTGTTGGCTAGTTGGACACGATAGTTTGGTATGCTCTAGTCTCATTCTGAACACAGAAAACTACCATTGTACCAAACAATCTGTTGGCTAGTTGGACACGATAGTTTGGTATGCTCTAGTCTCATTCTGACCACAGAAAACTGCCATTGTACCAAACAATCTGCTAGCTAGTTAGATACGATAGTTTGGTATGTTCTAGTCTCATTCTGACCACAGAAAACTGTCTATGTTCTTGTTACAATATGTTTTCTGCTTGATAAATGAATACGATTTTTTTAGCCTATCCATATATGGGATTGACAATGTGCTCATGGTTTGCTCAGATCAAATTCCGTATTCACAGTATGGTAGTGTCTAACGGAGGGCTCCAATTGGAATATGAAAGCACCTGCATTTTAACGATTGTTCGCAATAGGACAAGGGAAGATCTGGACTTTATCAATGAAGGGCACTGAGGACTGAAAATTCATTGTAACCAACATCTGCCATCAGTTGCTTTAGTATATTTTGATTTAGTTGTCAATCTGAGATACCACCAGACCCCCCTCACCCCACCTCGACTATCTTAGATCTAATAATCAATGAGAACCGCCTCCCTCTCCCCTCTAACACCCCCTTCTTTCCTCCTCCTGAAGTACCATCACTGTTGTCTGTCGTAACATAAAGAATCTGTACAGAGTAATAACCTCCTATCACCAAGTAAAATATGATTTGTTTAGTAAACAATACACTACATAGTTAATTGAATATCGATTGTTTAACCGTAACAATTAATTATAGAATATTATTATGTTGTCTGCTTGCGACATTTATCTTGTCTCTCGTTTCTTGTCTTGTTATTCAAAATACCCAACAGTGGTGTTTAAAATTCCACTTTTACTT
Source organism: Lottia gigantea (assembly GCF_000327385.1). Taxonomy (NCBI): domain Eukaryota; kingdom Metazoa; phylum Mollusca; class Gastropoda; family Lottiidae; genus Lottia; species Lottia gigantea. The sequence goes on along the minus strand of NW_008707001.1, from coordinate 854,169 downwards.
CACTAACCCAATAATTGTTCATAACAGTCAATGGCAGAGCCAGGTTTACGTCTGAAAGGAGGCAAAATATCTGAGATTGCCTGAATTTCTAACCTAGTTATGAGATTTTTGCCTGAAAAACTTGCTTTCAGATAGTCTTCACTTTGACTGAATTAATAATTGATTCTATTTGATTTGTTCTTTTCTGCAATCAAATGAGAAATTCCCCGAAAATCGATAGTTGAGATTTTTTGATGATGATATAAAATCAATCAGGTAGAAATGTAACATAATGTAACATGTTTTGTTGTAGTCAGTTAAAATGGTTTAAAGAGACAAGTAGACTAATTTTATATAATTTATTGTTTAAAGGGATACAATGTGATGCAGGTCGAAGGGGCTGACATGGATTCTTATTGGGTTTTTAATATATGTGTAAATAGACGATGTACGGTGTGGTGTACAATAAGAAATTATCGATGCTGTAGACAATAGTGTCCGTAGTCGACATTGGATCCTAGAACTGTAGGTTACCGCAAAATGGACAACCAAAAAGGATTCAAATGAAGGTGCTAGCTTGTATTTTTCCATTAAGGACACACGTGAAAACAGGTCTTAGTCAGTGGGGCAGCCTCCCCCCCGCCCTTGCATCCCCGAAAGCAAAAATCTCATAACTATGTTAGAAATTCTGGCAATTTTAGATATTTCGCCCCCCCCCCCCCCCCTCGGACGTAAACCTGGCTCCGCCACTGGTCTTAGTGTTATCAATGTTTCTTATATACCTAAACAGACACAGAAGGACTTAAAACTTAAAACTTCATTTCATGTTATATTCTTATCATGCAGACGTCGGTAGATGACCGCCATTGAAGTCAGATAAGATAAGACAATTAACCGATATGGTGAAATAGCTGAAGGCGAGAGGGTTAACTTTAGAAATTGACAGTTAATGGACCAGGATGGGTTAATGGTGTAATAAACATACAATCCATTTTGTATAGAAATGTGGATGAAACAGGGTGTGAAAGGTTCAGGTGATTGCTCCAGAGGTGTGAAGGCTGAAAAAAGGTTGGGGGCCACTGAGCTGGGGGGAGGGGGACATCGGATTGAACATGAGAGGGTATTATGGAGTCTAGCGAGGGGGTGGGGCTATCAATAAAGATAATATAAAATATATTTATTGTAACAGAATATATAACAATATATCACTGGTTGATTAATTATTGCCATCAAAGTTGGAAATCAAAAAATAGCAGGATAATGCTGCAGTCTTGGCAAAATTTCCCTCATTGCACCCTTCATGGTGTTTCCTGTCTTCATTAGCCCACATGGTGCAGAAAAGTAGGACGTAAAACTCCATTCATTTCATTTCATTTGATTAATTATTGATACACTGTTAAAATTACTTGACCAAAATACACCCAAATAGTCCGGCAGCCACAAGCAGCCATTTTTTTTTATCAAATTTATAGGTCATTGTACATGGTTCACTTTTTATGTGTATCATGGAAACTGTTGGTATCAGTTTGCCCTATACCAATTTGCAGACAGACGTCTGTGGTTCCTGAAATTCTATTAAAAGTAAGTGTCACTAGTATCGCCAAACTAATTATATTGTCTAAGAGTCTTTGGTTTAGTGACATTTTTAAACGTTTACAGCGTTAGTGAAAGAACCGCAGACGTTTTTAAGTAGACATTTTTGTATAAACCTGAAATACTTTCGAAAGTATGTTAGCCTAATATCGAAGCCAAACATAGTGAAAACATACAAGAAGGGAGATAACTACGTTCAAAAATTATATCACTGATTAGAAAAATGAAACACTTCCAACTTAATAATTTGATCAATATTTTCTTGTAAAATTTAAAAAAAAAATATTCTTGTGTATAACATATTGAGTTAGTATGAAAAATGGCTAAAAGTTAATTAATTTATAAAGCAATGAGCGAGTGTTTACATCTTTCACATTTCCAACATTGTGTACAATTGATAATAAAAAAAAACATTTATAATTACATTCACTTCTTAAGAGGTAAATAATATGAAATAATGTTTCTTACTTTAACCAAAATTTAAAAAAAAAATTGGTATACGATTATTCAAATATTACTTGTCAATGCCTAGCTTGATGTTTCCCTAAAATTGTCAAAATTCACCAACTTATATACATAATCATAAGGAGTACATTGAACAAAACATCTTAACTTGAGGTTATTTTCAGATCTCAGACTTCTGATTAATATTGTACTCTAACCAGCCAATCAAATGATAGGTAATTATTGAAGAAAATCTTAGATTAAGATGTTTCTAGCTCCCTCAAAGATCAGATCTTTATTTTGTAAATGCTAATACAATACACTCCTTCGTGGCACAACTTAAAAGAAAGGAGGGATGAAGATGTACATAATATGAGTTATTCCAAAAATTGGTCCCATTTTACCCTGTAAAACACTGTAATACTAAATATCGTATAGAATAACATATATACCCAGTCATGGCACACGGCTTGTTTAAATATATACCTTTTGGCTGAATAATACAAAATGAAAAGCATGAACCTTTACAGTCGTCCCTCTAATATACCTTATGCATTAAGGCCTTGTTAAAATATAAATATTCAATATTTCTATATACGAATGTACTTAGCGAGTGCTCCAGAAAGTGAGCATAACGACACCCACCATGGTGCTATTATTGTAGTGTAGTGTAGTTTCACTTCAACTTTTGATCGATATTAAAATATTATTTACAATAAATGCTAAACCGTTATAATATTATGGTTAATACACGCACGTGTCCCCGTCAATGTTGGAAAATTCATTCAAGCACGTGCTTTGTGTCGTGTAATATTAGAACACAATGTAAAATACTGTAAGTTATTTTGTTTTTAACATTCGTAGCCTCTTTTCTAAATACTGAATGCCTATAGTCTTAACAAATTGTTCATTCGATAAACTAAATTTCATTGAAAGTTCCTTGTATCAAATTGCATAGCTTAGTTTCAGACGTAAATCCAAAGGAACGACGCCTTCGCTGGAATATAGTCGAATAACAATTATATACAATAATACCAACATTAATTTCGTTATAAATTCAGAATTTGTTACAACGAATTTTGTGTCTAACGGCATCATCGTCGAGGTTTCAGGGCCAAGCAGCAATTTCTCAACAAAGAGTCTTTTTACATTATCACAACATCAGGGTCTGACGTCAAAGCTGAAAATGACGTTTCGGTTTCCTCGTACGTATGTCGAGCGGCGCCATTAGCGTTTGATTTTTTGCTAGCTCGGTCAACAACAGAATATAGAGGTTGCTCGGTTTCCTGGGGCTGCTCCGATTGGTAGGGTTGCTGCGACTGAAGGGTTGGCTCCGACCGCTGGTCTGACACACTCGTTACCAGTGTATTAGGCATATCAGGCTGTTTTCTGTATGGACCCAAGTCTAGAGCCTCGTTATCAACTATTTCAGCCTCGATACGGTATTCCTCTTCCGGTTCTAGATTTATGGTGTTTACCTGCAATAAGATTAAATGAAAAGAAATAAAGTTTTAGGCTACCTCCTGCTTTTTCTACCTTTTTATTGCTAGGGAAATAAAAGCAACAGGGCAACGACATTAGTCAACGCCATCTTCCGCTAGCGAACAGGCGTTTATCTCTAAAACCACCTCATCTACTCGGCTTCTGAAGATCATTGTTAGAAAACTATCATGAAAAGGACAGGGCCAAGGGGAAACATTGATGTTTAGATGTGTTAGAACAAGAAGAAGGCTTTAATCTTCGGAGAGAGGTTCATAAATTGGCCTGCATGGTACAAAATACTACGTTTATCATACGTTTCCAAAAGAGAAGGGACGTAACTCTGATTATGCATGGTGTGGCAGATCTTAAAAAACCGGAAGTTCGTTAGACTGCATGATTTTATCAGGAGGGATATGCGGGCTCATCTTTACATTTACAGAATCCTAGCGATTGATTGATGTAGATCCTCAACCCCTAAACCCTTACAATAACCCATTTTTCTCACCTTTTCTTCATATTCTCTTCCACTGTTCCTGAAATTATAAAAGAACAATGATTATTTTAGTTCCATGGCTCTGATAGTGGAACCGTGAGTTAGTTTGCTTTCTCTAGATCTACCCTTTTCATACTCTATGAAACCCGGATAGTCTGGAAAATGGTGGTCATGAGTTCTAATTACGGTCGGCGAGTGAAAGTCGTAATTCTTGATAATATAACGTAGGGCCTAGATAAAATCCAGATTTTTAAGAAATACAGTCATCTGATTGGATAATAAAACTAATTTTAGAAAGGATTTAGACCAATCACATGACCCAAATCATCTAAAAAAAAATCCTGAAAATGACAATTGGATCAATTAAAATAATCTCAAAAAATGCAACCTCTGTTAACAATTTGAACCGTTCAAAAAAGATTCATGAAGCCACGCTCTATCTATTTTGAACTCTACTGAATTTGAAATAAGATGTCTATCTCATTGATTAAAGATTATTTTATAGAAAAGGTTTCTGCAGTAGCTACACTTTAACGGTATTACAGTCTATGAAAATAATAAATTCTATAAGAAAATGCCTGTGACTTATATATATTATGATCTATATCTCCATTGACATCTTAAAAAATTCAAAGTTTTCTTAAAAATCGTCAAGGCGCATCGGTAGTAAGCTCGGTGAAGATATAGGCGCCATTTTATGATTTAAAGGAAATGTAAACGACTATATATTATTTGCGTTGCCAATGTACCAAGCTGTAAATGGGTACGGATAATTCGGTAAAGACCAATGTCAAGAGGTATGGCAAAAGGATCAGCTGGTAAAGTAAATATTTAGATGACTATACAGATAGCTGAAATAGAGTTCTATCAGCTAGTAAAGTAAATATTTAGATGACTATACAGATAGCTGAAATAGAGTTCTATCAGCTGGTATAGTAAATATTTAGATGACTATACAGATAGCTGAAATTGAGTTCTATCAGCTGGTATAGTAAATATTTAGTTGACTATACAGATAGCTGAAATAGAGTTCTATCAACTGGTAAAGTAAATATTTAGATGACTATACAGATAGCTAAAATTGAGCTCTATCAGCTGGTAAAGTAAATATTTAGATGACTATACAGATAGCTGAAACTGAGCTCTATCATCTTTAAAACAAATATTTATATCCCTTTCAACTATCAAACCGGTTTTTAATATTTCGTACATGTGACTCTGTATTGTTATTGAAAGTTAAAGAGGTCGTACGATCCTAATGTAATATTTTAATAAGTACAGATATAAACGCCCTGAACTTCATGCCCTATAACTAAATAACTAACTGTGGATATTAAAAGGAATGAATCTATCTGTCTATCCTATCGTATCCTATCGTATTCTATCGTATTCTATCGTATTCTATCAATCTATCTATCTATCTCCTATCCTATCCTATCCTATCCTATCCTATCCTATCCTATCCTATCCTATCCTATCCTATCCTATCCTATCCTATCCTATCCTATCCTATCCTACTATCCTATCCTATCCTATCCCTGTTTGTATTATTACATTTCAAGGCATTTATAATTCAAATTTGCAAAAAACATGAAATACCAACAGATAAATTTAATGATCTGTAAGAGAGACGAGTACACAAGTCTAATATTAATCTTCCTTGAAAGCTATTAATGATAGGCTTCATAGTGTAGGCTTACCGGATCAAATTATCTCTTTCAAGGTGTACAATAATAATACATTCCTTGCATGCTCTATTAAAATTTTTCTAAGGACATGCTAACTCATTGTAGCTCATTATAATACTTTTCAAAAGCTGTAATAATAATACGGTAGTATATCTAGGCCGTAATTACGTGTAATCAATAACGTCCTAAGCATCCTGGTTCGTTAAGGAAATATTCAACGAATTATGGCCCAAAAGGAACACCGTACAAAAAAGATTGTATTTTCATGTAATTTGATCAAATTTAATTTTGTTTTTAGAAAATCTCTTCCTAGCTACAAGTTAATGATACACCACATGCATGACTTAGTAAAATTTTCTGCTAGCTTTTATGATATTTTCAAATATATAACAATTCTATGGTGGCTAGCTTAGGAAATATTCAACTAATTATGTCCTAAACGAACCACCGTACAATAGAGAATTTAGGCACTTTTTATGTAATTTGATCAAATTTAAGTTGAAGAGAAATATCTCTTCCTAGTTGAAATATAATGATACACTCCTTATTTATCTTGTCTTCTTGACAGTAGCTCATATTTCATAGGACAAATATAAAACATAGGACAAATATAAAACATAGGACAAATATAAAACATAGAACATCTTAAGATTAATCTTTCACACTTAGTAAGCAAGTAAATAATTTATCTACAAGCCTATTATTATAACAGGCTAATAAATTATACTGTACTCACTGATACAAAGAATAGGCTATGATTTAAAATGTACTTCCCGGTTGCAAGACTAATTTAAATAACTTGCTAGGGTTCAGTCTTATACGAGACTAACTCTTTTATACCTATCCCTACTAAAATAAAACATGATTTTTAAATTGTGCTTCCTGATTGAATATCTGATAATACCGTACCCATTAATACAAAAACATTCTGGATTTAAAATAGCGTTTCCCACTTGGTGTATATTTAATTTCGTCTCGGTTCCTTAGTTTTGAGTATTTGACCCGACAAGCCTATCATATTTGGCTAATCACGCCATGCTTTACCCATTAATACATAAAAAACGTTGGATTTAAAATAGTACTTCCGGGTTTACGCTACTAGTTGAAATAATTGCTTATGACGCAGCTTTAACGAGTAATTTCTGAAGTATTTTTCTAGGCATTCGTGATCTGACGTCATTGTTGTGTAATGCATGAATTCTAGGGCATATACATCATATATTGTAAAACTGTTTTTATTGGTAAGTAAAAATTCCGGCAGCTTTCGATTCATTTGATCCATGATTCGCGAAATTGAGTTTTAAAATTTGTGAGATAACGTAAGGCCAGTTCAGTAACCTACAGAAAAAAAAATATGAAACGAAATCATCTAGAACTGCAATTCAATCAGACTGATTAAAAGACCTCTTTTGAATTTAATGAAGCGAAATAACATTAACAAATAATATTTTTAAAAGGGAGCCAAGCAGGAGGTTTCGTGTGATTTGAGCGAATCGTTTTTTAAAAAGTTATTTTCAATCAGAATATAAACAACCCAAGTGGAACGAATACAAAAAAACCTCAAATTATGAAGCTACCTGTATCTGGTTGCAGGGTATGAGACCTATATACGCATGAACCAACTCATTATACAGACAAAATGTATTTCTTTGTATCCTTTTTTACTGTACAGCAATATAGAGAAGCTCTGTTATTTAATGTTGATAAAATTAAATTTGAAAGAAACTAAACAACTATAAAGATGCGAATGCAATCAGCTCCAAGATCAGAGATGTATAAAAACCACGTGCACTTTTATTTTAAAGAAATGGTCCAATACAAGGCAATTGTCGTGATGCAGTATAACTTAATAAATGAATTTTAGTATATTTGTGTATATTAGGTTCTAGTGATGATCCACCAGCCTCTAATTTCACTAGCACGAAAGATCTTGAGTTTGTATTTGATTTTGAATCCTAATTTTGATTTAGCCAGTCATCAACCTGATAAAATAGTTGAAGTGGTCACGCCTAGTATTAGTAAAACGGAGCAAAATATTGACGAATGGGGGCAACGTCCGTCCTACGTAACCCTCACCTTTTGAACATTCTAAAAATAATTATCAATTTTTCAAACAAAACGAAAGATCGGCAATAACAAACTCGACTTATTTCAGTGAATCTGAATAGTGGCAATAAAAAGAATTAAAAGATTTTGATATCTTCATTTATAAAGATAGGGTGGTGAAATTACAAACTAACTGGTGGGGTGAATCATCGGGCAGATATTTATACGATCTTTTGATAACTATAAAATAAAATGAAATCGAGATTTATGTCCAAATCTTCTGCTTCAGTTTGCAATGAGGGAAATTTTGCCAAGATGGCAGAATTATCTTCGTCTGTATCGATTTAGTATCGGTTTAGTTGTCCCACTGTGACCGTACATTTGTTAAAAAAATATTCGAAAACGATAAAAACGAATGATACATAGATCCTGCGCTTTGTTTATGTTATTTCTATTGCTGTTGTTTTGATGTTTACTCCACATGTACAATATATATATTTATATTTTATACTCATATCCTTATACAATCTTTTCAAATTAGTGTTTTTATATTTGTATGTTGTCCACAAGAGGCGTATATGCAATAAATCTTATCTTATTTTATCTTAGATCTAACTGTACTAGGCTATTTAAACAACTTAGTAAAGTTTCTAGTCGAGTATTCTAAGGTTCAGATATAGAGTGATGTTCTAAAATACTATCTGATAGTGAAAAAACATAGAAGTTGATTGACTATTCTAGAGGAAGCCTTCCACCCATAAAGGAAAAATAAATATCTACAGCATTGTATACTTAGCATAGGGGTATTACTAAACTATTTAAGGAAAGGTGAAAAGGTTTTTCTAGGCACAATGGCATCAAATTAGATGAACTAAGACAAGCCTTCTAAAAAATAAAGGAGAGAAGCAAAACCCAATATATAGACTTTGTAGATGTGCTAAAATTTGCTATAAATATGCTATAAATTGCTACAAAATTTGCTATAAAATTTTTATAGATTTGCCTTAAATTTGCTATAAATTTGCCTTAAATTTGCTATAAATTTGCTATAAATTTGCTATATATTGGAAACACTGTGCAGCAAAGTAACAAAGTATAGATATCAAAGAAGCAAAAAGAAAGAATTTACTATATGTCTACTGTACTCAATTGATTATTTCAAAATGGAGGAATAAAATGTAAAATGATTACGTTCCCAAAATAATTTCACATTGCCCTGTTGTAAAATTTTCAATACAAATGGCACAATTATGATTATTTTCATCCAAAGAATTTGGGAATGTGCAAGAAAAAGAGAAGTTGCCGTGTCTATTGATATAAACATATTGTATTTAAACAAGGTGATGTACACGGAAGCATAAAATGGCGTTTGAGAGACGGAAAAGGAGAAAACTATTCTAAATCTACATAAATGAAAAACACAAAATAAGACAAATTATTGTTATACTGAATTTGGGAACTTAAAAAATCAGTTTTACCAAAAATCTGCAACACTTATATTTCAAAAATATTTTTATTTTTCTTTCAAAATTGGATGGGTGGTTGAGACTAGGGATGGGGATAAGCTACTATATTGGACAGACAAACACAATATGTGATATAGTCTTACCTATCCCGACCATTATATACCCTGTAAACAAGGCAAAGATGGTAGAAAATTCAAGGTTAATATTTAAGAGAAACAAGTCTGAAACATCTGCCTTTATTCTAGCAGAAAATCCCCCTAAAACAGGAACACGTTTTTCTGTCCTTTCTCCAGCCGACAACTGTCAAAATAGCTATCAGAGGCTGGAATAGAGGAAGATGTTTCGGATTAGAGAGAAACTAAAAATCCACAGCCCTGAATGTCGATTAAGTTGGTTGAATTTTGATATGCTAGGAGGAGTGATAATATTTCAATTCCAACAAGCATGAAACGAGCACTTTAAGAATAGCATAAAGAAAAATATGGTAACCTTTAGACACTTAGTGGAAACTTAGATCTTGTTTTTAGAAGTGGGTGTAAGTTTTTGATTAAGTTAGGCTATATATATATATATATATATATTACGCATTATTTAAGAATCATGCACAGCTAATAATATTTTCGTTAGTTTATTATAAATTCGAAATTTAGATGAAAATGAAATAAACACTCACCATCCTTCTACCCACGATTCTGAAAAAAATAAAACAATACAATAATCAAATATAGAATATAGTTTATACATGAAACGAATAGAATTTATAATCAAATTAAAAAATAAAGCAACAAAAATAATTAACACAATTCAAACATGGAACGAAATGGAATGTATGTCATATTCGTTCTATTATACTTATTGAACGAATGGCATCATGGGTTGACGCTTCTGTGTTGTGTTTGTAATGGATTAGGCCTACTACATTTGTAACACCATGGAGTATACAAGAGTGGAAGATATTCGTCTAACTTCTTTGCATTGCAGCGTAGAATTTCAACTCCATCCAGTATGCAATGATGGGAATTTTGTAAAAAGAGTGATGAAATGTCATCCAATAGTCACCACTTCCTGTACCTATGCTTACAACAACTGGCTATCTACACGAGCTGTACGTTAAAATAAGAACCTACTTGAATCTGGTTCTGCTGTAGGCATTCTACCGTGACCATTAGCAACTAAAGATTTTTCTGAAAGAGTTTTCTCCGCCTGTTTTCGTTTTTTCCTCTGCTCGATGATGTGACGTGGCACCTTTATCTTTCCACGCCATCTTTGATATTTTGAAAACCATTTATCCCTGCAAAAATTTAAACTTATTTTATCAGATCCATGCATCCATGGTAACCTTTACAGTGAACAATCGCCATTGTATTCGGGGCACAAGAATTGTTACAAGATCTGTAAAATACGGTGGCTCACATAAGACATACTTGAATTTTCACCTAGGTGATAATTATGTCATATGTGAGCCACCGTAGTAAACAGTTAATTAATTAATTAATTAATTATATGATCATTTTAAGTGGTAGTATTCCTTTAGTAAAAGTCTGAAAGGAGTAACCTTTGAGTGTTTCAGTATCAAGACCACTGACTATTCGATTTGCGACGCTCTCGACAGACACATTACAATCATATTACTAAAATATACTCATGAGTACACTCACCAGAATATACCAACTACTATCATAGCTATGACAATACATAACAAAAAGAATCCTACAACAGACGCTGCTACAATACCATTAATATCACCAATCTCTTCACATAGTACTCCTGAAATAATACAGCATTAATACAGGTTATAAATGAATAAATAAATATCAGGGGATCTGTTTACAGTTTAAAATCAGTTTATTTAGGAAAAACCTAGTCGTTCTGATTAGACAATCAAACGAGTACCCGTGAGTTATAGAAGAGGAACCGAACAGATGACAACCAAAATCTCTGTTGAATGTAGTATTAATGCTCTGTTTGTTTATTCTACACTGCTTAATTCAGAATTGGGGGAGGGGATGGGGGGGGGGATGGGACTGGCAACCTTAATCTCTGTCCAGAGCTCTGTTTACTATATCCCTGTTCAATTCATCTCGAGAAGTTAGAGAAAACGAGGCTAACAGAGGGCAACTACCAATAATTTCCTGTTTGTTTATCCTACA
>NW_008707001.1:807310-842671 GCF_000327385.1 Lottia gigantea | reverse complement strand
GGGGGGGGGGGGGGGGGGGGGTCTCATAGTTGACAACCAAAATATCTGTCCAGTGTACTATTCTATCGCTCTGTTTGTTTATCCTGCCCCTGATTGATTCACGACAAAAACAAATAAAATAAATGAGAAATGTCAAGACAAGGGACACCTGATATCAGTGTTAATCCATCGAAAACACTGTCAAAGATGGGTTTCCTTTTCTTTTTTTTCAAATTAAACAAACTATTTGAATATTTGGTGTTTTTAATGAATTATCATGTATTCTTAATCAATCATAAATGTGTATGTATGTACAGCCTTAATAAACAAGAAAAAAGACTTTTTGACCTTTCTTGATCGGTCACTCATTGGAAACCACCATTATGAGACAAACTGGTATTTTTCCAAGTCATTATAACATAATTTACTTTCTATTCATATAAGTATTAGCATTTTCATTTAATGCAGATAATGGAGCAATACATATATCCCAGACTTTTCAAATATAGTATATAGGAATCTTTTATTGAATAGAGCAGTTGATTGGTTGAATATCAAATGACTCCGAACAGAAAATGTATAATATCTTCGTCAGATCATGGATGACAAGTGGAGTAGAACCCAGAAAAAAAAAACGAAACAAAAATTCTAGATTTGCATTTTTAATCAGATTTATATGTAGCATGTTTAGTTAGGTAATGAAAGAGGGGGATTAGAATAATTTGCATTATCTTATTTTGTAAAATAGGGGCTATTCTTGAGATATTTTATATTTTAGTGGTAAACTCAGATCCTGTACCTTCATATAAAAGAGTTATATAACATAATAATAGTATTATCCGACTTAGTTTCAGTATATGTATTGAGGGTAGTAATAAACAAATTATATAAGTCACAATAATCAAATTAGCTATGTGGACTCTCAAAAACGGTAACCCAAGGTGATAACAACCCCAGTAAAAACTTTTTAACTCATCGTTATGGACCTGCAAACAATATCGAGCCAATGACGTCATAACGCTCTTAACATTCTAATCGACAAAGCTACAAACCTCCTCAAAGACTTCAACAAAATTTACAATTATATCATGTACAATTTATTGGAGGTGTTTGTCTAAACTTGAAAATACTGTGCCAAACACAACACCCCTCATTCTATTTCTGTCTATATATCTGTCCTCTCCTCCCCCCTCCCCACCCCCTCATTCTGTATTAGCTATCTAAGTACATGTTTATTATGCAGGGTAATTTTATAGTGCCCACTGGCAGGTCATTATTCATAACTAGTCTGTATTATTATTACCCCTGGGGCTGTCATATATACAATACACTTGTTAAATATATGACAATTACTGACAACAATTTCAATGTCGACTTGATCCTTTCATATTTACACCCACGTGCCTTTTTAGACTTTTTCTTCCATTGCAATGGGCGATATTTTCGTTCGTACCAATAGACAATAGTCCATCAGACAGTCTTTCATGTCCATGTAGTTCGCAAATCAAAAAAGAGTTAGTAGATTCTTAAAGCCCATTAAATATTAAAGTGTTACATCCCACGAATCTTTGCATTTTTGATCAAAGATGAAAAGAACAAGCTCAACAATTTAATGTGAATGCTCACAAAAAAAATATCAAAACTTAATACAACTCATAAAATGAGTATCAAGCTGAGAACATCCATTAAACTAAGATGATAAAATCGGGGAAGTATATCCGTAAACGAAAAACGAGTCTAATAAATGCAAATATTTGAGGAAGGGTTAGTGTCTATTTTTCTGCATAGTTTTGTTCTAATGAAGACGGTTGTCGTATTCGATGGGGGAAATGTGCAAGTCGATAATGTATCAAGATTTCTCCATTTTGAAAACAAATACATATTTTTTTTTCATTCTCTCCAACCCTTTTTCTCGAGGGCAGAGTCCCTATCAGGAATAGGTTCACCATTTTCGGTTTTGAATATTATTGATTATTGATTATTGATTTTAGTCTTGAATATATGTAAATAGTCTTTAGAAGGACTAAAAATGTACGAAAAGCCCATCAAAAATACTCCAAGAGTACTTCCTCTTTCTATTTCTATATATGTCTTTTCTATATATGATAGAGTTTCCAGAAAAGACAGTCGTCTTTTCAACTTTCAATTACGGATTATTCTGGACACACATGGATTTGAAGGCTGAAATTTAGACGGTGAGCTGTGAACACAATTGCTGATTACTTCTTGGAAATGTGAATTTCACGTATTTTACACCGATAAAACACTAGCCGTAAAACACTAGCCGGAGGGTGAATAGGGTTTATGAATAGAGACCCAGCCATGACCTGTTTAAAAAACTCTCACTACAATGAACGTATCGAGACGTTTTGTACAAGTTGAGATAAGTAAGGGTTAGGTTGGTCCACGCCCTATTTACTTTCATATATCACATAAATTTATAAAAAAAGAGGTTTTCAAACTATTGAATTGAATCATTACTCATATTGGGACGATATTGTGAAACAAATCTTTAATTGGTCTTATACCAAAAACGGGTTTGTATAAGGTTTTTACAGCCAACATCTCTGCCCCCCCCCCCACCCCCCACACCCTCTTCACTCTCTTTGTTGGATTATTTCAGGACAAATTTTATCTTTTGATGGGTAATAGTATTTAAGATGCCCAACCCCACCCACCTCCCTAGCTTTCTTAAGTTTTAGGCTATACATTCAAATTTTTACATATTTATAATCTTGTAAAAATGGCCTATTAGTAAGACAAGGTCAATGATAAGTTAATGTTTAGAAACGACAAGAGAGAATAATTCATAATGAATACAACAGTTTAGATATAGTAGTAAATAAATAAATAGATATAACAGTAAAATCGATACTATATTGTCGTATATAAGACTATTTCTAAGAAACTGTTATATTGTTATTTGAGTATTTACTAAGATATGAATATTAATCAACTATTCTTACCTGACAAGGTGACAATAACACCGAAAATCGACAGTATTACTCCCTCCATTTTATCAAACAGCTTTTCACTTTGTAATGATAGTTTTTACGTCCACGACTTGTGTTTTCGTAACAGCAACAACCACGTTCACTGGTCTAAATCATAATCACTTTTGAACATGCACCCACAGGTAACTAATGAAACTTCCTGGGTTTATAACACCTGAGTATATCATAAACACTGAGCAATATCACTTCTATATACCATACCTAATACATATACTACGGCTATATCACTATTATATACCATACATAATACCTATACGCCAAGGCAATAACAGTTGTATACACCACATATAACACTATATCCACGGCCCCGTTCTCGGTTGTGGTGACCTACATACAGGTAAAATTAAGGAGGGGAAAAGGTGTACCGTTACACCTGTATAAATCTCTATTCACGACATGTCACTCGATTGGTTTGTGTATAACGGGTTTGGTTTATTTTAACACTCGGGCTTGATTCACTCAGTAATTGCCTATATTTTAGACTATTATAGTTTTGAATCGTTAAAACAAATGTGATTTCTAAGCTTGACATATAAATAATGCGTTCTTATTTAAAAATCGTCAGTTTTTATTCCTTTGCTGAATAATCGTATAATAAACGCCAGGTTCTTATGGCAAATGAAAAGGAGACTAAAAACTAATTTATGGAATTGACTAGCTCTAAACAAGAACGATTGTTTCTTGTCGGGACAGTTTCAAAATAAGTAAAATCGATGAAATATTCATAATAGGCGAAATATCAACTGATTGAGAAATACAGAGTTTATTATACAGCAGTAAACAATACAATAAAACAATAGAAAAGGTACAGTACAGAAATTTAAAGCCATATAAACGTCTGCGCGCGAAGCAGAGCATGCTTACGCTTTTCGAAATACCTGATAAAGTCATCTAAATATTTACTCTACCAGCTGATAGAGCTCAGTTTCAGCTATCTGTATAGTCATCTAAATATTTACTATACCAGCTGATAGAGCTCAATTTCAGCTATCTGTATAGTCATCTAAATATTTACTATACCAGCTGATAGAGCTCAATTTCAGCTATCTGTATAGTCATCTAAATATTTACTTTACCAGCTGATAGAGCTCAATTTCAGTTATCTGTATAGTAATCTAAATATTTACTATACCAGCTGATAGAGCTCAATTTCAGCTATCTGTATAGTCATCTAAATATTTACTCTACCAGCTGATAGAGCCCAATTTCAGCTATCTGTATAGTCATCTAAATATTTACTTTACCAGCTGATAGAGCCCAATTTCAGTTATCTGTATAGTCATCTAAATATTTACTATACCAGCTGATAGAGCTCAATTTCAGCTATCTGAATAGTCATCTAAATATTTACTTTACCAGCTGATAGAGCCCAATTTCAGCTATCTGCATAGTCATCAAAATATTTACTTTACCAGCTGATAGAGCTCAATTTCAGCTATCTGTATAGTCATCAAAATATTTACTTTACCAGCTGATAGAGCTCAATTTCAGCTATCTGTATAGTCATCTAAATATTTACTTTACCAGCTGATAGAGCTCAATTTCAGCTATCTGTATAGTCATCTAAATATTTACTTTACCAGCTGATAGAGCCCAATTTCAGTTATCTGTATAGTCATTTAAATATTTACTTTACCAGCTGATAGAGCCCAATTTCAGCTATCTGTATAGTAGTCTAAATATTTACTTTACCAACTGATAGAGCTCAATGTCAGCTATCTGTATAGTCATCTAAATATTTACTATACCAGCTGATAGAACTCTATTTCAGCTATCTGTATAGTCATCTAAATATTTACTATACCAGCTGATAGAACTCAATTTCAGCTATCTATATAGTCATCTAAATATTTACTTTACCAGCTGATAGAGCCCAATTTCAGTTATCTGTATAGTCATCTAAATATTTACTTTACCAGCTGATAGAGTTCAATTTCAGCTATCTGAATAGTCATCTAAATATTTACTATACCAGCTGATAGAGCTCAATTTCAGCTATCTGTATAGTCATCTAAATATTTACTCTACCAGCTGATAGAACTCAATTTCAGCTATCTGTATAGTCATCTAAATATTTACTCTACCAGCTGATAGAACTCAATTTCAGCTATCTATATAGTCATCTAAATATTTACTTTACCAGCTGATAGAGCTCAATTTCAGCTATCTGTATAGTCGTCTAAATATTTACTTTACCAGCTGATAGAGCCCAATTTCAGTTATCTGTATAGTCATCTAAATATTTACTTTACCAGCTGATAGAGTTCAATTTCAGCTATCTGAATAGTCATCTAAATATTTACTTTACCAGCTGATAGAGCCCAATTTTAGCTATCTGCATAGTCATCAAAATATTTACTTTACCAGCTGAGAGAGCTCAATTTCAGCTATCTGTATAGTCATCAAAATATTTACTTTACCAGCTGATAGAGCTCAATTTCAGCTATCTGTATAGTCATCTAAATATTTACTTTACCAGCTGATAGAGCTCAATTTCAGCTATCTGTATAGTCATCTAAATATTTACTTTACCAGCTGATAGAGCCCAATTTCAGTTATCTGTATAGTCATTTAAATATTTACTTTACCAGCTGATAGAGCCCAATTTCAGCTATCTGTATAGTAGTCTAAATATTTACTTTACCAACTGATAGAGCTCAATGTCAGCTATCTGTATAGTCATCTAAATATTTACTATACCAGCTGATAGAACTCTATTTCAGCTATCTGTATAGTCATCTAAATATTTACTATACCAGCTGATAGAACTCAATTTCAGCTATCTATATAGTCATCTAAATATTTACTTTACCAGCTGATAGAGCCCAATTTCAGTTATCTGTATAGTCATCTAAATATTTACTTTACCAGCTGATAGAGTTCAATTTCAGCTATCTGAATAGTCATCTAAATATTTACTATACCAGCTGATAGAGCTCAATTTCAGCTATCTGTATAGTTATCTAAATATTTACTCTACCAGCTGATAGAACTCAATTTCAGCTATATGTATAGTTATCTAAATATTTACTCTACCAGCTGATAGAACTCAATTTCAGCTATCTATATAGTCATCTAAATATTTACTTTACCAGCTGATAGAGCTCAATTTCAGCTATCTGTATAGTCGTCTAAATATTTACTTTACCAGCTGATAGAGCCCAATTTCAGTTATCTGTATAGTCATCTAAATATTTAATTTACCAGCTGATAGAGTTCAATTTCAGCTATCTGAATAGTCATCTAAATATTTACTTTACCAGCTGATAGAGCCCAATTTTAGCTATCTGCATAGTCATCTAAATATTTACTTTACCAGCTGAGAGAGCTCAATTTCAGCTATCTGTATAGTCATCAAAATATTTACTTTACCAGCTGATAGAGCTCAATTTCAGCTATCTGTATAGTCATCTAAATATTTACTTTACCAGCTGATAGAGCTCAATTTCAGCTATCTGTATAGTCATCTAAATATTTACTTTACCAGCTGATAGAGCCCAATTTCAGTTATCTGTATAGTCATCTAAATATTTACTTTACCAGCTGATAGAACTCAATTTCAGCTATCTATGTAGTCATCTAAATATTTACTTTACCAGCTGATAGAGCCCAATTTCAGTTATCTGTATAGTCATCTAAATATTTACTTTACCAGCTGATAGAGTTCAATTTCAGCTATCTATGTAGTTGTCTAAATATTTACTTTACCAGCTGATAGAGCTCAATTTCAGCTATTTGCATAGTGGTCTAAATATTTACTTTACCAGCTGAGAGAGCTCAATTTCAGTTATCTGTATAGTTGTCTAAATATTTACTTTACCAGCTGATAGAGCTCAATTTCAGCTATCTGTATAGTCATCTAAATATTTACTTTACAAGCTGATAGAGCTCAATTTTAGCTACCTGTATAGTCATCTAAATATTTACTATACCAGCTGATAGAACTCAATTTTAGCTACCTGTATAGTCGTCTAAATATTTACTTTACCAGCTGAGAGAGCTCAATTTCAGCTATCTGTATAGTCGTCTAAATATTTACTTTACAAGCTGATAGAGCTCAATTTCAGCTATCTGTATAGTCATCTAAATATTTACTATACCAGCTGATAGAACTCAATTTTAGCTACCTGTATAGTCATCTAAATATTTACTTTACCAGCTGATAAAGCTCAATTTCAGCTACCTGTATAGTCGTCTAAATATTTACTTTAATTGGTATTTTCAGAAGGAATATTTAGCGTTCGTTGATCCTACCATGGAACTGAGTTGTCAATCAGCCAATGTGGTTTAACCCGATAACTAAGAACATAACTTCTGAGGAATATCAAACGTTAATTTTGCTGATCTCGGGTGTATTTCTGGAACTCCATGCAGATATGGGTCTTTACTCTCCACTGTTGTATGGCATGGTTTAACTGTGTGGATCTTCAAATGGTAATAAACCAATTAACTTAAATAGTGCTGCGAACCAAATCAAGAAATATGTCTAGAGGCAAAACATCAAAGAAGAGAAGATTATATCAAAGTTAGTAAGTACAATATAGTTCACATATACTTTATCTACGATAGGGTTGAAATGGTCAATTTGTATCAAGGGAGATAACATCATACTATAGACCACAACTAGATCCTTGATTGAGGTGCAAGATGCAAGTTTTGTGCAATAACAATTTTTCAGTCTTTTCAAATAACCAATATAACAACCACAATGTTTGTGAAACGTTTCAGAATCTTTGAAGGAATTGTTAGAAAGCGAAACCCAAAGTAGAGCTATGACGGTCTCTTTCGGTTTCTATATCCCACAATTCATTATGTTATCAAGAAACATGGTTCTACATGACACGCTATGATAGGTTGAAAATAATGTCATTAGAACGGGACTTTGATAGAGTTATATCAAAATGCAGAAGAAAAATATCTGTAAAAAGAATCGAAATTGGTATCTTATTTTGATTAAATTGACAAGTATGTGACACTTATAAACGTTAACTCAAATAAATATCATAAGCTATGTGAACTCTCTGAAAGAGATGTCGGGCTGATAAACTTGAATATCGAATAAACAGAAAATGAAGACCTTCTGACAGACAACTGTCGACTTTAGTTGCCACGGACAGAAAATCTTTACTAGTGTCAGTCTTGTTACATAACTATCATTTTCTAGGTAACACTCAGTAACATGGCATCCGTCACCGCCCAATTCCCGAGCTCCCCCAGGGTCCCACCCCCTCTTCTACCCCAATACATAACAGTAATTAAAGTGTAAAGCTGATTACGGGTACAGCGTTATAAACATGAGTTAGGACAATAAGTACCAATACCGCCCGGGGGGTAACGGACCAGGTCTAATTGTCCCCCTATTCAATTATATATTATAAACTTATCTCTTAGATAAACAGTACATTACTCATATTAACCGAGACCTGATCGAAATGATACAGTTTAAATTGATTTTAAGAATTTGGACAACACTTCATTCAGTAGTGAGGGTGATAGATATCGGAGTGGGTCAGAATCGTGGATTGTGTTCAGGGTACACAGACAGGTAAGACAGCTGCTTTTCTACAATTTAAATTCATTTCTAACACTGTTTGGTTTTATTTATTGTAATAGAATACACTGTCTTGGTCTAGGTAGAAGTATTAGAAGAGACTCTCTTATAGAAAGCACTGCTGGTCAGAAATATCCTCAGCATTAAAATGAAATGAATGGAGTTTTACGTCCTACTTTTCTCCACCATGTGGGCTAATGAAGACGGGCAACGCCATGCAGGGTGCAATGAGGGAAATTTTGCCAGGACAGCGGCATTAGCGTCTTTTTGTACCATTCCAAATTCTTCCCAACATCTGTGGCAAAATATTTAATTCCTGTTTATTTAATTCTGTTTCAGAAATGACGAGACTGGAATTTCTAGTCGGTTTAGTTATCTGTAAGTTTATTATTTTCAGCTCTTTTTCTTATCATGTCAAGTCAGTATTCCAGTCATCGGATTGGTCAATTGCTAACCAGGCCCGTGGCTACAGGGGGACAAAGGCACCCCCCCCTCCCCCCTTTCCGTTTAAAAAAATGGATTGTCCCCTGAAACGGTTCTATTGCAAACATCAATTTTAGATCTCCAAGATCTTGACCTGGATCTTTGTTGCGGTTTTCCAGAAACAGGTACTAGAAAATAAGCTCAAACAAAACACGTTTTTAGAATTTGAAAAAAAAAGTTGAATTCTCAAAGTTGTGAATTTAAAATGATATTTTTTACAACACTCTAACCAATTGAGTTACAGCCCACCATAAAAATCGAGATAGTTCTAGTTTCAGGGCCGCTAGTTGCCTCAGAGTATATTCGAGGATGTTACTATACCAACTGGTCCCAACATAAATCACCTGCTTTTCTACCAGAAAATATCAACCCCGGACTGTGTACACATATCTTCATAGCTTATGATGGCATCAACACTTCTTCCCTTGAGATAAAAGGAACAGAGGCCAACGACATAGGTAAGTGTTTTAATGTTTTATCACAGCAGAAAATCGACATCTACTCAAAAATTGCAATCAGTCAAAGTCCATATAATAAAAATAAAACTTAATTAAGTAGATATTGTTGGTCTTTCTGAATATTTCAATTACCCGCCGCTTACACAAAATTAGCATAGATTATCTCCCCTCGTGATGACTGCGGACTGAAAGTAACAATTGAGTTGTTTAGCTGTCCTGGATCATTTTGGTGTTTTCTGAAACTATTATTCAATCCCTTGGCTAGTTTCATTGTCTTCTGCTAGAACCCTGGTTCTCAACCTGGGATGTTTTCACCCCCTGGGGGTGTGGGACTAGAGTGTCAGGGGTGTGGCAAACTGGTGTAGGAGAAGAATCTATTTTGAATTGAGAGCACACCTCACATCATCACATGCTGAAAATGCGGATGAAACAAATTTTAGGGGGTGTGAAAGGTCCAGAAAGAAAAAAAAGAAAACACTATTCTGTTGTATTGATAGAAGAAAACTAAGTTAATTGGCAGAGGTTGGGAGAAAATGCTTTTTCGGCAATCAATAAAATTCCAGAAGATGAATTTTATCTAGGAGTCTGTAGGTAGCAATGAGATCACAGCATTACTCGTCCAGGGAACCAACACCCTCTTTTCAAAATAAGTTCGTGCTCTAGGATCACTGACAACAAGTTACAATGATTATATAAATTTCAGAAATATTCTCACGATTGGTGGCTCTGAAATCAAACGACCCATCACTGAAGCTCTATCTTTCGATTGGCGGATGGCAAACCGGAAGTTCTGACTTCTCATCCGTGGCGTCATCTGACGGTAAAATCACCCAGTTCGCTGATAACGTTATAACAACGTTGAGAAGCAATGGTCTTGATGGATTGGATGTTGCCTGGTTCTATCCCGGCCTCTCTCCATCACCGGCTTCTGATAAATCCAGGTTTACTACACTCCTGAAAGTAAGTGATGATGTTCTATTTCTGAAATTCTGAAAAAAAATCAGAAAAAATCAGAGAAAATCAGAGAAAATCAGCAGCTCAGCCATTCCTGAAGTTTTAGAAACCCGAGAGAAATACTTGTGTCAATGCAACCTTGTTTTGACGACGTTTTAAACTATGTTTTATTTTCGATTAATCTAGATTGATTCTATCGCTGAAATTAAGTGACGATGATCTGTTTCTGGATCCTAAAATTGAATTTATAACAACACCAGTTCATCAAGCTATACTCCCACCCTTCAAGTAAAACCAACCCTACGTCTGACATCCCCATCGGCTGGGGCTTAATATCTATCTATAGAGTCAGTAAGTTCCAGAGTATTGAAGGCTTCAAGATCTATAGATGATATTGTTCTATTTTTAGATTTTGAAAACCAAGTTTGCTGCAGAAGGTACAGCGACTAATAGAGCACCACTGGGTCTTACAGCTACTGTTGCGTCCAGTCCGGATTACGCAGACAAAGCTTACGACCATGCCTCGATACAACAGTAAGTACTTCAGACTTACAAATCATAAGCTTTGAAATGTCAAACATTCAAATCTTAAGAATATACATGCAATGGAATTTTACAGCTTACTTTTCTGCAGTTCTTCATTTCTGTTGACAGGATGAAATCAGGCTACGATAATCAGTGGACAACGGGGGACACTTTTCAGCATTGCTTCTGAATGGGGTTACATTCATTTCATAAACAGTGTAGTGATAAACTTTCAGAATAACTACAATATTTCAATATACTCAGTAATGTCTTTGTACCGGAAGTAGGTTAAATAGACCGGAAGAAGTAAACAATCTGTAATTATTATGCATTGAGTTTTAAATAGAAGATATAACTTCTGTTCCAATGTTTACAAAAACACCTTATATTTATAATTTCAATACTGGATTGTGAAAACTTGGGAAGGGCTTGAAATCAACTCCGGAACGAACTTTCAGGAATATATTACGTAGGAATCTAATTACTAAATACATTAAAAAATTTTAAGAGACTTAAACTAAAGGAAATGGAAAGACGGGAAAACCAATCTTCAACACCAGTGATGTTTTTACCGTGTCCTCTACAATCCGCAAAAGGGACAACAGGTCGCTCGGATGAGCCTCGTCAATGAAACCCTCGCTACACTATTGTTCGGCACACATATGTATTCTTTAATTTTAAAAAACTCTTTGAATGAGAATCTAATATGATTATTTTATCATGTAGATATGTTGATTATATAAACGTAATGACGTATGATATCAGTGGAAACTGGATCCCCCATATTCTACAAGATGACTCTTCTATACCTAATATTGGTTTCAATTCTGACTGGACGCAGGTGAGTAAATTCATCTTTTGTCGTATTTCTGTTTTCTACCAATGTTCACTTCAAATCAATGGCTCAACAAACCATAGGGAAAACAATTGCATGAGGGCATGTGTTAAAATTTCTCAGGGGGAGGGCCCTAACCCACTTAAATCCACAGCCCCCCACTCATCTAGTGGAGCCCCTGCCACTAATGTTCCATCTTGTAATTTCCAAACCATGTTTTTCTTCAACTGGGTAGAATACATTCGGCAATCCTCGGTAGTTTCCGTACAGCAGAATCTGTTACAGAGCACCAGAGGAACTGTCATGGCAGATCGTTTTGGTTAGAATGATGAAATATTTCTATAGTTATTCACAATATATATTTTTGTTATTCAGAAGGCGGCCGTGTCCTATTGGATGAATAAAGGATTTCCCGCCAATAAGATCTTACTAGGATTATCTACATATGGCGAGAAATTTGAACTAACAGAAGTTTCTGGAAGTCAAGATCTTGGAATGGGTGGAGTCTCACCTGTCAATCTTAAAGCTGGATTTATACCCTATTATGAGGTAAGCATGGACATTGGTTTTTGACCCTAGCTGATGGATTTGTGGAGATGCCAATCAAAAATTACCAGAAACCCATTGACGAAGTTTCTGGGTTATCTCAGATTTTTCAGTCAAAAATATCCTTGCCTCTTGGTAAGCTTAAAACACCGTGCTATGAACACCGGGCAGTATTGCGCAGTGATGTTGAAGAGGAATCCAACAGAAGAAAACGTTAATTTCTGTGTTTGGCTAATGGATGTTATAAAAGTAATTAGTTTATTTCATTCTTACAATGTTATCTAAACTTTGTCTCTGGACAAGATGTAAATGGTGATGTTTTTCGTTGATTCTATATATAGGTTTAAAATGTTTCATTAATTATGTAGGTTTGTGAAGCTATCACCACCAATAGCTGGACATCAAAATGGGACGATGACAAGAAGATACAGTATGTTTCTGGTCAGAAGGGAAAATCTAAACTTTGGATCGGGTACAATACTCCCCAAAGTTTTGATAAAAAGGTATCGTATATTTTTCATATTTTTATTTTATTTTTATTTTTTTAGTTTAGTGGTTATTGTCAAAACAATCACAACATAAGCCGGCTCTTTTTTCGATTTTCAACTGGCGTAGTTTCAGATAAGGGTTGTTGATGGACATGCCGCCGTTCTTCTGTTTTTATATTGTGTTCCGCAGATATAACACTATAATGAATTTCACTTTATTATCGGAATGTATCTTATGCTCGATATAATGACAGTGGTTGTCTGTGGTCAGAATGTTCGACTGATCGTCTTTTATATCTTTTCAGTTGGAAATTGTTACCGGATCAAATTTAGCCGGAGTTTCTATCTGGTCTTTGGATAATGACGATTTTACCGGATCGGCTTGTGGTCTAGGCAAATACCCGTTACTGAACGCAGTGTCACAGGCTTTGATTTCACCAACAACGTCACCATCAACGTCACCAACTACGTCACCAACTACTGCAGTTACATCAAAGAAGAAGTCACCAGCTAGTGGTAATTATACGTCACTTTAAAGTCCAATTTACCTGCTTTATGTTACATTTACAATGAAGAATTTTACAAACCTAACGATATAAACAAAACGAAAGTAGTTTTGATGCCTGTATTTCAAATAATGTTACTTACAGGCAAATTTTTGATAGATGGCGTGAAATCCATGATTCTCTTTTAGGGAGGTATTCAATAACTAAAATTGTAAAATTATTATATTCTATTACAGAGGAGTATATTCGAGGGTGTTACTATACCAACTGGGCCCAGTATCGAAGTGGCTCATATAAATTTCTACCTGAAGATATCGACCCGACAATCTGTACCCATATCTTCTACGCTTTCTCTAGACTAGATGGTAAAGGACTGAACATCGGACCTTATGAAGCGAACGACAAAGGTATGGACTTGTAACTCGATCTTTGTTGCACTATAGGTGTTGCAAATCAGTTTTTGAGGAGACATAAAGCTGTAGCAAGGTAGAGTGCCCATAGACTTATGACGTCATTGGTCTTGTTACCTAGGGAATATGGCGGTCGTTTCATATCGATTAATACGTTATAGGTCCATGATGTTTTAGTTAATGGACAATGGGGTACCTCTTTTAGAGAGCCTGCATAGCTATCAAAGCATATTTGATAGTAGCTACAAGCTATTGCTACTGCAGCAGAATGCGATACGGGATACCGAGAGGATGGTTTTCAACTCTTCAAAATGTTCGTGTTTTTCTATTTTTCAGAAATGTGGGGACGAGTTATTGCCCTTAAATCACAGAATCCGAAACTAAAGGTTTATCTTGTGGCCGGTGGTTGGAACGAAGGCAGCTCCAACTTTGGTTATATCGTAGAAAAAGACTCCCGAATACGCCAATTCGCTACTAATATGATTTCGTTATTACGAACTGAAGGATTTGATGGTTTTGATGTGGATTGGGAATACCCTGGGGCTGGTGAACGAGGGTCAGTTGCTGCCCATAAACAACGGTTTACTTCCTTCCTTAGGGTGAGTATTTTACACACAAAATGGTAAAATACATACCAAATAATCGTGTTATCTTTAACAAAATGCAAAATTCGTGTAGAGGATGCTATAATTGTAAGTTATATATATGTTAGATGTTGAAATTTGAATTGTATCTTCCTGAGTGATGAAACTTCCGAAGAGCTGTAAGTTGGTTGCTGCTTTCAAAGCTGGAATTGTTTTCCCAATTTACTGCCATAAACAGAAAATAGCAACTGATATCTTGAGCGAGCCTGACGAGTTGTTTTAGTTATTTTGTATAAAATATATCAATGAAATGAGACTTCCCTTTCATGTTTCAGATAATTCGAGAAGAATTCACCAAGGAAAGTGAGAAAACTGGCCGACCATCATTAGATTTAATAGCCGCGGTATCTCCCAGTCCGTACTTCGCTAACAGAGCTTACGAACATAGCATCATCCACAGGTAAGGTTAGCAGTAAAATATTGCTCTAAAGTATAAATTTTCATTTTCAAGGTCAATTTAAACAGGATTGTGCAACTCTGGATCCCCAGAGCACTTGGTTTCCATGGTCCCCACTCAAATACCTAAGTATGCTCTCCCAGCTATACCATTTTCGAGAAATATATTCGACGCCTCAGCCCCTGCATGGAAATAAAATGAAGTTTTACATCATACTTTGTCCATTGGTTCATCTGTGGGGTTAAAGATAGCACTGTTCAGAAACTACTTGGTACATTGAAGAAGTTTATCGTTGAATTCATTCACTTTCTATGAATATGTAGATTTTCTTTACGTCATGACGTAATATCATATTGTATTTTGTTTCTATTTATAGATATTTAGATTTCCTGAACGTGATGACGTATGATTTAGCCGGTACCTGGCTGGCCACCGTACAGCATCACAGTGCCCTGAAACCAGCAACTACTTTCAGTACGGATTGGGATATGGTAAGAGTTATTTTGATCTGTCTGAAACTCAACTGAAACCACAATGCATCAAGGGTTGTCGACCTCATGGACTATTTACTTATTGTCTTAGACACCCCTTGCATTCCACGAAGCCCCATCCTGACCATAAGCATAGAGAAGGGTTTATACATGGACTACAAGGTTGCTTCAAAGTCTGTAAAATAGACGGACATATCAGAATATACCGCTGATATTATACTACCGATCAAGAAGCCTGTCAGGCACCCCATTACGAACTATTAGAGGGCTGACATGGCATCCTTCTAACCTTCTTAGCTGTACTACAGTACAGTACAGTACTACTAACCCAGATTAAGTTCGGTTAAGGTGATGAAGTATCAGGACCATCCTAGGTCTGTATTCTTGAGAAATGTAAAAAACCACCCCCCCACCCCCCCCCCCCCCCCCCCCTCTTCTCTAGCCGTCCTAGTAATCCACGAGTAGCTTTTCTTTCTCCCACCCACCAAACCGTTAACACATTCTAGTAATCTTAATTCTATTTCAGAAACGATCTATCAAGTATTGGACTGACAATGGTTTCCCTGCCAGTAAGATTGTGTTGGGTCTATCTAACTATGGACGAGGCTTCAAGATTGGCAGTGGTAGTCAATCCGCACCGGGCGTCAAACAGCTGGGGGTCGGGAGTGCTGGCCCGGGACTCCAACAGTCCGGATTCTTGTCTTATTCAGAGGTCAGATCATACTTATAACCCAACAGAATATCATGATTTAGCTGGACAGCTTAATTTGTGAAGTTTGCTACACTACTTTCAGTTTTACTGACCACGGCATAGTAACAGCATATATTTTGCATTTAAATATATATACATTTAATAATTTTCTTAATGTCAACTGATTTAAAAAATGACCAAGTTTAAAGTATTAACTTATTCTCGTTATCTGGCTGCACAATACCCATAAAATCAAATTTCAAACACTTTAAAATATTAACTTAATCTTTTTTCCCGGGTGTACGTACGATTTTAAACAAATTTCAAATGATGGGAGCCTTTACTGTTGACAATTTATGACACATTGGAAGTATTTAACTTGTTAGCTAATCGTACGATGAGATAGGTATTTTGTTATATGCCAAGCATAACGATGCGACCCTTCACAGCCCAACTCCCTCTCACCAACATTAAAATACTGTTCTGTTTCAGATCTGTACGTTAATTAAGTCGAATGGCTGGGTATCGAAGTGGATGGAAGAACAGAAAGTACCCTATGTATATGGTATGTTAAACGGTATATGGAATTGGGTCGGTTATGATACACCACGAAGCTTTACTGAAAAGGTAAGATATGAAAGAACACGGGGTTCCGTTTTCAGCATTAATTACCTTCGACATTCCGATGTTAAGCACTTCTAGATGTTTTTACTCGAAAGCATAACCATCAAATCTCTAAAAGTCCAAAGATCTGGGAAGGGCAAAGTACAATGTTGGTGCCAGTACCATGTCCTCCTTGATTTGAAATTTCAGAACCATTTTCTTTCAGATCGAGTTTGTGAAGTCACAAGGATTAGCTGGAGCGTTCGTCTGGTCCTTGGACATGGACGATTTCACCGGGACAGCTTGTGGATTGGGCCAATATCCTCTGTTAAACACCATCATTGACGGTTTTAGAGGAAGTACTCCACCAACAAAGCCACCTACTTCCGGTGATATATTCCAAGAGGTGACGACCCAATCCGTTAAGAAATCCACTCCAGGCGACCCTAGTTCGTGTAAGTATGAGAAACATGTTTTTGTAGACCTTTGTTGTGTGACAAGTTTCTTGCTTGATCTGGGCCCAAGGCAATGGCTGGATAGTACCTCCTAAGTTTTGATTTGTACATAGTGTTTAGTTGCTCCGTTGGTTGCCTTTACGAAGCAGCTACAGCTTGTTTAATTTAAGTATCCTTTGAGTATTGATATAGTTCAATATGAGGCATAACTTTGGGAAATTAATCTCCGTTCAATTTTCGTATTCTCGAATTAGAATTATCGACCTCACCAATTAAGAACTGCGATGACATCAAAAGTTCACGAGGATCCTTTCTATCAGCTCGTTTGACATAAACAAGAAAATGACTTCAGGACACCTGATACGATGCCTCATGTATAATTCTTATTCTTGTAATTTTCAGTTGTACCAAGCTGTGATGCGAGTGGATTTGGACCAAATCCTTTCGACTGTACCAAGTTTTATCAATGTAACAATGGACAGGCTTATTCTCAATTGTGTGTCAGCGGATTAGCATGGGACCAATCTATAAGTTCCTGTAACTGGCCATCACTTGTCCCTGGATGTGAAAGTTGCTGTACCTAAACCAACCGATCTCAGCCCTATTCAGGTACTTTCGACAGTCATCTCCTGGGCCAGAAAACCAGAATTTTTTAGAGTACAATTATACCCAGAAAATAATCGAAATGAAATATGTAGATCTGAATCTTATTGGGTGAAATAACCCAGAGCAAATAAACGTAGAGTTTTAGTTTTTGTAAGAATGTAAGAATTGTAAATAGGTATTAATGACCTCTGAATGTTTTATTTCTGGATATATATATATATATATGTTGTTTTATATTATTAGTGTCTGAATGTTTGAGTGAATGTTTATCTTTTTAAATTAGCAGATTATGACATTTTGAATATATATATCTTATTGAGTTATATTGTTTTATGTTTTTGGGGATTTTTTTATAAGCAGAAACTTCAGTTGTTTCAATTTACCATGTAAGTCTCATATTTGAGACCGAGTTAGTAAATACTCACGTGATTTTGCATGAAGACAATTTTCGAATTTGTTTTGCAAATATGAACACACAAAACCATTGGCTGGGTGGTCATGATGCGGAACCAGGGAAAATGGCGGTGATTTGTGTATCTAGTTGGTAATCAAAAAGCGTTTCAAAACAACAACACGATATTTATTAAAAAAGTCTAATGGATGAACATTAGAAAAACAATCATAACAGAAAATCAGAAACAATTAGATTATCACACAGAACATCAAAACAACGACAGAGCATGAGAACACACAGAATATCAAAACATTAAATAAATTACAAGTATTCAGAACATGAGAGCAATAACAGAGCATAGGAACACACAGAACATCAAAATAAAAACAGAGCAAGTTCAAAACGCTGAACATCGAAACAATAAATAAGCATATAGAACACCAGAACATCTATAGAACAGTATGAACAGGATAGCATCAAAGCATATAGAACATCAAAGCACATGGAACATCAAAGCATATAGAACATCAGAATATCGTGCATATCGAACCGATATGATTGTACTAACATGCAAGGTGATATAATTATACGGAACAGCAACAAAACAAAACTTAATGTAATATGTTTAATCGGTTCATGAATAAAATCATTTTGATCCGAATTTAAGCTTGATTCAATTAAAATTGTCATTAATTATATAATGATATCCAATTGGTGTAAAACACTTGACACTATCTGTGTTCCTTTACCCAAAACATACAGTCGGCCAATGTCAGTCGTCAGATTCGGCAAAGATAAATCTATACCCATTTTTATCAACCCAACACAACAACTGTTGAGGTGTAAATGGTGTATAATATATTATATTATTATCTCAACTGGGAAAAAAACCTGTCTCACGATGGTCTAAACAAAGCTCACGGTCCCTGTTGGTGGGTGAACAATCCAACTCTTGGCGAATTCTGTTTCGCAATGATTGATATAACGGCACATTTGAACATTTCGATTGTTTCAACCAACACATAATATATATAGTCTTACTATTGTTTTGGATTTCGAGTTTTATTTTGCGGTTCGCATCTGTCTATTTTATCGATGCTATCAGTTTCTCTAATACGCATTAGAAGTTAAGAAAAGCACTTTTCAGCCCCTTTAAATCAAAATTTCAATTTTAGAGATTTCCCTGGGGTATTCTAAAGCATTCCATACTATAATTCACGTCCTGGGTTTTGCAAGTTTTCAACTAATGCATCCTTGTGTACAACCAAAAGCCATGATTAAATCAATCCGATGGTTCAACGAGTACTCGAGGTTTTGGAAGTTCACAGTTAGGTCACATGATCAAATTTGACGAATCAACGTCTACCACGAGGTTTTGGAAGTTTATAGCTAGGTCACATGATCAAAATAATCAACGAGCACCCCGAGGTTTAGGAAGTTGGGGTGGTGATTGAGAAGACGACGTTGATTTCTGGTATCGTCTGGGAGGCAACGAAGGTAATTCAAGTTCCTCCTCATCAACACTTCGTTCTAAAAACATATCCTTCTTTGACTTCCTTTTGTCCTAGAAAACGAAAATAATACTTTTGTTCAAATCAATAAAACGAATTCGAAGACAAATCGATTTGTATACACTTCGATCAGTCCAGATTATCAGGGTCCTTATTATCGAAAACTTAACTTGATTTTAGTCAATTACTAGAATTAATTTTAAATTTAGTTTTATTATCCAATCAGATTACTATATTTCATAAAATCAAGATTTTATATTTGTTAAGTTTTGGAGAATAAGGCCCCTGAACAGCAGAACTAAAAACAATACACTACTGGCTGTAGGATAAGACCATAAATAGATATGAACCTTAACATTGTTAACGACTTACCGGAGTGACGTTTGAGTTGGATCTTTTCCGCCTGGGGGGTAGGGCCGGTCGTTCCTCATCCTGAAGACAGAACAAATTTATTTTAAATTTCATGTTCTTGATCGAGGCATCAGGAAAAAGGTCTGTTGGCTGCAAAATGCATCTTTTTTAGATTAAAAACCGTACCGACAATCGACATCAAAAGTTTAAAAATCATATTCAAAAGTATATTGGAAACGTTTCTTGATTTCTGTTTGTATTTATAGATATGATATTGATTGGCCACACTGTATATTTAATATATCTATAATATTTCAGTATTTGAGGTAAAAACTTGTTGATTGTACTATGTGAAGTGTTATTGGACTGCGAGGATTTGTAAGCGACTGGATTTTCAGCAGCAAGCGTAATCTACCGGTATCTTAGATAACCAGGCAGCGTATTCTGGAAACGATCTTAGAGCTAGGTTGTCTTAGATTCTTATCATCTTACATTGATTCTAGGATATCCTAGCATAGGACAATTCCTCAGTTTCACCAGTGAAAATGTTTATTATGATTTCCATGGTTATTAATGATCCTGTTGGAACCAATATTCTTCTTATATATTTCAGACTCGGAAGATAATGGATTTGCATTTCAAATATTCTATATCATTCTTTTAAACTAACTTCACAAACATTGCTCTATCACTAGAGGTTACGCCTACATGCCTGTGTCTGTGCTTTCGTAACATTGCTTAACCGCAATGTTACAACCTAAAATTTCTAAAATCGTTTCGAGAATACGTGGCCTGATTTCGTTGGCGCATAGGTGTTTCTGTATGTTTTTAAGAGGAAGGAAGAGGGGGATGTTATAGACTTACTCTTCAGGCTTTTGTAAGCTTACTACTACAACTCCCTATAAATCAATCAGATTTTCAAATAATATAAAAATCTAGTGTAAGATGATTATGATGAAAACAATGACATAATCTTATAAAATAACTGGTCTACCTAATATAACTTGATATCAAAGATTATTATCAACAAGATAAAGCTGGGTGTAATGTGACAGGAGATCCGGGAAAGTCTGTCAAACATTGGCCACCCTGATACTTGGATAAATGGCCAGTGAGTGGTCAACGTATAAATTAGACTCAGTATCATCATGTCGTTTCTAGGAAACATCATATGAGGGGGCACGGCAAGGGCCACAAAGTTTTCCAGGGGGATGGAGGAGGAGGCACAGGTCATTCTATCATTGTGTAAAATCCCCCC
This sequence comes from Lottia gigantea, assembly GCF_000327385.1. NCBI lineage: Eukaryota > Metazoa > Mollusca > Gastropoda > Lottiidae > Lottia > Lottia gigantea. The sequence goes on along the minus strand of NW_008707001.1, from coordinate 821,521 downwards.
CCCCCCATAGAAATTCCATGTGATCTGAACATCTACTTCGACGTTTTGTGGCCTTTCCAAAAAATTCGACCGATTTTGTCTGGCGTAGTGATTTGAATGTCGGTCAACTGAGTTGGTGTATGTTATGTAAGAACGAAATGTAGTTTCTTAATATTATATACCCTGAACATTTTAAAAACAGACAATGTTAGTACAATTTCATAGAAAATATAAAATAGAAGTATAGTCTATACCTCACTGTCCGAACTGTGCACTTCTACTATCTCTTTTAAACTAACACCACTTTCTCTAGACGTACCACTTGATGAACCTGAAATATCAAAATTCATCAAAAGATGCAGTAATCTAAATATCTATTCGCTTTTCAACCTTTATAATAGAAATAAGTCACCTGTTTTCGCATGTAAATCAACAAAACCAAAATTTCAGGCTTTAACAACGCCATGGCCCTTTTTTGATACTGTGTTAGAAGTTCTTAGTGGGGTGAGGGATAGTCTTAGGGCAAGAGCGTAAGAAGTTCATTCTATGTGGAGAAGTAAGAGGGGTGAGGCAAGATATATTTTATTATATTGACATGTTGATGAACTAGGCACTCGGTACACCTGTCTTATTGTTCGCCATTTTTGGGGGGTTGATTTTGATCTAAGCGTAAAAGTCTTTAGAAGTACCAGAAAATCACACGATTCCTTCAAAAATAGTTAGCGATATCATCATCCGCTGGAAGCGGACGTTAACTTGTCATCTACCAACAACTACCTAGTCTGATATCAGCATCCACTGGAAGCGAACGTTAACTTGTCATCTACCAACAACTACCTAGTCTGGTATCAGCGAACGTTAACTTGTCATCTACCTACCTATACCTCAAAAATAACTCAAACTAGGAATTTCGCTTTCTGTTTCTATTATATATACAAAAGGCACAAATTTGGACTGTGAGCTGTGAGCACTATTACTGATTAGCTAAAAAATTCCCGTTTCTGAGACTAAGGTACGATTCGAGGAACGGATGATGTGCCTGTCGATTTAAGATTGTAGAAAAAAAAAATTATAAAAACGAAATTAATGTTTTAAAAATCTTTAAAATAGAATACATAACTGAATTAAAAGCTTAGTTGGAGCTCATTCAAAATAAAAAATTGCAAAAGAAACTAAAGGTAAAATAAAAATAAAACTTACTACTGATACTAAGACTACTAACTCTATGGAGACTGGAAGGTTGAGATATAAACTGGTTAGGTATAGTGTAGGTTTCATATTGAGGTACCTACAATACCAAATATCATAGCAACCATATATAGAATATAAAAATATAAAAATAATGATGAAGCGACTTACCGTCACTTCTTAAATACGTATCATCTTGGTCACGCTAAAAACATATACAACAATTTGTATATAACATTGTATGCAGGGGTGTATCTATAAAATTCATGAGGGGGAGGGGGTTGAGAATTTTCTGTTCGAGGCGAGGCCCGGGCAAGGCTCCAAGAAACCAACAGATATCAGGTGACCTAGGATGAATTTTGAGTATTAAAATATAATATTAAAGCTCCATGCTCCAACCGACTGCGTTACTGCCTCTCCTAGATAACAATACGGGGAACCTTTTAAAGGGGGGTAACTTACCGCCAATGGTGAACTGGGGACCTTCTTCTCCTGCCGTTTCGTTCTGAATGAAATCAATCTTCTAAACAAACTTTTTTCATGTTGGGGGGTAACCATGGATGCCTTGGATTTCAGATCTTCTAAATTTTTCTTAAATGATTAAAAAAAAGCTACAAATAATTACATGGAAGGCCTATTTGATTGTGTCATCCCTTTTAGAGAGTCCACATAGCTAATGGTATGAAGGTTTTGTTATTTGGTATATTTATTACACACCTATAGACCGTTGACTGGAGGACAGGGCTATCCCCTTAATATACCCTAGCCGTTGACTGGAGGACAGGGCTATCCCCTTAATATACCCAAGCCTACGGGCAGCGACCTTTTTAAGAATCATTAAGGAATGGGACGAGACGGACCACTCCAAGGTTCAAGGGTAATTTCTTTCCCTATAAATAATGATAAGATATTTGGAAGTAGAGGGGGGGCAAGGATAGCCAGCCTCTTTTCTGGGAGTGGGGGGATTGGGGTGGGGCTAGCCTACTCCCCACGTAGAAACACCGCTGCCTATGGGCTACAAAAGCAGGGTCTGGTATGAGGAAATGGTATTTAGGTATAATAATCTGAAATAAAATACCTTGCGGTCTTTAAATGATTGTGATGATGGCCGATCTCTCCATGAGTTAAAAATCTGAACGGCTTCATCTACCGTATATTCTTTGGTTTTAACAAGGGTCTGTATATCTATTAAATCTTGCTGAGCCGAACTGCCCATCGCACTGGGAGACAATTTTCCTGAAAAACAACCAATGTTTTCAAAACTACTTTGGTTGTGCAGCCAGTGGAGCAAACACCCTCGCTCTAGGTCAGCTGCTCTTGCAACTCCAGACGAACGTGACCAGGTCAGGACGTCATTAAATATGATTTTTGCAAGAGCGACGTCAAAACCTACAGACGTGTTTTTTTTTAAATTTCATGAACCACCGACGTATACCACGACCAGCTTCGAAAACTCGAGATGATTTTAGTGTTCGATTCATTTGATTGGTTAATAACTCAAATCGATTTGAAATTAATTCTCATCTGATTTCTGTATCTTATAAATCTGATTGGTTTTAATTCAGTTAAGTTTTCGAAAATAAATGAAGCCTGTTATGAATTTCATTTAAAGATAGGTTTCCTCATCATTTTAGTGTCAAATTAAACAAACTATTTGATTAATTTGTGTTTCTAATGAATTATCATGTATTCTTAATCATATCATTATGTTCTTATTGCATATAATTCAGAGTATTAACCAATCATAAATATCCATGTAAGTACAGTCTGGATGAACAAAAAAATACTTTTCGACCTCACTGACACTCATTGGAATTCTACTGGTAATTCTCCTCTAATTTAGCTAATTATTAATCAATATGTGAGACAAACTGGTATTTTTCCTAGTCATTAGATTACCTCTACTTTCTATTTATATACGTATTAGCATATGTATTTTCATAAATAAAAATAAGGGAACCCATCTTTAATGTAAATTAAAAACTAAACTAAAAATAGTTGTTGTCAACGAGATTGGAATTTGACACAGTTGTAATGTCAAATAGAAATATTATAAATGCTAGTTAACTTCCCAATCGTAATTTGGAAACTATTCAAAATTATAAACATTTAAAATCTACTTCCCGTACCGAGATCGTGTTATTCGTGTATTTATTTATTGCACTTCTGACCCTTGACATTTGACATTTGAATATATTTTTCAAAGCAGGAAGAAATGTTTAGTTGAAAGATCGAGAATAGATCAAGTTATAGAATTGGTAAACAAAATTCATCTTGTCAAAAAGATTCGAACCCACCGTGCATAATCACCTATTGATCAATGAAATGAAACGAACTCAGTGGGATAATTAAGACGGGCAACGGCATGCAGTGTGCATTAAGGGAAATTTTGACGGGACTGCAGCATTAACCCGCTCTTTTTCAATTTCCAACTATCGAGGGATCTTTAACGTGCACAGCCTGTAGCACACAGGGTTTCGGTTTATTGTCCCTTCCAAACTAGACTAGACGCTTTTTCCATGTCAACCGCTCTCACCTGCATCACTGACAGGGGGAAACCGGGTTGAAAAATCTAAAGGTATTATCTTGAATGGGATTGAACCCTGGACCTTCGAGTTAGCACGCGAGCGCCTAACCCACTAGGATTAGTAATAATCGATTCGAACCCACGGTACCGTAACCTCCGGGATCAACCAAAAATGTGTTAAAACAAGAACTTACTTTGATGTGTGAATTCAAGAAATGACGTGGGATTTTGAAACCATATAGCTTGTGGACTATTCAAATCTTTTGGTCGGGTTGGAGTTGGCGAGACAGTTAATGGAGCTCTTGTGACTGCTGGTGGAGCTTAACATACAAAATATACGAATAAATGAAACAATATAAATTTAGAATTTTAGCAATCATTAGAATAAGATATAAAACAGAACCGTCGCGGGAAAATTGTTGGCAGGTGTTGCTAGAAAGAAAGAAAGAAACAACTATATTTTACAAGGATAACAAATTAGGTTCACAGTAAAGGATCCTTTCTACCAGCTGATCTTTAGCCAAAACTCTAGGCATTGAACTTTCCCGGATTATCCGAACACATTTACAGCTGGGTCGACTTGAATTATGAGTGAAGAGTGAAGACTTATTGAAGGTCATTAGACGCCGATCGAGAATTGAACTCACAGCCGCTATTTGATCTAACCGAGTATGCTATTTGAAAGGGCTTTTCACTGGCGCCTTAAGGAGGGTCCACCTAGCCAGTAAAATATATTTGATATAATTATGTTTGAAAAGATAAAATTACCATTTGTGAAGTCTAAACTATGTTTCCGGTGTTGAGGGGGGATGGGAGGTAGGTTGGGGACGTATCGGGCGGGCGGTAGTGGCGGAGGAGGTTCTTCTGCTTCTGATTTCTCATTCTCTGGTTCAAGTAAGTCATCTTTTGATCTACAGTATAAATCTTCTGAAGAAGTTGATCTGCGAAGCCCTCTCATATCTATATAGTTCTCTTCAAAATAAAAACAAATTCATAATTACTTATATCATTAATATGGCACATTTCTCATTTATACAGCACAATCTAAACATATTGAAAATTTCTGCTTCTGATCAGTTTTCTGAAGATCTCTACTAGTCATATTTCAGTAGAGACACGGGCTGAACTACGTAAAGGCATAATAGTTGTGAGGCTCTCATGCAGCTTCTAATATGGTTCTCCTAAAAAAAACATTCGAAAAATTGAATTGATTTGGTGCATATTGACACATAATTTGGGCAAAAACGTATAAAATTTTTAAAAAATTTGTTGAAGGGGGTATATCCACCCTCTGTACCCCCACTGGAGCCATCACAAAAACAGCTTCAATAAAAGGACAGAAAATCTTGTTATAATATTCTTACCGTCCGATTCAGAACAATTTGTATCACCATCAAGTCCAGCCATACTGACATAAATTCCACAAGCGTCTATAATCGCATGGGTATCCTAGAATAAGTCAAATAACAGTAATATTTTTTAAAAAAAAGACAATGACGATGACGATAAAGACGATGCGGAAAAAAAGTCGATGACGATGAGAATGACAATGGTGATGATATCAATGACGATGGCGATGATTGCGATGATGATAATGATGATAATATCGATGACGATGACGATGACAATCAGGACGATGATGGCAATGACAATCAGGACGATGATGATGATGATGATGGCGATGGCGATGGCGATGAAGATGAACATGAACATGAACATGAACATGACGATGAAGATGACGATGATGGCGATGATGGCGATGAGGACACTGATGACGATGATGATGATAAAGTTTCACTACTGATGATACAACAAAGATGCTGACGATGCAGACGAAGACGATTCCGTGTATCGAGAAGACTTTGAAAAATTTGTATTTTTAAAGAATGAATTAATGAATACAAGTTTTTACTTACAGTAAAGTCTGTAATATAGCGAGCTAAATCGTGGTGTTGATTGGCAGCTGCCATTTCAGCCGGGTTTTGGTTTCTTTGGTTTATAATATTAAATACTGCCATGGAGCCCGGCAGTTCTAGTAACATGGAGGTGAAATCGGATAAACCATGAGCAGCGGAGAAATGAAGCAAAGTTGGAAAATCGTTCATATGTTTAACATTGTTATCTGAAAAATTACCAACAAAGCATGTAAATTCCATTGTGTAAATGTGCCAAAGAATCTGATAGTTTATTGGATTTGATATATAGTTTAGTTTGCCATTTGACCAGTAAAAACTTCCATTGTAGTTGGTATACTGTTCATCCTGTACACCCTTCACAAGTTAAGCAATGGGCACAGCATGAGAATTACCATTGCGTAATATTTTGTATCAAAGAATCTCATTGGTCGAGAATAAACGACCAATCAAACTTGATGATAATAAAGGGACTTGTTAAATAAAGATTAAGGATTGGAACAGACGGCATAGAAACTAAAAAATGGCGACTTCTACAAAATTACTTTCGCGCAATATTTTGTATCAAAGAATCTAATTGGTCGAGAATATAAGAACTGTTCTATGGATTTGAGGTGTGATAAGAAAGAAACTTGTTAGATCGTGGTCGTCTGGTGAACAGATCATAAAAACCTTCTTACCTAAAATCAACTGGACTTCTTCATTACAAAATAATTTATTCAGAACATTATCACGTGGTAAACTCCTTTCAAAAATATCACAGAGGCGCTGGTCGAGTTCCTCGGGTGTCTCAACTCCTAGAGTCTGCATCAAGTATCCGATACACTGTAGAGCTGATTGAGTCGGCTTGACGAAGGTGAGATGTTTGGAGGCGATTTTCTTCCCATCAAGATAGATCGCCAACATGTTACTAGTGGGAAGAGGATCTGAAATAATAGCAGAGATTAAAGATGGCTTCGCTTATTTTTATTTACCAAAATGAAAATGCTAATATTTATATGAATTGAAAGTAGAGGTGTTCTAATGACTTAACCAGTTTATCTCACTTGTCCATAATTTATTCATAATTAGCTAAATTAGAACAGAATTACCAGATGAGTGACCGAGCAAGAAAGGTCAAAAATTTTTTTGTTTATCCAGACTGTACATATATAGACATTTATGATTGGTTAAAACTCTTTCTTATATGCAATAAGAACATAATGACTTGATAATTCATTAGAAACACCAATTAATCAAATAGTTTGCTCAATTTGACACTAAAAGATAAGAAAACCAATCTTTAAAAGAGGTTTTCTAGTGTTTTATGTTTAACTCGGACATCCTTACATCATTCTGATTTTTAAGCCTTTTTAAAGTGCTCCAGTAAGGACCTGATCAAGACAAATTAAGAACGAATATCAAGTAAAGAACGAAGTTATACATAGTAAATGTAAATCTTTATACATAATATAGAAAGAAATATACCTGGTGTACGGAATCTAAAACAGTAAGGATTCAGTTTTTTTGTATCATGTTTTTCACTGTTGGTATCTTTAAACGAAACATGTACGGTTCCATTAACCGGTTCTTTAAATACTATAACAACCTTTTCTCGTGCCTGTAAAATATACAGCATAAAGTTTATCTTTTACTCCCGACATGTGGTGTTTCAGATACTCAATCCTCATCAGGACAGCGTGTTCGAATACAGGACCTAACGTTTGCTTAGTGACTAGAGATAATCTGCCGACACATGTTTAAAATAAACAATCCTCATCAGGACAGTCAGTTTTGGAGGTTTTAGATTTAAGCACACTCTCCGAACAGGAGAGCTCGTAAAAGAGTTTCCATCTTGATTCTACGAAGATTTACTTTTGTTCTACAGTTTGTTTCAAATCAAGTAAAATCATTTGAATAATATACTTTTCAATTCATTTAATTTTTTTCAATTCAATTTTCAATTCAAATATCAGATGTATTTTTAGATTTCAATTTGACCTTGTACTGTCCTTTTTAATTTTTAGTTTTTAATTTAGTAGGCCTATTTGATATATTTTCAAATCGATATTTATCATTGTATTACTGAGTAAATATGTTTTTGATATCATAATATAATACTTTATCAACACAATAGTATCGTTTATTTCACCCTGTACTTGGCAGAGAATAAAAAAACTCAATCTAAACTTACAGTAAACACCTTGGACGGAAATATATCTCGGACCTCCGGAGCGGAAATTTTAGTCGGGGATTCTGAATCTTCTGGAATTTTAGCTTTTTCAAACGTAGACCTTTTCTTTGGCATCGGAGGAAGCTTTTGTTTTTCAGCTTTTTCAACTTCTTCGACTAGATCTATAATTTCAGCAACCATTTTGATATTTTCAGGAACCGTTTCGGTCAAGGTCATTGGCGTCCATCTTGATGACGTAGAGCACACTTTTTGAATATCTGAATACTCACTGTCGTCAATGAAAGCTGAAATTGCCACTATTCCACGGTGTTGAGGTATAACTTTTAGATAAATATCTAGATTCTGAATGTTTGTCATCCATCCCATAATATCAGGCGTCATGAGCAGAATCGTCACATAGCACGATGACGTCACACTAGTCACGTCTGCTTCAGTATTTTCCCGCCCTAAATCCAAAAGCACTACTTCCAATTCCAGCCTCTTGTCTTTGAGAAATTGCGAGCTGAGATACTGCGCCCACTCTGCGCCTTCCTTTAAATATAATATTCCAATATGCTGCGTGGTTTTTGCGGCGGCCATGATAAAAATTGATTCTCATGTAACAAAAACGACAAAATGATGTTCTACGACTGAGCTATGCTGTTAGTGTTTAAACATTGGTCGTTGCCTATAATCATTTCTACGTTTTACTCGGAATAGAATGAGGCATCTCTTAAACAAATTCTGGATTCTATAACACACTATCTTATCATTATATAACGATACACAAAATTGATACACTATCACGTGATGCAACTGCGCTTCCGATTTGTTCTACTCTGAAATAACTGATCTGTATATGTTGATTGTATTCCATTGAATGAATAAAAACGATCTATGTTGACAAATTTAATATTAAAATATAAAATGTAAAAACCAAACTTCCTGGTTTGCTCTCCTCTTTTTGATATTTTAGTGTCGTAATTTGATAGGTTTTGACATCGATTATATTTTTATAGACTATAAGTAGTGACTATCAAACCAATGCGCGACAATGCTGTGAATATTATATAGAAATGACACTGCCCGACGTAATTTTGTTTATCATATCCTTAAAATAACAAGAAATATACTAACTGTTGATATATTTCTGAAAGCGAAAAACATAGAACTTTGATCTGGCACTAAACACAGCACTCTGGGTCACGTGACGTATCACTGTTAGCAAATATAGCTACAAATTGTTATTTTTCTTCATCTCAGACTTTAAACCTTTCAAAAAATATCTTACAATCAAAACACGTGACATAGCCGCACTTCCTGTTGGCTCATTACACCGTCAGGCCTTTTTGGACCTTTTTCAAATTGTCAACAACAACTTTTTATGTCAACTTTTTTGGCACAAGAAGTTAAGTTTTGCACTACCACAGTCACGGTATGAAATGAATACCAACTATCGTGATATTAAACGTGATGCTAATCGTGATGCTATGCGTGATGTTAAGCGTGATGCTATACCTTACCGTGATGCTAAACGTGATAAAACTCTTCTTCCTATTGGCCCCGGTGATAATTATTTAACATGTTTATCCTTGTTAAGTTATGTTTACAAAAAATAGCCTATTTACTTCGAACTTCACAGCCTCACGCCCTTTCTATAAAACGTGATCAATTGGATTTCCCTCCACCAAAACAAGTGATTGTGTTTTTGTCATTTTCAAAAATTTTCCTTTTGCTTTGATTTTGTGTCTTCCTTGATGTAAATAGCAAACATGTACAAACATTAGTTAAACATTGGATACATATTGGCTATAACGAATACACAGTGGTTTAGCGAGTATCGGATCAAAGCTATGCTATATCGAGTATTTTGTGGTTTAGCGAGTATCGGATCAAAGCTATGCTATATCGAGTATTTTGTGGTTTAGCGAGTATCGGATCAAAGCTATGCTATATCGAGTATTTTGTGGTTTAGCGAGTATCGGATCAAAGCAATGCTATATCGAGTATTTTGTGGTTTAGTGAGTATCGGATCAAAGCTATGCTATATCGGGTATTTTTAGCTATGCTTAGCAATAGCAAAAAGAGCAATTACAGCTTAAACTTCCGTGAAATTTTAGCAGGATCAGCTTTATAGCGATAAGTACATCAGGTTTATATAACTATAAGAGGTTAATGGGTATCAGATACATAGCGATATGGAGTGCCAGATGTACAATGGGCTGTATATTGTGTTTACAGTTAGCTATCGGGAATCGGATGTAGGGTAAAATATACAGCTATAAACATCGTTACTAATCCCGTGTGAATATTAACCTCCACCGACCGTGAGATTTGTTTGCTTTGACAATGAATTGTGCAAGGTCTAGAAGTTATAATAGAGTCATAATAACTGTCAGTTGATTTAGTTACAAAAGAAGTATTCACGACACCATCTATGTCACTCTGGTATAATTTCATTTACACTTTACTTCTCACTAACGTTGTTACATAACTTGGCTGTGATCCCAGGTGAACGTAAACGTAACTCGTAAAGGTAGAATTTCCCCTTTCCAAAGTGTATTGTCTCGAATGTTTTCATGTTTTCACGGCGTTTCGTAATTACAAATTCACTGAAATTGTTGAATCACATTTTGTACTTACAAAATAACTTTACACTACGTTTAGTAACAGCAACGACAATAAACTTTACACTACGTTTAGTAACAGCAACGACACTAAACTTTACACTACGAGCAACGACAGTGAACTTTACACTACGTTTAGTAACAACAACGACACTAAACTTTACACTACGTTTAGTAACAGCAACGACACTGAACTTTACACTACGTTTAATAACAGCAACGACACTAAACTTTACACTACGTTTAATAACAGCAACGACACTAAACTTTACACTACGTTTAGTAACAGCAACGCCACTAAACTTTACACTACGTTTAGTAACAGCAACGACACTAAACTTTCACTACGTTTAGTAACAGCAACGACACTAAACTTTACACTACGTTTAGTAACAGCAACGCCACTAAACTTTACACTACGTTTAGTAACAGCAACGACAATAAACTTTCACTACGTTTAATAACAGCAACGCCACTAAACTTTACACTACGTTTAGTAACAGCAACGACACTAAACTTTACACTACGTTTAGTAACAGCAACGACACTAAACTTTACACTACGTTTAGTAACAGCAACGACACTAAACTTTACACTACGTTTAGTAACAGCAACGACAATAAACTTTCACTACGTTTAGTAACAGCAACGCCACTAAACTTTACACTACGTTTAGTAACAGCAACGACAATAAACTTTCACTACGTTTAATAACAGCAACGCCACTAAACTTTACACTACGTTTAGTAACAGCAACGACACTAAACTTTACACTACGTTTAGTAACAGCAACGACACTAAACTTTACACTACGTTTAGTAACAGCAACGACACTAAACTTTACACTACGTTTAGTAACAGCAACGACACTAACCTTTCACTACGTTTAGTAACAGCAACGCCACTAAACTTTCACTACGTTTAGTAACAGCAACGCCACTAAACTTTCACTACGTTTAATAACAGCAACGACACTAAACTTTACACTACGTTTAGTAACAGCAACGACACTAAACTTTACACTACGTTTAGTAACAGCAACGACACTAACCTTTCACTACGTTTAGTAACAGCAACGCCACTAAACTTTACACTACGTTTAGTAACAGCAACGACAATAAACTTTACACTACGTTTAGTAACAGCAACGCCACTAACCTTTCACTACGTTTAGTAACAGCAACGCCACTAAACTTTCACTACGTTTAGTAACAGCAACGACACTAACCTTTCACTACGTTTAGTAACAGCAACGCCACTAAACTTTCACTACGTTTAGTAACAGCAACGCCACTAAACTTTACACTACGTTTAGTAACAGAAACGGCACTAACCTTTCACTACGTTTAGTAACAGCAACGACACTAAACTTTACACTACGTTTAGTAACAGAAACGGCACTAAACTTTCACTACGTTTAATAACAGCAACGCCACTAACCTTTCACTACGTTTAGTAACAACAACGACACTAAACTTTACACTACGTTTAGTAACAGCAACGACACTAACCTTTACACTACGTTTAGTAACAGCAACGACACTAAACTTTCACTACGTTTAGTAACAGCAACGACACTAAACTTTACACTACGTTTAGTAACAGCAACGACACTCAACTTTACACTACGTTTAATAACAGCAACGACACTCAAATTTTTCACTTCGTTTTGTGGTTGTCAGGTCACACTATTCTATTACTAAATAAAACAGTAATAAAATGCATCTATCACGGTTTTTTACTGTAAATTCAGTGAACATTGTCTCATGTAACTGTAAAGGTACCTACAGCTTGAAGAATGTTCGGTAACTGTTATATTTGACAGGTTTCCTTTAAAACACGTTTAGTTACGCTATTAAACTATAATATAATCCAACACAATTAAACAGTCCATGCCGTGTCACAGTTACACTCAACATTGCCCGCTCATAAATTTCCCCTAGATACACTATCGTCTGCTATATCATAAAACTGATTGCATCGAACCTCTTCAGTTGTTCACTTTCGTTAAAACAACTTTCAAATCTGTAAATACATGTATATTAAAATTGAAATATCAACGTTTAAATTCAAATATATGTATTATGACGTCATCGAACTGAAATAGACTAATGATAATGTTTATACCTGTATATTCTGTATATGATATATGTTGAACAGACGAATAATGAACAAAATGGGAAATATATAAAACTTCGATACTATTCACTTCCTCCTGTGATATTTGACGGTTGGTTTGATTCGTCTTAAAGCGATTGTAAAGAGGTTTTTCTAAACCTTTTATGTATAGGGGATATTGATAGCATTAATTTACACACTCTTTTGCCCCTCCAGATATATTACTCGCCCCTCCGTACGATCAAGTCTGGCTACAGGCTAGAGAGATAGGGAGAGGGGTTTTACGCGGTGTACCTCTGTATATTGAACCCGAGTTGACTTCCTACTATAGGCTACTAGGCTAGGATTAAATTTAAAAACATTTCCCTGTTGCCAAATAACTCAATAATGCAATCATAATTGATATTTTCTATATTTAGTTCAATTATTGAAAATACATATATCTGTAAACTTATCAGTCAGTTATCTATAAAACGACCTTGAACATTAAATAAAATGGAGGAAGATTAACTTTCTACTTTTCATTACCTTCTGGACCAATGAAGACTGACAACACCATGCAGTGTAGAGTGAGGCAAAGTTTACCAGGACAGCGACATGAGAGAATTTTTACAAATCATTTTATCCGGTCAAAAATAAAATAAAGCTTAGACAGAGTGACTTTAAAGGGCATCGGGTCGCCATTTTCGGTGATTGGTAAGGGTCTTGAATATATGTTAATAATCTTCAGAACTTCTAGAACTGCACGAAAATTGCACAAACCCTTCAAATATACCTCAAACTAAGAATTTTAATTTCTATATGATGTCTTTTATATATATTGTGGACTCTTAATAAAGAATACACGAGTCGTCATTTTAACTTTCAAAAGCGGATAATTCTGTACACGCGTGGATTTGAAGGCTCAAATTCGACTGCGAGCTCTGAACACTATTAATGATTGGCTTAGATAATAAAAAAAGAATTGCAGTTTTTGAGATTAAAGTATGATAAGAGAAACGGTTTGTGAATCTGCCTCTTTAAAAGAGTCAATATTTCACCTGTATAATATGTAATGTTGTTGAATGAATAGTTTAGTTCATGTATTGTTAAGAATAAAGGCTCCACCACACCTAGAGATCTATTCTTTAAGCATTATTCTATTTTTAACTTTTAAAAAATCCCAAAAGAAGGCTTGGTTAGTGTTAGGTCATCGTCATTATATCAAGTTATTACGAACTTCGTCTGTTGGGTAATAACTTGATATAGTGAACATAAGTTAAAGAACCACAATCAAGATATTTCATCTTAGAACAATTGACAGCAGTGGTTAATAAGTCACCAAATGTATAATGATTATTGATTAACGTTACCTTATCGTGCGATGAGATAACTATTTCTGATCATATTATGTTCAATAAGTCATTATTGACATTATCGTCTTACCACAGAAATTTGTGGATAACTGTTATCGTGTTATAATATACGAGAAATTTTTTCCTCGACAACTTTGTTTGACAAGACAATTCTAAATTAATTTTTAATGGTGCTAAAAAGAACATACGTGAAGAAAAACAAAAAACACGTACGAATCAAGATAAACCATGTACATAAAAATAATAAACATATACTAATAAATATATTATCTATAGATCACGAGAGAAGGTTGATAATCTCTTAAGTGTGATAAAGACGTTCTCGAGTAGTGATAATGATTGTACCAATGAA